>NC_084515.1:10842285-11167285 GCF_024500385.1 Phyllopteryx taeniolatus | reverse complement strand
TAAAAAATCCAATTAAAATACTTATTTATTCCTGTGTAAAAACTAACATGTTTAAAAGCAAATAAAATATATCAATAATTAAAATAAAAAATACAATATTCAAATATTTTTAATTAAACATTTAAAAACTATACCATCAATTATTACTATTACTATCATTGATATCAATTTTAAAAATAAATATAAAAAAAGTTAAATCAATACAATTATCATTATAAAATATGTTGCTTTTAAAGTAACGATGTATTGTTTTTACAAAGTAAATAACACATTACAATTCAAAAACATATAATCATATTATTTTTGTTATTAAAAATGCAGAAGAAAACAAATCACAAAATATATTTTTTTAAACGAACACAATTACAAATAAAAATACTAAATATTATTTTTAAATGTAACAGTTAAACAAGATTTAAAAAATAAATATAACATTTACAAAATAAGACATTGAAAAACATTTTTTTTAAATGACAAATACAAACAAGAAATTTAATAAAAGCTAAAATAATTTAGAAATAAAAGGCCTTTTTTGTTGTTTTTTTAGTTCCATTACATGTTAAATCTTTTCCGTGATCTGTCTTAATGCAGACGCTGCACAGCTGTTTATCCACTATTGTTTATTGTCTTACTGTACCTTTACGCAATGGCATGACCAAAATTATGCTGCCATTACGTGGACTATCTTTGAGTTTCTAAAAATAATCCTTTGTATGCTGTTATGTTTGTGCATGTTCCTGCTTGTTGGGACTTCTGGCAACTCCCGAAAGATCTCCTATTGCACTGATGCTCCGATGGAATATCTTGCTTAAATCTTAACCATTGTGTGTTAACAGTCAGGAAATGAGCAAACACTCGAACTATAACCCATCCATTTTCTAGAGCGCTTATCCATAATACTCATTAGGGTGAGCTGCAGCCTGGCCTGGCCGAATTTGGGCGAGAGGCGGGGTTCGCCCTGAACTGGTCGCCAGTCGATCGCACTTACATTCACACCAAAAGGCCCAAGGACAATGTGGAGTCTTCGCTGAACCTACCATGCATGTTTTTGGAATGTGGGAGGCAACCAGAGTACCCAAAGAAAACCCACACAACACATGAGAGAACATGCAAACCCCACACAGGAAGGCCAGAGCCCGGATTCGAGCCCAGAACTTTAGAACTGTGAGGCAGACGACCTAACCAGTATTTCAACGTGCTGCCAACAACAACAACAACAACAACAACAAAAAAATAATCATAATAATATTCCTCTTCGATACACTGTATTCATTATGACGATTGAAGATGGAGCAACTTCCCCACCTTGCCCTGCTTTCTGTTTACCAGCACGAAGACAACCACAACCTATAGACACACACACACACACACACTTGCAGCAACATGCCCTGTAAAACAACACCGCCATCATTATCATCATGTGCCAGGCTGATAAATGTGAAGAGCTTACCTGCCGATGATGTCGTCGAAACCTTTTGTTTTGTTTCCTTTGTGTGTGACTCACCTGAGAGAAGAGGAGGAGGAAGGGGCAGGGCGTAACCCACCTGTGCTTGGGTCTCGGCGGGTATGACTCATCAGTTTCAACCTCAAAACTGAAGGAAGAGGGACAAAACTATCCCCCAAGAATAAAGGTTTGGCAATTTTAGCCAATGAATGAAAGAAGGGCTAAGAAAGGACTATGACTAACAAAATGTATGCTGATTAATTCCAATTAATAATGGAAAATGGCAAAAATTAATACGTTTTTAATTAATTCACAGTTTTTGGATTAATAAAATCAAAACAAAAAAATATACAAATAAGTATTAATAGATAAGTGATAACTAGCTAGAGCAGTCCTTCATGTGTGTGTTCAAGGTTCTTATCCTTCTAAATTAAGTTATTTATTCACATTTTTGCAATAATATAATAAACAAAAAAAATATATAAACACACATTTTACTAATACATAAATCACAAATAGCTAGTATTTAGGGTTATTTTCATGCTTCTAATTAATACAAATATTAATTGAATAATTAATACAATTCTAAAATAAAATATAAAAAATATAAATACATTGAAATTAAATTGATGCCATTATAATTATGCGAAAATTCAATTATTTTCTATTAATTTCATAACAATTACAAAATTATTACATATTCATATAGCTACACTTTGTATTTTATTACAGTTTGTATTTAATGTATTTTTTGTGTCAGTTAAAAAACAAAATTATGAAGCTAGACAGATGCTTTATGCATTTTTTCAGTCTTACTATATAAATACATTTATAATGTATGATTAGTATTAAGTACAGAAAATGGATGGATAGTAAATAAAAACAAATACTGTAAAATTAGATATTCATAAATTGCTTCTGTCCTATGATTTGTTTTTTGTATCCAGTCATACATTAAAACAATATTAACCTTTATTTTATTAACACATTAATTAATTCAATTCATTGGCTATTGGATTTTTTTTCAAATTATTTCCCTACATATATATATAATATATATATATATATTTTTTCTGGACATACCACTTATATTTATTTTGATCTTACTTAATTTCATAATTTTTAACCAACATAAACAGCAAAACAATTACATTTTAATGAATTTATGTTTTTTTTTTATTTTTTTTTTTAAATACGTTGAGTGCATTTGTGTATTTTCATACATCTAATTAGTGTATTTTATAAAGTTCTTACCCTGGTTGCCAAACACACAAATGACAACAAAATAACAATCATTAGATTTAGAATCTTTATTGTAATTTCCGCGCACTCTTACTTTTGCCTTTATTTATAACACAATGAATATATTGCACGTAAAAATGTCCACCCACAAGACGACTTATAATAAATAAATTCATTAAATAAAACAGCATGGCGGATTTATCCAGTGAAAAAGTTAGCAATAAATGCATTAGCATTGTCAATCCAGTGAGCAAAACATTATAAAATTTTCAAAGAAGGTTCTCCACAAATATATATTTAACATGTTTCTACATTACAACCAGTCCAGTGCACATTAACGCTAAAGTTAGCTAGCTAGCATATAGTATTTATTACAACAAAGGCACTTGTCTTTTGTGATTTAAAAACAAAAGAATAAGTAAAACATTATTGGCATATCAGAAAGTGTCGTGTTCTATGAGCACAAACCTCGACTCTCGCGGTTATCATTCGTGATCCTAAAACATGCTTTTGAGCACCAAAAAACGAGTGTCACATAAAGCCAACTCGTCAAAATCGTAATCATGTCCCATCTTAGCAAAATCATGTTTTTAGCATCTTACAGAGAAAGAATGAGAAGAAAAAAAAAAAAAAAAAACATTGGAAGTGCTATGAACTTCCAAGATAGCAATGTCACTTCCTCGTATGGGAGAGTCATTTTCAGGTCGGCTACTAAAGAAACAACAAATTTGCGATGTCATCATTGTGCGACAAAATGACAGCTTGGATGTTACTTTGATACTCTTTTAGATCCTTTGAAAGGCATACATATAAATAGTTCTAATATTATTATTATTAGATGCTCCCTTACAATGCAGGACGACCTTAGATAAGGGCTGGGGAACCATTTTCTTAGCATAAGTTTTTTTTGGTTGTCATTAAAAATTGTATGAGTTGTATATTTTTGGTCTTAATGTTTCTCTGGTGTTTGTTTCTGCTTCTCTGAGCTTTGTCTTTTCCTATCGGGGATCATTTTAGTTTTTCTAAAGTCCTCCCGGGGTCATACGAAAATGTAGAGGTTGAATATTTGTGGGACCTCATTACAGTTCCTTTGATGGTCAATTAGTTTTTCCAGTGGCGTGTGGTATCAGGTCACACGTATTCTTTGTTGTCAAGGTCCTTCTTGATGGCTTTCTTAATGCGGTCGATCTCGTCTTCTTCCGAGCTGTCGTAGTCGTAGCCCTCCTTTTTCTTCTCGTCCGAGGCATCGGCCCCTTGTTGGTCTTCGTCCTGCGGCGTGGTGGTGCACTGCAGCTCCTCGCGTATGGTGTTGAGCTCCACCAGGCCGTCGTGCAGCTGCGTGGCCACCTCGCGGATCTTGCCGGCAAACTCGGACTTGGCGCCCTTCTTGAGCTCCTTGGAGTCCTTGGCCACGAAGTAGATGTCCATGCCCACGAAGAGGCCCGTGAGGACGCCGGTGGCCATGCTGGCGATCTGAACGGCACGCGCCGCCGTGCTGCCCGCCACGTTGGCGATCTGCACCACGCGCATGATCTCGTTGGCGTTGACGAGGATGGCCTTGCCCGCCATGGCGCCATCCTCGTAGAAGCTGGAGCTGAGCACGGGGAAGTCCCGGTTGTACGCGTTGTTTTTCATCTTGATGAGGTCGAAGCGCCGCAGGTTCTCGATTCCCTGCTTGATGAACTTGAGACACTTGTTGAGGTCCAAAATCTTCTCCTGGTAGTCCGTCACGATCTTCTCTACCTTCTTGCGGTCCATGGAGTTGTTGACCTGGTTGGAGATGCCGGCGCCCGCCGAAGTGAGGCCGCCGGCCGTGGCCACGCCCAGCCCCACGGCAGTCACGATCAGGGAGGTGCCGAAGGTGACGGGGGCCAGGGCCAGGCCGGCGATGGTGGCCACGCCGCCGATGGCGCTGGTGGAGCCGCCGGTGATCTGGGCGATCTTGGTGTTCTTGTTGAACTTGTCCAGGGCATCGGCCATGCTGTTCAGGTCGATGACGTGCTGCCACAGGCTCTCGGCGCGCTCAGAGAACAGCTTGTTGAACACGCGGATGCCCTTCTGAACCTTATCCGCCGTTACGGCAAACGCCCTGACCACAGGAAATAGAAGTAGATTTTTTACATCCCAATCCTACAGACTAGCACACTAAATTACGAGCTAACTAACCATTAACCGATGCGACCAATCAGAATTTAGTGGTAACTTTGGTGTACTCACTCACATACCAACTAACAAAAAAAGTTTAGTGGTGATTTTTGTGCAAGGGCAAACTATCTAACTAAAAAACTAATCAACTAACTAAGTAGCTAACATACTACTAATCAGAGTTGAGTGTTTTGTGTAATCAAATAACACTAACTGACACAAACTAGCTAACTGACTGACTACTGTTCATACCAATCAAAAATTGAATAATCCTACTTACATTAAAATAATGCTACCAATCAAGGTTTAGTAGTAGGTTTTGAATAATGCTACTAATTTATTCACTCACGATGAACTTATACTACCAATCAAAGTTTAGTGTTAACTTTTACAAAAACCTACTAACTAGCACACTACAAACTAACATTACAGATCAGAGTGGGAAATTTAGCAAAAATACTACTAACTAGGTGATTTAAGTTTAGTGGTAACTTTTGCATTTGATTGATAACCCACGAACTGACGGTCCAACCAACTGACAGACTTATGCAACCAATTACTGTTGAGTGGTGACCTTTGCATAATCCTACTAGCCAACTGATGGACCAACAGCCCAACTAACCCACCCGACAGACTTTCGCTACCAATAAAAGTTTAGTGGTGGCTTTTGCGGAATCCTACTTACTAACCAAACAACTGATGGAACAGACCAAGTAACTAACCAAGTTGACCTAACTGGACTGATGATTAACTAACTAACCTGACTAACTTGAACGACCAACTAACTAACTTGACCAACTAGACTGACCGACTACCGTAATGGTAAATAAATGAGCAATTTGTGGAATATCCATCCCAGTGTCATCCAACACTCACTTAGCTTCTTCTTTCTCCGTCATGTCTTCATTCTGAGGCGTATCCTCCCAAGCTGAGGAAGAGCACATTTTCAAAAAGGCACAAATCAAAAGATTTCACACCACCCATCCTTTTGAATGCTACAACGACCACCATTTCACAAACATTTGTCTTCAAACGTTTAGCGATTGTTGTCCAGTTCATTTTAGTAATGAATAGTCTAGCTGGAGTCTCTGAAGTGTTTTATTGTGACTTACATTCCACAGTGTCCCACCAGTCCATAAGGCGGTCCATGTCCTGGAAGAAGATTGAAAAAATGAAGAATAATAAATAAATAAATAAATAAATAAGGCATTGCCATGGAGACGGGACGCTCTCGGGACCGACCTGTCTGTCTTCGGGCTGCGACGGATCAATGCGGAACTCCTCCAGCTGTTCAAACAAACACCTGTTTCCACCCTCGTTCTGAAACGCAAGTCGTAGTAGTAGTTAGTTGTTACAGTCCACTTGCACTGGGGTCAAGTGTTAGCAGTCACATAAAAAGCAGAACAAGTTTACGAACTGCGTTATTGTTTGCTTTCAAAAATTCTAACTAAAAGTGCAAGTGTAAAAATTATGTCCTTTCCGGAGATTGCCAAATGCTATTAAATATTGTTGGGAGAATTATAATAATTATTAAGTGCTATTATGTTATATTGTCATGCTGCTGCTGTTGTTTTCGAGTACAATTAGGCTGTGGACTGTTTTTTCTCAGATTTCTTTTTTGTCTGGTGACAAAATTAATAGATTAAAACAAAATATATATGTAATTAAAAAACAAAGTAAATGCTATGCTAATGATAAATGCTTTAAATCTAAATGAAAATCTAATAGAACAAAATATAAAAATAAAGCTTCATTTGTTTCAAAATAAAATAATGAAAATACATTGAATTAGAACTCAATAGAAGAAAAAATTAAAACTAGAAAACAATGAATGAAATAACTAAATTACATAATGTTATGCATAAATTATTTGAATCCCAATCAATATCTAATTAAAAGTGTAATTAAATAAATTAAACTAGATCAAAATAAAATAAAAATAAATTAAGTAACAAAATAGAATACAAAAAAATGAAAACACAAATAATTTAACAAAATTTCACCTGGATAACAATAAATTAGAAGAAAAACAATTAAGAGATCAATAAAATGCAAATACATTCTATGAAAATAAAATAAAGAAATTAAAACAAAACAGTTCTATTCTTAATTAGATCATGATAATTACAAAACAATGTTTTTTAATTAAAACAATAAAAAAATAAATCAGGAAAATAAAAATAAATCCCACTGAAATAAAGATAAAGAAAATGAAATTAAATCAAAACTACAATAAATAAAATAAATTTAACTCTACATAAACGATAAATTAGAACAAAATAGTATAAAATATAAAAAAATACATTTTAAACCAAATAAAAATAAACAAATGGCAATTACATAAAATCCCAATTGGGGAAGTGATTTTTGCGGTTTACAGTAGAGGACTATTTTTACAATGTCTCACTAAACCAATTGTTCCAGCTCGATGCTGAAGAGGAGGAAGTGATTCTTTTGTGTGTCGTGTTGTTGCAGAAGTCGAGACTCACGTAAAGGAAAGCGGACAAACAAGTCAGGACACATTGAAGCGGCCTCATCTCGTCTTACATGCCTTCAACACAGCTGCTGCGGCGGCTTTTGTTTTGGAATGCAAAGGGGGGGGGGGGGGGGGGGGCAAAAAGAAACGAGAAAACAGATGCTGACCAAAAGTGTTTTCTCCGAGGGGACGAGGTCACGTGACCGAAACGGCCCTTTTATTGTAACAGCGGTGAGAAAGATGACGTAGTGTCATTGTGTGGGAAGAAAGCACTGACTGGGTGGAACCAGATTGACATCGTTGTGGAGGGTGAAAATGAAAAGTAATTATTGTGTCTCTGGGGGAAGATGGGGTCATATACTTTACTGTATGAGACCTTACAAAACAAAAACATGGGAGATGAAAAAAAAAGTAAATAATAATAATAAATAAAAAAAAAAGGGCCATTAAATGGATGGATGGAAATACAATTCAAACTAAAATGAAAGAAAATTATAACAAAAACATTTTAACAAAATACAAATAAAAAACGAATTGAAACAAATTAAAGTCTACATTGAAAAAAACAAAACAAATACATTTAATTACAAAAAAATGAAATAAAAAAAAAAATATATATAATACAAAATAAATGCCAAACAAACAGATTTAAACAAAATTCAATTAAAATTAACAATTAACTTGAAATGCAAATAAATGTAATCAGGACAATAAATATGAATAAATTAAATGAAAATAAAATACTAAAATGAAACAAGAATAAATTAAATAAAAACAAAATAAAAGTAAATTAAAACAAAATACAAAAACAATAAAAATTGTCTCAATAAAGTAGAAGTTTACCTCTGCATCTGCATCCTGTTTCTGTGCTATTTTGTTCTGCAACACACACAAAATAAAGTCAATTAAAACACTATAATAAATACACAATTAGGTCAGTGAACTTGCTTGACAACAATTTCCAACTGTAGATAAACATGCTGGCTGTCAACGCCACCATACGAAACACTTGACATCTATTAAATTCTTGAACCTTACCTTGACGCGAGGCATGAAGGGATTGTGCCTCTTAGGCTTCTTGACTTTCACCTAAAAATGACAAAACAAACAAACAAACAAAATGTAAACAATGATCGGGAACAATTTATCTTGTAAGGAAGCAAGACAAAAATGAAGACCTCTTCTGTCATGTTGGTGCCATCCTCCTCCCTTTTGTCCTCTTTGGATTGCTCGTGATCTTTTTCTTCTTCTTCTTCATCTTCATCTTTCAGCCCTTCGTCGTCCGATGGAGGCTGTTGTCCCGTGACGGAATCAAGTGTTAAACATGGCCAACTTGCGAAATGAAAACATGTGCCATTCACGTACCTTGGCAGCAGCACGTGACATAAACGGGTTATAGCGCTTTTGTTTCTTCTTGTTCTGGAAAGGTGACATATGGAGATATGGAGATAGTTCACACCTGCTATATCGCGGTTCATCGCTTGCCGCCCCGCTCTAGCGCAGATTTTTCAGCGATAATTTTTTTATGAGTGTTTACAGTTCACAGAAAAGTCTGAATTTAGTGTAGTACCACGGTGCGCCGCAACATGAGTTATAGCTGTTGTTTGCTGGTTGATAATTACTGTAACATCAATGCTAATTACCGCAAGCCCATCTGTTGCATTTCGCATTACATGTTAGCATCAAGCTACAAACTTTTGTTGGACAACATTTTATTGGTTTCGTAAAACATTTAGTTTTTTTTAAATATGCAATGTTTAATTCTCGTTTGTTTGATGTGTCAGTTTTATAGTAAACTTCAACTGGGAGTGAAACAAACAATTTGAAGCAAGCACGCTTGGCCTCTTGTTTGGAGAACTGTGCGATACAGAGAGGGAGAGAGTCTTCATTTCTTTAAAGTCATTTTATATCATCGTCTCCCATTCCTTGACAGTGAGAGTGAGAACGGGCTCTAAGAAATACTTGGGGAAAAAAAATGTGCTTTCATTAGTTTACGTGTGTTTTAATAAGTTTAAGTTAGCTTATCGATTCAGTTCCGCCCATCACACTGCTTGGTCACCTCATCGTTTTATTTATGGCATCACTTGCGAGGATTCTGCCAACAGTGATTCATATCACAGATTTTCACCTATCACAGGTGGGTCCGGAACGTATCCTCCCATGATAAATGGGGGGTTCACTGTATATGAAAATATCTCCACTCGCTGGTCACAACATTCGGTACAAGTGCACCTCACCGCTTTGGCCTCCGCCGGGGTCGCCGCGTCTCCCTCGCAGTCTTCTTTCAGCAACTCGTCATCTGATCGGCTCTGCGAGATAATGATCTGTTAATAGATTCGCATTCTGGCTCCATGTCACATGACGCGTGATAACAACCTGATGCTGGTTCTCCTGCTTTGGCACATGTGCGTTGGCAGCTCGGCTCCTCAGCTCCTGAAATCCAATAGCGGTGCGCAAGAAGCAGGTCAAGCAAACACACTTGCACGTGATTTCTTTGATCTTGACTGCAACGCTGACTGTGTTTTAGGCCAATTCTAGGACCCCTTTTTGACAATTTGAACACTCCTTTGGTTACAGACTCTGTTTTAGGTCAGTTTCGGAATGCTTTTGGAAAACAGGACTTTTGCTCTTGAATGGCACACTGACTGATGTTTTAGGTACACTTTATAACTCTTTTTGACAGCTTTTTAAATTTTTTTTAGGACTCATGCTTTTGAACGCTACTCTGACTTTGTTTTAGGTGGATTTCAGAACCCTTTACGATTGCTTTTAGACAACTCTACGCTGAATGCGTTATTGCAATATTAGTCTTTTGAACTGCTCTTTTTGCACAATTGTCAAAAAAAATATATATATATACACCGGCATTACCAGATAACTAGCAACCCTTTATTGCTCAGTGACTGTTTTTTGTCAATGTCTTTATGTCTTAAAAGTGTTCTGTTGTCGTACTAGAGCGGCTCCAACTACCGGAGACAAATTCCTTGTGTGTTTTTTGGACATACTTGGCAAATAAAGATGATTCTGATTCTTTTGGACGGACACAATCAAACAACACTCGAGGCTCCACCTACCTCCTGCGAAGGCTTGCGTGGGGGAACTTTGGGAGCTTCCTTCTCTGTCCTCTGTCGGGACGTCATGTCGTTGTTGACCTGCAGGAGGCAAGTACTTGCTATTTGTTGGCTCATAGCAAAATAGAAACCTGGCAGCAGGAAATCCAGGTATGAGTCAGTAAGTAGTACCTTAGTGTCTTCAGATGCTTTCGCCTTGGCTTTGTCCTGAACCTGTGTCCCGCTCTTCTCCTGTGAAGACATAAAAGTGACGCCAAGTCAAAGCGGACGCGTCGCCACGAAAGCGCCGAGTGGAACCAAACTGCGGGCAAACCTCTTGGGCGGCTCGACGTGGAAGTGGCGGCGTTTCACTTCGCTGCTTTCTCGCTCTGTCAACGCCGTTGTTTTTGAGCTGGCCAGGACGAATGACACACAGGAAGGATTTAAAGGGGGGAGGATGTGTGTGCGTGTGGTTACAAAGTACTCATGATAATGAAAACACAGTACTTTCTGTTTCCCCTCCACTTGTTTGTCAGCTTCTTTGAGCGTCTCAGTGTCCTCTGTGTCTTTCTGTGCAAAAGAGATAAGTACAAGTTAAAACCTTTTACTTTTGTATTGAAACTTTCTAAGGTCGATAAAAAACATTTGCCACAGCGCTTGGCGAAGAACACAGGGCCACCAAAGGGACCTCATCTCTCGTCCATTTTTTTTGGGTTCATGAAAAATGCAACAAAGGACTGTTTGATTTGGGGTGATGCCGAGTGATGAGGTCAGTGTTTCATTCTCAAGTCCTACAAAGCTGCGTTCAAGACCAAAAGACTGCCAAAAATGTACAAAAGCAGTGAGTAAGGGCTCTGAAATGGTCATACAACACAATCAGCGGTGTATTCGAAACCAAATAAGTTCGAGTTGTCCTGAAACAGTGAGTGTTGCTTTCAAAGCCAAAATAGGAACAAAGTTGTCCTTAAGCACTGTCAGCATATACGTTCAACACCAAAATAGTCCTAAAATTGACTTAAAACAAATTCAGTCTTTTGTTCAAATACCAAATGACTACTAAAATGTACTAAAACAGTCAAACAGGGTTTTCAAATGGTCATAAAACACAGTCAGTGTTGCGTTCAAAAGCAAAGGAGTCTCAGATTTGTCCTAAATCAGTCAATGTTGTTTTCAAAGCCAAAAAAGTCACAAAGTTGTCCTTAAACAGTGAGCATAGATGTATATTCAATACATAAAACAGTCCTAAAATTGACTTAGTTCAAATACCAAAAGACTACTGAAAATGCACTAAAACAGTCAAAAAGGGTTCTGAAATAGTCTTCTTTGTATTCAAAACCGAAGAAGTCCTGGAATTGCCCCAAAACAGCGAGAGCTGGGTTCAAGACCGAAAGAGCACAGCCACTAATAAGCTCATGATCCCATCACCACCAAGGCTCCATGACTAGCACCATCACCTCCAAGCTCAGCAAAAAGAAACAACGTAATTAAGTTACTTTATTGGCAGCCTTGAATGGGTTCAGTTTGGATATGGCTCCCACTACGCCGTTCTGAGGGAGGCGAGGACACATTAAGATGGACGCCACAGAGGACAAAGGTTACCTTTGACACCCCGACCACTGCGCGTGTGACCCGAGGAATGTATTGACCTGTTTGTGGCCGGAGAACTTTTCGCTGGCGACAGGCGTCTCCTCGTCGCTGGAGTCACTCTTCTTGTCCTTTCCGGATCGGAACGGATTCAGCTTGTTCGTAGCGACGGCCAGCTTGCTCTGAAAATAAATGGTTAAGGAAGAAAAAAAAAACAAAACATAAATCCATGAAGTTGGAGAAGACATAAGATTTCCTCAAAACAACTTGTAGAACCTGTTTGTGGGCGGCCTGGTTCTCGCCGTTGTCCGACGTCTCCTTGTTAACATCAGCGTCTGTGTTTTCCTTCTCCTAAACAACCGCGCACAATCTTTTCATATTCATATTTTTGTAGCTTTTCATGGAAAAAAGAAGAAACAAGACGAACGCACCGGTTTGTCAGAGTAGAAGGCGTTCTTCATCATGGCACTGAAACCGTTCTGGAGACACACACACACACACACACACACACACACGTTAATGCTCAAATTCTTCATGAAAGCACATCTTTTGATGAGCTTTATTGATTACCTGCTTGACTTTGGGCTTCTCCGACAGGTTTTCTTTGGAGCCTAGCGACTTTTCCTTAGACTTCTCCGCGAGACTGTCGCTGCTGTCGGAGAGCTCGCTGGCTGCCGTCAAGTCCTCCTAAAATGCAAGAGGGTGTGAGCGTTCAAGAGCAGAAAGACTCCTGAAATTGTCCTACAAGTTCTAGAATTGCCCGATAACACTCAGCGGTGTGAAATAACAAATATTGACTTAGAAACAGTTTGTTACGTTCAAGACGAAAAAAAAAAAATAGCCTTACAATTTTATGAAAATGCTTAAATTTGGCAGACCTAACAAAACAGTCAGATTCCACAAAAACAGTTGTGAAATGTTACTAAATCACAATCTCGCATTCAAGAACAAAACTGTCCTAAAACGCTCAAACACGGTTCTCACATGGTCTTAAAATGTAACGAGACTTGTGTACTTGTAAGCCTTAAATACCATCTTTGTTGCATTCAAGACCACAGGCGTGTTAAAGTTCTCCTTTAACAGTGTCACAAAGCCTAAAAGAATGTTAAAAACCAAGTGTTGTGTTCACGACCAAGAGTCCTGAACCCATCCTAAAACAGTCAGACTTGTGTACTTGCTTTCGAGACTAAAAAAATGTCTAAAATTGTGCTTTAAGTTTGTGTTGCATTCAAGACCAATAGAGTGTCAAAATTGTCCTTAAACACAGTTAGTGTCACAATAAGGACAAAAAGAATTGGGGAAAAAAACATAACTAAAACAGATTCAAATATTGCATTCGAGAGCAAAAAGTTTCAAAATTGTCCTAAAGCCATCAAAAAGGCTGTGAAATGGTCCTAAAACACATTGAGAGACTTGTGTACAAGACGGAAAGAGTTCTAGAATCGACCTACAACACAGTCAATGTTGTGTTCAAGACCAAAAAAAAAGTCCCGAACTTTCCCTTAAACACAGTTCGTGTTGCGCTCAAGACAATATTGTTCAAATTGTCCTTTAACGCAGTCAGTTTTACATTACAAAAAGAAAAAATCCTTGAACAAGATGAAAAACACAAAGTCATAGATGACTATCTAACCTGAGACAGAGTTCTGGTTGCAGCCGGTTGTTTTGGTTTTTTGAACACACTGCTGAAAAGTCCTCCTTTCTCCTGTGGAAACACAAAGAAATGAGAATTTTGCGGGCATCACGGTAACACAAAGCAATAAGTTGGAGTGCCCCTGACCTTAGCCCCGCCCTCAGAGAGGTTGTCACTGCTGGCCGACAGCTCGCTGGATTGAGACAAGTCATCCTGGAGCAGTGGATAAATTGGAAAGTGTTGATAAAAAAAATTTAATGGACAAATACAAAAATTGGCTCTACAGCCGCTCACCTGAGACTTTGTCTTTTCTTTCAGCGGCTTTGGGGATTTTTTAAACATTCCACTAAACATGCCAGCCGACTCCTGGGAAAGAGCACATTAGCTATGGATGTTAGCATTATTCGCGCTAAGGAAAAGTAACGCGTGTAGGTGTTAAGTCACCTTAGCATTGTTATTGTTGTTGACGCCAAGATTATTGTTGCTTCCCGGCTGCTCGCTGTTTTCGAACAAATCGTCCTGGAAAAGAATCTGATTGTTGTCCATTGCAGTAGGATGACTCATATATACATATGGAGGGGGGGGGGGTCTTGACACGTCTCACCTGAGATTGTGTTCTTTTAGGAGATTTTTTAAACATCCCGCTGAACATTCCGGTACTCTCCTACAGGGAAAACATATACATATACATGGCATGCAAGAAATGACAAATAATATGTATATGCATAGTTTAACAGTTCTATACACAGGCAGTGTGTTCAAGAACAACAACAAGTTCTGAAACAGTACAAAAACATATTTAGCTCTGTGTTCAAGAGCAAAAACAGCTCTCAAATGGTCCTAAAACTCCTTTGGCATTGCTTTCAATAGTAAAAGAATCCTAAAATTGCCTAACGGCCAGTGTTGCATTCAATGTCTAAAATGCAGCCTGTGTTATGTTCAAAACTGACAGAGTCGTCCAATTGTCCTAAAACACATTCAGTGTTGCGTTCAAGACAAAAACAATGCCTAGAATTCTCTTAAAACGGTCAGTGTTGCATTTAAGAACAAATGAGCACTACAAGTACACACAGACAGTGTTGCGTTCAATACGAAGAGTCCTCAAATTGTCATTAAAAAATCCAACCTGTGTTGCACTTAAGACCAAAACAGTCCCAAAGCTGTCCTGAAACAAAGTCAATGTTCAATACGCAAGGAGTCCATTTGACATTGAAGTCTTGCATTCAAGGCAAAAATAGTCCTGAAAATGCCATAAAACTCAATCCACAGTAAATTCTAAAGCAGAACATTCCTGAAATTATCCTTAAACCCAGCCAGTGTTGCGTTTAAGACCAAAAGAGTCCTGAAATGGTCTTAAAACACAGACAGTGTTTCATTCAAGAACAAGGAGGTACTACATCTGTCCTAAAACACAGTGTTACATTGAAGACCAAAAGTGTCTTGAGATGGTCCTAAAACATGCTGGCCTAAACACTAAAAGTTAAATTTTTTTTAGGTTTAAAGACCTTTTCATTTTGACATTAAAAACTCACCTTGGTGTTGTCGTTCACGTTGTTGTCGCTGGCAGACATGTCAATGTCTAGAAGATCCTAAAATAACACAATGAGATATTTTACACCACTTTAGATACATGTATAGGTTTAATTTTAGTATGGTGTGTTACCTGTGAGGGCCTGCGTGCATGTCCCCGTTTAGGAGGTTTTTTCAGTATGCCGCCCAACATGCCCGATTTCTCCTGCGAAGGACAAGTGAATTTAGCATCAGATGCTAACCGGTGGGAGCTAACTGTACAAGGGAGCGCTCACCTTGGACGATTTGCTGTCATCTAAACTGGCTGAAAGCTCTGGATTGTGCTGTGAGACCGCCACCTAGAACAAACAACATAGTGTTTTTGAAAACAACTCTGGAAGCGTGACGTCGTCATGCTTTGTCCGGATTTCTTTAGTCTGGCTAACTTCCCTGACAAGAATAGCTACAGAAAGTCAAAGCACCAACAACAACAACAACAACAAACCTGCTGTGGCTCTTTGGATGATTTAGGTTGCTTCTTGAACATGCCCTTAAACATACCTCCTTTGTCCTGGAATATACATAAAAAAAGACATTTATTTGGACGTCTTCATTAGCCTAATGCACGTCATGGAAAAATAGAAATTAGAAACCTTGGTGTTGTCGTTCAGACTGTCATTGCTCTTTGACAGTTCACTGCTGACTGACAGGTTGTCCTGTGTTGTACACATTCACAAGGAAATAAGGAAAACAAAATTGCAAGTTGATTATTACTATTAATATTTTTACAATTATTAGTGACATGGTTGTAGTACCTGTGGTTCCACCAATTTGGAGGATCTCTTAAACATTCCACCGAACAACGTTGCCTTTTGCTGAAACAAGAGAAGAAAATTCTGCTATTTCCACAAATGGAGATTGGTCATAACAACTGCAGATGGATGTACCAATGAAAGGGCACATTTTTATTAGAACTATGTTAAACGATGTTGGCGCTATATTGTGATTCATGTCAAGTGAAAGTTGAGTTTAAAACAACACATTATTTTTGATTGTTTCTGAATTTTTTATTGTTACATTAAAAAACATGGTTTAGTTCCCCCCCAACCCCAAAAAAATCAAGTTTATTTTGTATTTAATTTCAGTCTGTATATTTAATTTGAGCTCTAAAGCCCTATGAATCCTTACATCTGAATTAATAATAATGACAATGCGCAATGTAATATAGTTTATATTTAAAAACAATTATGTAATTGATCAATTCATTTCAAATTATTTAAAATTAATTATAAAACAATACATTTTAATGTGTACTCTGATTTCTATATTTAATTTGTATTACTGATTATTTATTTTACAGTATTATATTTATCTACATGCAGGCAGAATGGTGGGCAAAGTATAAACATTAGCATGATTTTTATATCTTCAACTTTGTTGTTTAATGTTTTAAAAATTATTTTATTAGTTTAATTGCAAGTGGGAATGGTGGCCACAGCGTAAACAAGGAGGCACACAACATTGCGTATTGATCACAACTGCCAGAATCATCTGGAATGCTAATAGTCGCCAAAGCACTGCACATAACACAAGAGCTTGTTGAAAATAAACATTGCACATTTACAAAACTCCACACACTTCATCTAAGAGACTGTGTGCAGCTGTTTTGGTTAGCAACGGCTCTCAAAAAGGTTCGTGTTTGAAACCTAATGCATTTAGCGGCAACAAAATTAAATCATTGTACTTACTACCTGTTTATGTTTTCCTGAGGGGAAAGGGGAGGGGCATTTATTTGTTTCACTCGGATGGCGCGGCATCGCGAGATCTCAGTATTGCTACAGTATCAGCATCAATGTTTTTTTTTTTTTTGTCTCTCTTGATCACATTAAAAACAAAGAATACAATTATTGGACACTCCTATATGTTTTTGGTAATATTCTGAAAAGTGGATTTTGGTACACAATTATTATTTTCATACTTTTTCAGCTGTGCATTTACATAGATTACATAGACCATATATTTTGTTGTATAGTTAAGCTAACGCAAATCACGGAATGTAAATATTTTTACTTATAACCCATATAAAAAATATATATAGCGTCAAGGTGGGAGGGGGCCAAAAAAAACAAAAACAAAAAACAATCAACACTACTATCTCCATGAAATGACACTCATTGAGTAAATGGGTTCTCACCGCGACGTCTCCTCCACCATCACACTCCAAGTCAAAGTCCAGATCACCATACCGATCCTGCACGAACACGTTGAACGTGGTAAATACTTTAATAACAACAAGAAATAATATAATTGTGTGTGTGTAGTATGGCTCCTCTCTCTCACCATTTTGTGTCTGTTTCAGCTTCAGCCTGTGAAGCAAACTCATAAATATGTTCACGTCGTTTTTCCTTTTCTCCGGTTTCGTGAAGGAGCCTTTCCGGACGTCTGAATTAAAAAGGTCCGCCCACCCCTGCTCACTTGAGGGGGGAGCAAAGAAAACCTTCACCCAATTCTTTGAGACGATGTTTAAACAACAACTCTTACAAGACCTGCCGAGCCAGTTCCACGAGCCTCGCCTTCATTAGCGAGGAGGGGGCGTGGCCTGTCTCACCTGCCGGCTGGATGCGTGCTACGTTGAGGGCTACTCGGAAATCTTAACATCCTGTTCGAAATGCCAAAACTAGAAAGAATTGTGTGCTGCGAGAGGGAATAAACTCACTAAAAAAGTGACGATATTTTCACGGAAACCAAGATTCGCTGATATTTGGTCTCATGTCAGTTTAAAATTACCATTAAAGTCCAGTGAAAATGATTGCACAACTTTTAAAAGTTTTTTGTTTTGTTTTTTTTAAATTGTATATGTTAAAATAAAAAGTCCAGTCGCTAATATTTTTTTTTGTACAGGACATTCATTTCATGTTTATGTGCTATTTAATGTTTTCGGAACGTTAAATAGCAATTAATAAATAGATTAAAAAATACAATACTTAAAAAGATCACAATTACTTTGTCAATTCTTTGTGTGCCCCATTTATTTCATTGGCTGTCTTGAAACATTGTTAAATTGCAAAAAAAAAAAAAATTATAGTAAATGATTTTAAATTGTTTTTAAACCCTTTGAGCAGCAGATTCATTTCACAACCTGTCTTGGAACATGAAGTTAAAATAAAAAATACATGAAATTTATAAATAAAATAGTAATATATTTTTCTTTTTATTAGAACTTTTCCGTGCAGCATATGGATTTTACACCCAGTCTAATTTTCATTTTGTAATTTACTTAAAACTTATTTTCATCTTTGTGCACAAAATTGATCTCATGCTGTTTTGGAACATTATGTTTAATTGAAAATAAATTATAGGCATATCCGATAACGTACACACACACACAAACAAAAAACAAAACCAATCAAATATCTCTATTATAAACATACCTCATTTTGTGTACAACAACCAACCAATATCACCTTAATGAATTGAGAAAGTTTTTAATTATGAGAAAGTGTTTCTTTAATGTAATGTATTTTAAAGTACAACAAACAAGAGCACATTGAAATGTAATTTATTATTCTCAACTGTAAAAAGAACACAGACTTTTAGTATATGCCATCTTTAATGATTTTCAAACAAATTTAGCCCACACATAAGCTGATCATGTATAACTTATACAGTAGAAGTCTGCTATGTAAACCAAAGGCACATGTGAGCATGCCAGCATAAAGCCCTCTTCAAAACTAATATTACACATCTTTCCTATTGATATTGCACAAATGGCTAGTCTTTGGGAATAATACGAAAGCTTTGGTTTATTGGGGTCATGCGTGATTCTATTCCCTCCAGGATAGGAAGTAAAGCTTTCCCAGTGCATCGCCGCACACCATCTCTGAGGGCTTTTCCGGGTTCACCTCCAGCAAGACCACAGGACCACTGCACACAAACATTCCCAGCTGGAAAAGAGAGAGCGAGGGAAGGATGAACAAACGTGACGAGAGGAAAGAAAGAGAGATGTTGGCGACTGACTTGTTTCTTGGTGCTTCTGTCCCACAGTTTCACCGTGCGATCGAAGGAGGCTGAGATGATGAGGCTGCGGGTGAGCCTCAGCACACTGATCTTGTCATGGTGGGCCTGAGCGGCGGTACACGGGCACATAATTCAGTTAAAAAAAAGGCGTGTTTAAGAACACCGCATAAACGCACCCCTCCAAATGCCAGCTGCATCCCTTTAACTTCCCAACACATTTGCTGTGCGACCTTTACCATTCCGCTGCACCCCCTGAAACAACATTCTCCAACATCCCAACACACCATCTTCAACACACCACCTTCTAGGGGTATACCATGTACCAGTACTAAAAAAAGTACCACAGTACCTTGTCATCAAAAACGATACTACCCATACCACGCTTTTTAGGTACTGGTATTTAAAACAAAATACAGCGACAGTGCATTAAGTGGGCGGCACCTTTTTCAGCATGTATGCAAGACTGAGAAGTGTCAGTAATGTCTAGGGCAGGGAGATCAATGGCTGGGTGACGTTATGCAAATTAAGACGTACTACTATGTGATATGTTCCTAACAATACATTGTCTTTTCCTATGTTTGAAAGGAAGCACCTTTCATCACTGCCTGACCCGGTGACATATTCCACAAAGGTTAACGACGCATAAACGTATAAATAACGTATAACGTATAAATGTTCAGATCTGGTTAGGAGATTTGACTTTCCGGAGAGGCCCTTTGTTACATCCTCGTTAAACGAAGATGCTGATTAGCCGAAGCAGAGCTCTGTGGATCTGCGATTGATTGCTATTCCTAAAGTCTGTCACAGCTAATTTGAAATTAAATTTGTCAAACTGAATGTGAATTGAGGAAACACTGTGAGAATATAGATTTGAATTTTCATTGAGGATCGAATCTCACATTTTGTTTCAAGTTTACTGGACTTCAGTCACAAACTGATACATTCAATTTCAAATTATACTATTCAGATTCAGTTTTCAATGCAATGATTCAAATTAAACAATACACATTCAAAGTATAAAATTCAAATTGAGTTTTTTAATGCAAGTATTATTACTATTATTATTCTTATTATTACTAGTAGTAGTCGTAGTGGGAGTCGTATCATACATTATGGCGACTTACCGGCTTCTTGCTGCTCCATGAGGAATCTTCTGACGGTTTGTTGAACCACATTTTCCCTGCCACATCTCCACACACCACAAATTCTGGAAAGGCACAGGTTGGACAACAGGCAATATAGAACTGAGGAGAAGCAGCAGTTGCCAATTTGTTTGCTTGTTAGCACCTTTGTCCATGGTCACGGCCGTTATCAAGTCGCTTTTCTGCTCAGCCGACGTGTTCGTCTCCAGGGTCATGGAGCTGAAAGATGAACTAATAGGATTCTGCGGGCCCATGGCAAACTGAAAGCAAAGACAAAACACTCTTACATCAACATGCACTATAACATCGGATAATATGTCACAGCATATCATAGCAATGAGGTGTGGAAACCCCACGCTGGGTACAATACGGTCTCGATACCTTCCCAGTGATTTCGACTCATGCGGCCTGAACGAGACCCAGATTGTCCCTTGATTCCATGCAAACGTTAAAAAATGGCAATACTATTAAACACCGTGGTGGCATCAGTGGACGTAAACTCACGATAAAGCCGACTTGGACATTTGTTTCCGACTCGCCCACCAACCATATGCTTTTCTCGTCGTTTCGGATGAGTGCCAGAACTCCGACTTGATGGTTCCAGCTGTGTGAAATCATGAACACAAACATACGCAAAGTGAGCGTCACTTAACCCTTACAAACTGTTCGGGTCTTTGACCCTGATTTGACTTTCAAAAGCAAAAACACCCGAAAATGTCCTACTTTCACCATGAAATTTGACTTTTCATAAAAGAGACCTAAAATAAAAAACTGTGTCATTCTTTAGTACAAGTGCTACAATGTTTGCATATATTGAGGCTGTTCTAGGTTAAATTTGATACGTCTACTAAAATGGGTTTTAGCTTTACCATTGTTTAAAATCAAGCAAAATTGTGCAAATGGATGGAATCTTGAAACTGTTAATTGTACATATAAATGTATTTTTTATGTCATCATGGTAACAGTTGTAGCGGACATGATCCCCGCAACCTGAGGTGTTACAGTGACTCCCCCACAGCTTGAAGAAGTGCATTCTTCCCTGCGCCCCTGCTGTTTGAGACAGCCACTAGAAGATGCCTACTGGACCCGAAAGTAATTAGCAGGTGCCCTCGAAATCTTGGTTTACAGTCCTTTTCTTCGCGTGAACTAACAGCAGCCAAAGGTGGGATCCTATCTCCGGGAGACCAAGCTGAGACAGATTAATGGAATGCAAATACAGCGGTGAACTATTTGCTTAATATCCAAACATGCACGCAAGGCGACACCCGCTGGCGCTGAGAGGAACTGCAAAGCCGAGCGTGGACTCGCATTTGATGTTTAACCAAAGAAAAATGTCTATTTTGATATTTTACAAACTCTGCCGAATGATTCCAAATGTATGCCTTGATGTCTGTGTCAGTGTGTCAACTTTACAAGCGCAGCTGGGAGATTTTGAGCACAGTTTGTCTTGATGTGACTGCAAGCAGCATGAAATGTGATTTGAACCATAATCAGTTGATTTGCCAAGACTAAAGTGTAAACATTCATTCTATATGCTTGACCTCTGAGTAGAGAGTACAAAGTTGGGAGTATTTTATATTAATATATGATTTTAAACCCATTTTATGGGTCAAAATTGTAGACTAGATTCAAGCTGATGAGTCTGGTCTGGTCCTCAGTCCTCTTCGAAACACCTCCGGGTTATTTAACCCCTGACTCCCGCTGCCAGCCTCTCTCTTGACTCTCTTGGTTCTAAGCTCTTGCTATCGGCTTCCCAGCTACGGGGCGCCCTTCGGCCACCCCTCCCCGTCCTTCTGTTTGGACACGCAGTTCGGCCAACGTGAATGCTGGGATAACAACAGACTCTGCTTCCCAGCCTCTACGTGGGTCACCGCTAGGCGATCAGAGCAACTGCTACGAATAGTACGAGGTACGCTTCCAGCGATTGCTCTGAAATATCTATTGAGTCCCTGAAAAGGCAGGAAGCGAGACGGTCATATTCTCCAAACGAGGCGTGACGAACAAAATTTTTTCTTCTTGCGCCTCTTTTGTTTTCGTTAAATTTTTCTGCATCCTTTTTCTCATTCGACCAAACCTGTCTCCGTGCTTCCCGAGACGACTGAGACAGACCACCCCACCTACCAGCTGATCTACGTTCGTGAGTAACACACCAGTGTTTGCCAGACTGTACAATATTAGTGTCTAATAACTTCGGGGAAATTACTAGCTTCACACAAAATCCCAACTTTGTCCTCTCTGTCTCTCTCGTCTGGACAGGACGCATTAAACACTCGCGTTTTAAACTTTAGTCCAACACACTATGTTCTATTTCCCTTTTCATACACCTATTTTCATGCTTTTTACCATTATTAGTGTTATATTCTTTCTTTAGTTAGACCCCTTTTGTGCGTTTCCCTCTAGATCCCTTGTAGAGGTCATTAAACATTCTATAGAATTCCACTCCTTTGTAGTGTTTTGTGTGGGTTGAGTTTAACAATGAACCTCTGTAGTCTAGGACTCAAAATTTCATAAAATGCAGCAACCTTCAGATTAAGAGACTGATAAAGTTTCTCGTTACTATTCCTAAATTTTATACTTATAAAAAGTGATGTGGTGCCCTCTACAAGACAAAATTTTGTTTGATTTTAACGGTAAAAAACGTAAATCGGACAAACACGGAAGTGAACGCAGGCATTTACCTTCCTTTGTATCTTTTCTCAAAAATTTTATCCGCTACGCAGTGTTAAAGAGGGAGATTGAAACATTCCAAAGAACAGTCTTTATTTGTACCACATTTGCATAAGTTTCCTTCAGAAACATGCACTTGTTGGTCTTACAAGGGCAATGGGGGGGGGGGGCTCTTGAAACAGTGAAGGGGTCCAAGTCACTTATTTATGTAGTCTTACAAGACAGTGGACATTGTTATTACGGGGAGATTTGAAAAAGTCCCGAGAACTGTCTGTCTTTTCACCTGTTGGTCTTTGAAAGGCCATGTGGGAATCCCGAAAAAGGGAAAGAGTAAAACAACAAAACAATTATCAGAAATAATAAACATAAGGTGATTTGCATCTGCAAAAATATACTTCACTTTTTATTTGAAATATTGAATTAATCAATTTATTAATCTCAGAAAGGCTATTAATACATTTGGAAAATATCTGTGGTTCATAATTTGATATAGACAATGAGGATATTCTTGGCTCAGGTCAAAACTGACATACTGTGTGTGTGTGAAAAGTGAGGAGTATTCAAGGGTTAAGTAGATGAAATAAAACCGCCCCGACCCAAGATGGAGAACGACGCGGCTTACCTGTGGACCATCATTGAATTCTGCTTGTCGTCGCCGCAGGTGAAAATCAAACTGCTGTTTGACACGCCAATGAGAACGGAGCAGTACGCCAGGTGTGCCACTTCCTCTGTCACCTGGTGCGACCTCACCTTGACTATGCTGCAACGCACAAAAGTCCTTCAAAAAGGAGCATTTTGAGCTCTAAATACAAGTTAGGGTTTATTTTATTGACACAAAATGGTGCAAATTTTAATCAATATGTTTATATTTAGATAATACAAACAATGAATACATAAATGTAAAAATTAAATAACTCCCTCTAAAAATAAATTGAAAGGATGTCAAGAAAATACTGTACATATTAGTGTATGTGTACATAAATGTGCCTTTAAGAGGCGGGGTCTGGTGGAGTGCTGTGCGACGTTGGTGACCTTGCGGGAGTGTCTGGGTATGAGCTGTGGCTGACAGCAGCTCCTGCATGTGTGTGCTCACGTTTGTGTTTTTCCGTTCTCCAGGCATTTAATAAACTTCATTTATCTTAACATGTGAGGGCATTCCAGTGGCACCTTGATCAAGCTTTAAATACGCTGCCTGTCGAATTAAGTGGAAAAAAAGGCGACGTCAAATCCACAAATACAAAATGCAAACACTCACAAGGAGCACAGAGCAGACGTGAACACAAAACTCAACATCACTGCAGCTCCTCACTCACTAGGCCACACCCTCTTAAAGGCACACAGCTTTGTCTTTCGGCTGAGTTAAACTTTATAAAACAAGTTTATTCCCCTACATCACAGGTGTCAAACTGGTGGCCCGGGGGCCAGATCCGTCCCGCCACATCATTTTATGTGGCCCGCGAAAGCAAATCAAAATTACTCATTGTGTTCTGGTGTAAATACCGGAGATATTTCCAAGCATGTTTTTGTTACCAATCCTCCTTTGAAAAGACATTTAATGGTGGAAAAACATGTTTTTATAGGCTTCTGATCTCAAAACTGGTTATTCATCAATGTGTTTTGTATACTGTATGTAATTATAATATATGTGGTTATCTTTCATTTATATGGGTTCACAGTCGTAGCGGCCCTCCGAGGGAAGTCATAACTACGATGTGGTCCGTGACAAAAATGAGTTTGACACCCCTGTGGCCTACATTCTCTTTCATTATGGTTTTATATTACAATTTTTCTTGATGAAAGACTGCTTTTTCATCAGTCTAAAAAACATTTTAGGGTGGGGCCGGGGGGATCCGCCGAGCCCCCCGCAGAGAATGTTTTGGATTTTAAAATAAATTAAGCAATCTGGAAGACTCAAAGAGTAGAATAAGGCAAAAATAAATAAATAAATTCTTCACACAGGAAAAAATTATTTACACTGCTATAGTACATGTTGATGTACAAATTTAAGATTTAAATTAAATTTGCCTCATTTCTTTGCTTTTTTTGTTCTGGCCTCAAACTTGAGCCAGGCCCATCTCCACCTGCACCTGACGCCTGCTTCAAGCTGTGCCACATGAATAGCATCCTCCTCTTTAAGCACTCTCATTCTGGAAAAGAATTGACTAAAATCATTGTCTGTTTCACTTCATTTTTTTCACTATTACACACTTCAAAGGCTAATCCCAAATGCATCCTCCAGGAAAATAAGTATAATATTTTTCTGTTTTTATTGGCCATTCCTGAATTTGAAGTTAGTTCATTCTGTGCTGTGACATAATCCTGAATAGCGCTCCGTTGCTTAATAAATTTAACATTAAGACCAGTAAACAAATTAGATAATTTTAGCCGCATTTCTTAATGAATACAAAATGTACTAGCGGATCAGCTCTTGTTGCCGATGTTACGTGTGCTTCGCGGTTCCACTTGGGACCACAACCAGGGCCCCGACCCTCAGTACCTCAACGCGAAAATACAGCGCAACAAATACCACACTGGCTGAAGAATGTTGTGTGGAATGGCTCTAGCTGCCAGTGTTCAAGGAGTACGAAACAGCCTATGACGTCAGTGACGGCGCCCCCCCCAAGAAAAACTCATCGGATCAATACGATTTACGTAATTGGCCTATTTTGAGTTCAAAATGGCAAATATCGCCAAAAGGAGACTGGTTTGCATGTATGGAACACTTTAGGTGAGCTTTTCAGCTCTTCCGTACGGGTCGACGTCTACATTTTAAATTGTTTCGTTATCCGTTTACCTGGCGGTGCTGCGATCCTGATTCCACGCCAGCTTCCAAACATCCACACAAGAGTCCGCACAGCTGACAGCAAAGAGGCCGTTAGGCATGAAACAGATGGCTACGACCCTGTTGCTTGAAGCCTGCAAGCAACAAGTTGGTGCGAGTGTGATGACATCATCAGGTTGGCTAGCGTGTGCTCACCTGTATGCGTCCGACCACTTGGCTGCGCAGCCACACCTCTAGCAGGCCCGACTCGTAGCCGGCAAGCAGCACATGATGGTCTGCGTCGGAGAAGCAGAGAGCGGTGACGGCGCCCCGCAGGCTGGGGGGCCGCTCTGTACGGACAACAAAAGGTGGCGAGCTTGTTACATGGACCACCAGGCGGCGGCACGCCAGACCAAAATCGCGTGACAGCAAATGTCAATTCATGCAGAAAAGAATGTGGGCGACTACTAAGCAGAAATAAATAAACTAACAAGTCCAGAACTTGTGTATATGTATGCATCTGAAGTTTATTTTTTTTATCAGAGACAAAATATGTGTTGAATGTTTTTGCCAAGCAATATAGAAATTACACCAGGAATTTAAAATGTTTTCAATATATATTTTGTAAATTAAAATGAAGATATAAATGTAAAAAAATAAACGTGCAAAGAGTACTTTAGAAACAAACAAAATGAATAAGTAAAAAAAAGAAAAACAAAGTTTCAACAACAAAAAATAGCTACGAATGGTAACGTTTTAAGATAAACCACCGATATTTAATTAAAAAAAAAAGATAAAATACTGAAAAAAAACTAAAGAATAAGAAAATGATAAAATACAACAATATATAAAAATAATGACAGCTTGATTAGTAAAATAAATAACAGTAAATGGAGAGGTCAAGCTAAAAAGGAAAACAAAAAGAAAAAAGCTTTAAAAAGCAAAATCAAATAGGGATTTCATCCCTAGTAAGCACAATGATTTTCCAGCAATGTCAAGACATTCTCCTCTGTAAGTGATCTTGCAGAAAAAGTCAAACATTTTAGTAGTTAAATATATCTGTAGCTTCTCAGTTTCCAGGTCATGGTAATCCACAAAGGTTGAATTGAGGCAACTGAACTCGTTTGTTGAAGAGGTTACACCTTTAATCCAAAGGGTTTCTTCAGTTCAAAACATGGAGTCTCCCTATTTATGGTGGTGGCTATGTCCCTTGAATGTGGTCACAGTATGATTGTTGTTGTACAGAAATATAGTAGTAAAATTTAGTATTCAAAGTAGAATTAAGTATTTAAAAAAAAATAATAATAATAAATTATGGTTACTGTGAATTAATCTAACTTTACCGGTTTCCCATGTCCAGCTTCGCAAGGAGCGATCTTCTGACACTGTGAGGAACTCTGGATTGTTTCCCTCGCGAGCGATACTGCGAATGCTACCGCTGTGACCCTGGAAGGTGCTGAAGTGTTCCACCTGTACACCACCAAGAACCCCTTCGTTAGAGTACACTGCATTCCAAATTACCATGAATGTAGGACTTAAGTTACTATAAATACATATTTAAGTATGGCATTTGTTTTTCTGGTTAGGTTTCTGTCAAGCAAACGTATCCTATAAAGAGAGCAGCTGTTAACATTTTATGGGGCTAAAGGGGGGGGATAGTCATAGTGTGGCTACCATCATACCCTGACCTCAACTCCATTGAGAACACCCCAAGATATTAGGATGGATGGCAGGATGCCCACAAGCAGCAACTCCAGGGGTTAAATGTTGCATCTTCAAATAAAATACAAGCAGAAACTACCCATGGACTTATGTTCAATGGATGAGAGAATTATTATGATATTGATAATATAAATAAGAATACAATATATAAAAATATAATGTATACATATTTACTCATAAAATATTGAATTGGCACAATAAAAATACAATACACTTAAGAATAAAAAAATACAATATTAAAATAAACAGAATTACACAAATTAATAAACAATACAACTATAAATAAGAATACAAAAATATTTAAAAATATATATAAATTACAATTCATATATCAATACATTAATTAAAAAAATAAATTACATTACAAAATGGAATGAAATTCCAGCTGCAGTTCATTGTTGTACTATGCTATGGAAATGGAGCAGTTGTCAAAGCGCCTAAGTTACTGTAATTTGATTGCCAAAGAGGTGTTTTGGGTCAAAATAGCATTTTTCTATGTCCATCCATCCATTTTCTGAGTAATGGCTGAAATACGTCAGTTTTGCAACCCCTTTGTTTTGTGGCATAATAATTTGAAGCATTGTATTTTGTGTATTTTGAAAAAGAAGAAGTCATCATGGTGATGTTTTGGCGCAATTACATAAACTATTATTTATAAACATAATGGACCAACCTGTAAGGGCTTCCAGAATCGCACAATTCCATCTTGGGCAGCAGTGACAACCGTGAGATCCTCTGGGTTGTTTTCTTTTTCTTGAGAGAAAGAACGCATGAATAAAAACAAAAAAACAAACAAACAATATGAAAAATATTTTCACTAGAGGTTTACCCGCTTCAGTGACGATGGAGCAGGCGTGGATCCATCCCTCGTGGGCGGCAATGTGGCAGATTTCCACACTGGTCTCCCATTTCCACACGTGCAGGTTGCCATCGGCGCAACCGGCCGCCACGTAAGGCCCCTGCATGTGCACACGCAGCCAATAAGATGCCTGCAGGTATGTTTAATGTGGGAGGAGTCTCACCAGGCAGCAGACGGAGGTGAGAGGACTCGTCCAGGTGATCTCGCGCAGGCTCTGACCGGCCTCGATGTCCCATAAGCAAAGTCTGCCATCACTGGATGAGCTTATCTGCCAATCAACAACAACATGAATAAATATTATTTTTCAAGGAAAAGAGGCGTGACCATGACAAAGCTTGGCTGCTTACAAATTCAAGCACTTTAAAAGCACTGTGATGAAGCAGCATTAAGATTCAAGCATTTTCATTAGTGGTCATCAATTTTGTGATATTTAAAAACTGAGCATAAAAACCCACCTACAATAAATAGTAACAAAAAACAACAACAACAAAAAATTTATACAAATAAATGCAAAATAAAAAATATCAAAATGTAATAAAAAAACAAGTTGACGTGAATGAATAAAGAAATAGTACAATTAAATACAAATATAATTAGATTAAGAATTAATACAAATAAAATCAAAGTATTAATCCAAATAATAATAATAATGAAACAATAAAGTATGAATCTGAGTCAATACAAATCTCAGTAAAATAAAATGTAAAAAAAATAAAGAAAAAATAAAATAAAGAACCAGTCATAAAATAAAACAGTACATAATTAATGCAAAGAATTTAATTTGTGCAATAAATATCCAAATATAAGATAAAATATAAAAAATTTAAAATTTGTACATAAATACATTTTTAAGTCAATGAAAAAATTACAAAAGCAATTAATACAAGTAACAGTCCATGATTCTACTGGAAGGGAGCAGAGTCTTTTCCTACTTAGTCAGTATCAAGAAAATGTGTTAAGTTGATCGCCGGTTACTTTTTCCACATGTTGTTCCATTATAGCTTTATTCCTAAATTGATGAAATTATTTAGAATATTATTTTGGTTTCTCTCAAAATTCATGACAAAGTGAAAAAAAGGGAAGGCCCACCACACAGTCTGAAGTCCAAACACAACTGGTGATCCAGTCTCTGTGGAAGGTCGGGAGCACTTTGGAAAGACCAGGAGCCGTCGAGGTCACGTCCCACACCACCAGAGCCTGAAAAACACTCACACACATTTCCTTAATAAATCGAACATATGTCATTTTGTATTTGTGCAGGTTTGTACTTCAGAAACTCGTTCATACTTTGTCTTTCCCCCCGGAGAGCAGCTGCCCACCGTCAGGGCTGAAGGCCAGGCAGGTGACTGCCCCACTGTGGCCCTTGAGCAGGCCAGCAGGGGGCTCTGAATGGTACTTGTCACTCAGCTCGCTCAGCAGCCACAGGAGTATAGTGCAGTCATCTATTGACCAGACAAAGTTGATAAGATATAAAAGCTGCGCACAGAGATGAAAGGGCACTTGCACCGCCACGCTCACCAGGGACCCCTAGGACTTGATGTAAGTAAACACCCAATTTCATCATTCCAGCCAGTATGGGGCACCTATTTACCATGTTATCACACAACTTTGTGGAATTGGGCTATTGGAATTTCGTCTTTTATGGTGAGTCAAACTTTGCTGCTGTGATCTGTCCACACGTAATGATGAAAATTTAAATGTTGCACGATTTTGCAAACCTGCCATGTTGAGCCATTAACACTGCATCAAAGAGAGAAAGCCATTTTCAATACTTTTTATCAGTCAATAATTTGTAAAAATAACATACCCATGTGGGGACTCACCAATAGTATAGATTTGTGAAAAAAAAACTAAAATTGACTAAATTTGGACTTTGGAGATTTCAGCCAGAAGCCAGCAATATGTGGTTCAAATTTGGTCGCAATTGGACAAATTCTCTAGGAGGAATTTCTTTTATCTTTTTTGTGCATCCACTCATGATAGACATGCCTACCAAGTGGCATGTTGCCAAGTGAAACTGGCTTCAGGAGTTTAAGACATTTGGTCAAGCGTTGAGCTTGTAGAGTTGAGCTCTTAGACTTTGGTGTTTTATGGCAAGTCATGAAACTGGACCACCATGCTTTGCCCACACACAATGATGAAAACTTCAATGTTTTGCAATTTCATCTCTACAGTATCTATATCGGTAAAATTTGGAAGCAATCGGACAAAATCTCTCGGAGTTAGTCTCTAAAGGACCACTGGAAATGGCCAAAATGACTGAAAAGGGACAGCTTTAAAGCAATGGTAGACTTCCTGTGTATTTTTGGGCATCGGTTCTTGAGAATTTTTGGTGGGTTTACTCATGATGACATGCCTAATACACATGTACAGTATTTGTCCCGTCTAGTCACTTCTCACCCGAAGCAGTGGCCAGGTAAGTGGCGTTGTGCGCCATGGCGAGGATGATGCCAAACTGGCTGCCGAACATTTCCTTCATCTCCAGACCTGTCAGTTCTCCGTCCTCCCCGAGGGTCCTCCGCCACAGCCTCACACGCTTGTCGTGGCCCGTGGACAACAACAGCGGCGACGGGTCGGACGACAAGTCACCCGCACATACCCACAGCAGGGACGGCACAGACAAGCGGAAAAGCCCTGACTCCCAAATCATCTCACCTGCCAAAAGAGAAGAAAACCCCTTCCAATTCATCTACTAGACAGCCTTTTTTTTTTTTTTTTTTAAAACGATAAACTGCATCTATCCTAAGCTTGTCTGGTGTTTCCTTCAAGGACCACCTAAAAATCACAGTTTACCCTTACACAACTGAATGATTGTTCCCATTAAATCAATCAACCAATATCTAACAAACCTAATATTCTAATAAAGTCTTCTGTTGCCTTCAAGTATCATTTTAAATCACACAAGTTAAATTGCCTGCCTGTCTACCTATTCTGAACAAATGTGTTGCCTTCATGTATTGTCTGACATCACACATTTAGTTAAATTGCTCTCTCTAACTATCCTTATCGTGATCAAATGTGGTGTTGCTTTCAGGTACCGTCTGAAATAATACGCTTAGTTAAATTCTCTAAAATGTATCTATCAAATCTGGCGTTGCCTCATGGGCCGTCTGAAGTCGCAGTAGTTCTCAAACAAATAATATATTGTACCCAATATCCTTACATATTTATTTGTCAAATTGTTATTCTATCTACAGCATTTTAACAGAGTCTTGTGTTGGTTTGGTTAAATTTTCTCTCTGTCTGTCCGTGCGTGTTCTGGCATGTGAAACCCACCCGAGCTGAGGCGGAAGAGTTTAAAGCCATCACCATGGTAACCCACGGCGACGTAGTCCCCGCTGACGGCTGCACACAGGGCGCCTGCCTCAATCGAAGTGTCACGTTTGCTCTTCTTGTGAGGAGGCTCCTGCACATCCTGAACGAAACATGGAAAAACAGCGTTTTTCTGACACTTAGGTCACGCACATGCGCAAACAACGGTGCTAAAAGGTAACTGCAGATGCGCAAACAACGGCGCGACGTGTGTCAAAACTAACAAGCTAGTCAGTGAGTTACCTCCAATTTTTATCTCTCAAACTTAAGAAAATAAAAATGAGTGGGGGACCTGGACCAAGTAAGAACACAAAAACTTACCACTTGCAAACGGAATGGGAGGAGGAGTATTTTTTCACGATGACATTTTCGAAATGCGTATGCCTCATTTGCCAGTCTGCCATCGCATTACCAAAGAAGGGAACTGTGGAGCGGCATTTTAGGACTGTGCATGGAAAATACGACACCGACCAAACATCTCTGGCTGATTCACTTCAGTGCAAGTCATCGGAGTAAACTCAGGTAATGACAAAAAAATTTTACATTGTTAATTATGTTGTGTTGCGCAAGATTGGCTCATGCGGTAATGCAAGGTACATCAACATACATTGGTGCTGAGCTGTGTCGGCAGCCCAGAATTTTAGCCCACTGGTAGCGCTCTGCGCTCTCTAACCGGAGACATGGTCGCGGCCCCCACCCCCCCCAAAGAAAAGGTAGATCGCGGGAGGTTGGCTGCTTGAAAAGTAGATCTTGGGGCAAAAAAGTTTGGGCACCTGTGGTTTAAGCACTTTTATCTCAAATTTGTTGTTTACAAGTCAAAGCAAAAAAAAGGGCAGAGACAGCTCGTATCTTGAAAAACTCTTAAGCGAGGTCACTTTTAAGAAGAGGTAACGCTGTATAAATGGAACTTACCCGGTGTTTCTTTAAAGTGGCGATTGAGCGTCCAAGTCCACCTGACCATAGCTGGAGCTGTTTAAAAAATAAAAAAAATAAAATTAAAAAAAAAAAAAAAAAAAAAAAATCTTATTGTCTTTGCAAGTTGGCTAAAACACAAATCTACGCAGCAGCCATTTTGTTGTGCCCACCATTTGATCGGAGCCAGCGGTCAACAGCAAGCGGCCCCGGTCGAGGAAGGCGAGGGCGTTGGCGGCCCCGGCGTGCGCCTGGAAGCATCCCACGCAGGTGCAGGCGTCCACAGACCACACACGTACCTCCCCGGACACAGACCCCGAGCACAGCATGGACGACGACGACGACGGTGAGAAGCAGAGGCTGCGCACCGAGCGGCCATGACCGCACAGCCGCTGTCGATACGGAACATAAGCGCGTTCATCAAACGTAACATTTAAAAAACATTTTAAGGCGACTTTGATCAAATTGAAGTCTTTTTGAGAACACGATCAATTCTAACCTGTTAGAGGGCACTTTGCTTAAAGTGAACGCATTTTAAAGCAATTTTGATCAAATTTAAGATGTTTTCAAATGCCACGATCAAATTTTACCATTTGACTAGGACAATTATCAAATCTAACCATGTTCCAAGGTCACATTAATGGTTAATAATACCTTTAGGAACTTTTAAAAAGGCTCCTTTTACAAAATCTAGGACCTTTAAAAGACATCATCATCATCAATTATCCACAGATTTTCACAGTTTCAGCGTGACTCACTACCTAGCCTCCATGAAGAGCGAGGGTGTCTAGGTTCCACCGCTCCAAAAACCAAATAGCTGAATTTGTGAATAAGTGCGAATGTGTGGGGGATTACTGCATTTAACAGTAGGGATGAGCAAATGTGTCAGAAATCATCTCTTTATGGATCCTCAGACACCCTGGTGAAGACCTAGCTGTTCATCTGTAAGGAGCTGCACTATTGACGCAATCGCAGCAGCGACTCACCACTTGGGTGTTATCCTGGAGCCACTTCCACACGACGACCTTCCCATCCCAGCAGCCGGCAGCCAGCAGGCGATCCTCGGGGTCGAAGGTAACGCAGTTCAGAGGGCTGTCGCTAGACAGAACAGCTACCTCGTGACCTTTGGCTGAAGACCACACCTGAGGAGGTCAAGATCTTCGATCAATGATAGCGCAGAGACAGATGACTAGAAGTAACGGTAACTCGCTAACTTTCAGGGTGAAGTCCAGTGAGGCCGTGGCCAGGTGCTTCCTGTCAGTGGTGATGTCGCTGGCCGTTATCACGTTAGCATGGCCTTTAATGAGAGACGTTCTGCGAATGGCCAAGACTACTATGATTAACCAATGCCGCCGTTCTTTGGGGATGTGTGACGAGAGAGGTCGCTTACCGACATCCGTTGGCGGCATCCCAGATCTCAATTTGGCCGTCGAAAGAGGTTGTGGCGAGGTGTCCATCCTTCAGGAGGACGCAGCTGGAGATGCCGTCGCAGCTGCTCACCAGCGACTTCACTTCCTGTCCAGGCGTGACATAGGAAGTATGTCACAAAAACACAAAAATCAAGAAAATTAATTCAGCTTTAGCAATTTTAAAATGCATCGCTATTGGCCATACTACCCCTGTATCTACTTGGTATCAGAACACAAAAAGACAATAGATAAATAAAATCATTAAAATTAATTCAGATTAAGCAATTTGATGATGCGGCCGTCTGACTTATTTGAGATTTATTGGTATCAGTATAGCTACTGTGCCAGTATCTACTTGGAATGTGATTATAAAAAAAAAGGTAACAAAAATGAATTGCGATTCAGCAATTTACTTTATTTATTAAAATCTATCAGTATCAGCAATACTGTCCTTGTATCTGACTGGTAATGGATCACACAAACGTTAAGTCACGAAAATTATTTCCGATTTATCAAGTTGATGGTACCTTAATAAATAAAAAGTGTTGTGAGAGTGTCCCTGTATCTACATGCTACCGGATTGATACCAAATTGTACACTCACATAGATGTAAACAAAACCTCCTTGGTGGAGGTAATGAGCGCCTTCTTTGCAAGTAATTCATATTTACGGAATGAGTTTTTAGGTGTGTTTGTACCTGTCCTGTGTTTGCGTTGATGAAATGCAAAGTTCCCTGTCCGGTCCCAACCACCATCTGTCTTTCGCAGCCCACCGCTAAGCAGGTGGGCTCGGATGTGAAGGTGGACACCAGCTGGCTATGACACAAACAACATACACAGCAAAAAAAACAAAAACATTTGGATTCAAATGTTTTCAAATATAATCTGTCTCAATGGGAAATGTAGTTTTGAAAGTCGATTGGCATCACTGAACAGATTGAAATGTCAGCTATACCTGCTCTCCGTAAAGGTTTGATGGTCGTTGTTAAGCCATTCCACCGCCCGCACACTTTCTCTAGCCAGCAGGCCACGGGCCCAGGTGTTAGCGGGGGTCTCGGGAGGTTCATTGAGGGCCTGTTGGACGAAGAGCACCGGCGACTGGGACAGCACGGCGGCATGGCGCTGCAGGAAAGCTCGGCAGTCGTCAATGGCGGCCCGCTGGTCGTTGGTTAACGGGGACGACTTTCTACCTGCGGGGAAGGAAAGAACAAGCAAAAACATTACATTCCATGTAATTAGGCCAAGCAAGCATCGCACACTGATGACTCACCATGCTCGTTGTAGGTGTCCAGCAAGTGGTGCAGCAAGTTGTGACGCACATTGGCGTACAGGAAGTAATAGCTGGACAACAGGGAACGTAGCACCTCCAGCTTGTCACTTTGTATCTGAGCAGCGAAATAAAGTTTTAAAAAGATCCAATACAACTTTTTTCCTCCAAAAACTATGAGTCTTTCTCAAAGAAATTATGACCTTTAAAAAAAAAAAAAAAAAGTCCTATAAAATGACTATTTTGACAAAAATCTACTTAAGAAATTCAATTTATTATTGAAATAATATTTAAATTCTAAAAAATATGTATTAAAAATACTTTCAGCCATTTCTCTCAAAAATATAGTTTTCTTGAAAAAAATAATTTCAGAAGTTACAGTACACAAATTTTCACTTTTTTCATACTTTTTCCCCCCTCAAAAATTTTGACTTTCTCAAAAAACTGACTTTCTAAAAAAAACGCTGCCTTTTAATCTTTAAAAAAATGACCTTTTTTCTAAATTTAAAAATAAATATTTAGATACAAATATACAATTGACTCTAAAATGTAAAACATGACTTTCTCAAAAAAAAAAAAAAATCAAAAAAAAATTGACGATTGGTTAGAAACAGCTGTCAGCATGATGCAGTGCAATTCTCCATCAATAAACTCCCTCTTTTCTTAAAGGAATACAATACAGTTGCATATATGGCACACCTTGGTTACCTACAGTATAGTTAATCAACACAGTTTAACTGTGCATACGTGTGTGTGCTCGTTCAGAAGGTGACCAACCAAACTAGCAGTAAGCTGCTGGACGGCGTCCGCCTCTCCGTGAAGAAAAGTATCAGCACCCTGAGCGTCGGCCCGCACCCACAGGTGACCTGCAGAGGGACCCGGAGAGAGGAAAACAAACAACTAGCGAAACTTTTAAACAAAAAATGTTTTAGGTTTTTTGTTACCCGCCAACACGAGGTGAGCTCTTCTTCTGTGGTCTTCTGAGGGCAGGAGGACCTCTTCAAAGGCCCGCCTCACGTCGGGATTAGACAGAGTCAGCACGTAGTCGGTGTCGTGGCGCTGAGACGGAATCATCATACTGCAAAACACCATCCATTTAAAATACCGCAACAAGCACAAAAGCACAAAACAAGACATTTGTTGGTCAGTTCACTTTGATCAGATTTGACCTTTTTTAAGGCTATCTAGGACAAATGTAAAGTTCTCTAAGGTCACTGATAAACTATTACCTTTTTTGAGGTCACTTGCAAATTTCTAGTTTAATTTAAATTTAAGGGCACTTTGATCAAATGTAAGCTGTTTGACGACAGTCTTAGCCCACTTGGATCAACTTTCCCCTTTTTAAGACCACTGATTAAATTTATGACTTTTTTGGGCCACTGATTACGTTTGACCAGTGTCTGCGCAAGAGCACATCTGATGGGTGCGCATTCCGTCAACACTCGGGTAGCCCATTTTACTGCTCAAAAAAAGGTTTGAAAATAGTTCACCTTTATTACGAGTTCCATAAGGTAGTTGTCATTGTGTGCCTTTAGTTATGAATAGTCTGAGTTTTATGCACCTCCTTTATTATATTATTATTCGTTACCTTTCAGTTATGTTGCACGTACTGTGAGTGAATGTTGTCCTGTTTCGTGAACTGCCTCATTTTACTTGCTAGTGGCGATTGTCCGCTATTGCCTATTGTGAAGTAAAGCTCTTTGTGAGCAAAGAAAGCTAAAGTGCCTCTCTCTTGTCCTTGCGTCTCATCTTCGCCACAATACAAAGTTTGGCATGAGAGGCTATACTGCAGGGGACAGTGGCTGGGGGGGGGGGGGCACACTAACTCATTTGGAGTTAGTGTCCCGACAGCGGGACTGCGTTTGACCTTTAATAAGACCACTTTATTTCAATGAAAACTTTTTTTTAACGTCGCAATGAGAAAGGTTTATCAGTTTTAAGCCCCTTTAATCAACCTTTGACATACTCACCTTTGCAAGCTTCGCACGACCTGGCTAAACGCTGCCATGGGAACACGTCCTTTGGGGCTCCTGCACAGTGGCAGCACTTCCTGCCATGTGACCTGTCCTTTGATCGAGCATAGGTCGTTGCACGCACTCAGCAATGAATACAAGTCTCGCTCCCTTAGGCCTGGAGATGAAGAGAAGATGATGGTTCGCTAATGAAGCAAAACAGATGAACAATGTGAGTGGTTTGTCATACCGGAGGTGCTGACTGTGAGTGCCGTCAGAGCCCACCGGAGTCCCAGCATGCCGCTGTGGTCTGAACAGAGTCTCTTCAGGCAGTACTGGACCAGCAGATTGAGAGACTGAGGCAAAGCTTGCAGGTTCTCATTCAGCTGAGGCACAAAGACGCCATTTCAAAGTTTTATTAACATGGTATCTGAGGATCACTTTGTCATGCTGTGACGGGACAAAATATATTGCCTCGTTATCACTCAGGATGCATTTTTTTTTTTTTTTTTTTTTTAAATATAATTTACAACACAGGGTATCTAAAAAGGTGTAAGGAAGCCTTTTATAGGCCATTTTGATTTTAAAAATGTGAAAAAAGTCAGAATGTTACTAGAATTTTTTCATTTTTTGGACAACAGTCCAATAACAGTTGAAATATTTCAATAATGAAGTTGAAATAATGTTACGACAAAAAATAAAATAAAATAAAAAAAAAAAGTTAATTTTTCGACAATAGTTTTGGGGGTTTTTTTTGCAAGAAAAAAGTGGTAATTGACGAGAATAACGTTGGGTTTCGGGAACGTGAGAGAAACTGAACCTTGTCAAACGAAGCAAAGTTCCTCAGCTCTTCACAGGCCATGTGCAGGTAGAGAGGACACGCTGCCCCTTTCTTCATGATCAGCGTCTGCAGCTGTAGCAAACACCCAAAATCGTCACAGAGAACGAATCAAATGTGGGAAGATGATGATGATGATGATGAGAAGGAACCTGGTTGTTGAAGGCAGCGTCACTGAGTTTCTTCCCGAAGGTGTCCAGTTCCTTCCAAACGATTTCCTTTCGCTCTGTCATGGTGAGCAGCGGCAGGGTGAAGAGCAGTGTAGAGCTCTTCTTGGACAGCGCGTGCAACAACGACGAGGTGGATGCGGCACTAGTCACCAAACAAACACCCTGACAGCCAAAATAACCAGGATTATGACATGTTGTGATTTCAAATTTTGTCAATCATGTGGAATTAGATGTATCGATGAGGATATGTTGGAGTATTAGGGCCAAAAAGGAAGAACATAAACATATATATACACACACACACACATACGTATATTTATACACACATTTTTTTTACCATGAGAATAAAGTCAATCATTAGAATAAAGTTATATATTTGAGAAAAATATAAAGCTTCAATAAAAAAATTCCAGAATAAATTAGTTTATTTTCAAAGTAAAATGTATTTTGTCAAGAAAAAAGTTGCACTTTTAAGAGATATAAAGCTTGATTTTTTTTTTTAAGTTCTATATTTCCAAGATAGTGTTTTTTTCAGTTTTCTTTCACACAAAAAAGTATTACAATAGTTGTACTCATGAGAAAAAAAAATTGCATTTTTGAGGTGAGGAAATGGCATTTAGAAAGAAAGAAAAACCTTTTTAATTTTACAATAATATATTTTCAAGTTAAAGGTATTTTTACTTTCAAACCAAGTGGTATTTTTCAAAGATAAATATTTTTATTTTTCAAAATAAAGTAGCATTTTTTAGAAAAACAATATTCAAGTAAAAAAAGAATCATTTTCAAGATAAAGTATTTTTTCCCAGTTGTTTGGTTTTCAGAATTTTTTAAAATGTATTTATTTATTTATTGTTTAAAGTTGGAGTGTCACAAGAATAATTAGCATACATTTGAGAAAAGAACAACAACTTCTTTTTAAGATTATAACAAAACAAAACCAAAAAAAAGCCATTTTCTTCTTGGCGGAAAAAGTCTAAAAGAAAAAAAGATTTAGTGACAGACCTGGGGTAGATAGTGTGGTATCCAACCAGAGCTGAGCTGATCCCAGTCATCACGCACAAGATCCACCCCATCTACCAGGAGCACAAGAGGCTTGTTCCTCTTCATGTCTTTCAAAGTGGCGTGAAACTCTGACAGCAAATCCCTTTAAAGATTTCAGGAAACATCCTCGCATCACACACACACACACAAACAACAAAGATGATGTGAACACACTTGTAAGTGACGGGAAGAGTCGATTCCTCCTCTTTCAGCCCCCTCAAACAGCAGACGAGACAGCGCAGGAGGTTCGCCACGGAGCGAGATGATTGGCTTGCTGCTGTCGAGTATGAGATGACATCACAGGCCACATTTTTCTTGGATTTGGTGCCGCTTCTGAGGGCCTCGGCTAGAGCAGCCTGCGTGGGGAGAGGAGATGTCAGAAAAACTTAATGTGTCTTGTCAAATGTCTTACTTTGCCGACAAAAGACTTGTATTTTTTACAAGCTAAAAGTTGAATTTTATCATGAAAAAAAATGTAAACATTTTCTCTGAGAAAGGGGTCAAAATATTACAAGAAGTAAGTCGTATTATCTTGTAAAAAAAGACGCAACTTTACCAAAATAAATTGGTATCATCAAGCACAGTTTTAGGGGTGGAATGATTTACCATGAAGACCGTCTTGCCCTGACCAGCTGGTCCCTCCACCAGCACAGTCCCTCCTTTGGCCTGCGTTTGCTCCACCATCTCCACGGCGGCTGACAGGAGCTTGGCCCGGCTGAGGAACTGCCTTTGCAGCACCTCCTGGTGAACCTCCTGCTCTAATACCCCAGATTCTGCGTTGGCCTCGCCATCCTCATTCTCCTGGGAAGAAAACAAATCGAACTTAATGATCGTTTTGGCAGCTTGGATGAGATGTTGCCATTAAACCGCTTACATCGACAAACTGCTGGACAACAGCCTCCCAGATGTCCTCCAGCACCGCTTTGGCAAAGTGCTCCAGGTTCTTCAAGTAGGGTTTGCCATCCACGACACTGCCCCACTCGCTCGGGTAACTGGCACAGACACGCACAGACACACACAGGCACTCCATTCATTTCTTATGATGGCAGGTTGTCTCAAAACTTTTGTATTTAAAGTGGAGAGTTTAAAAGTGTTAGCTTTTCAATATTCACACACATCATCACGTACGTTTGTCTCCTGAAAGTCTGCTAGCTTAATACTAAGACACTATGCAAAAAGTCATATACAGGCTAACGAAACGAGCAACGATTTTGCAGTGGTTATAACTTTTTAAGCAATGGATATTCAACAGAAACGTCAGACAGACAAAAAATACATTAAGGTATATATTCTTTATGCTTAGCGAAAAACTACTAATATTATTATATTATTAGTTGAAACAGTCTCCTTCGGTGACCCCATCAAAATTAAGTGTATTCTATCTATGTCTGTATTATACTATACCAGGGGGTAGTATAATGTGGTGTCCAAGGCACGCACACAAGCAGGCCAATTGAATTCATGAATAAAATCCTGATGCAAAACAGTTATCATTATTTACATTGTATCACATTGTATCTAATTACTTATGTTTTTGTAAAATACAATACTGTGGAGTGCTATTTTTATTCATCAAACACACATTACTTACCATTGCTGACAGAGCTTAAGTTATATTGGCCAGCACAACTTATTGTGACGACCCTGAGCAATTTACATTGACATGACAAAAACAATCTTACATCCATATGCACAAACTGGGAGGAGTGCGGTCAATAGAAATTCTACAAAATGAAGAGAATAGACTGTTGGGAATAAATTAATACAATATAATGGAACAAATACTAGAATTTAGGTCATAAATGTAGGTCAGTCAGTACTTCTGGTAGTGTTAAGGCCAGCAGAGACTTCTGGTAAATTTATACTCCACCAACATTCAGTACATTTTGAAAGCCATCGAGAGAACTCACTTGTTGGTGAACTTCAGCTTGTGGACTTGAATCCATTGCTTCAGACGCGCCATTTTGGACTCTGCCTCCTTGGATTCAGGGGCAAAGTCGGACTTCCAAGCCACAGGTACTGTTCTGGGGAAGGGGGGTTGGGGGTTGGGGGGGGAGGAAATGAGTGTCTTTTTCCTACATCAGATTTTGATGTATGAGAAAAATCAAAAATACTTGATGACGTCGGGGTCCCTGAAGTAGCATAACATCCGCTGCCTTGCCGCGTCGCCATGGAGAGCCTGAAAGTGACGGATCTCCATATCTGTCATTGACAGGCCCTCGGGGCCCGACTCCAGCTAGGACACAAAAACGAACATTTGACAAATGACAAATTCCTGGAGACAAATCATTAAATGGCTGACAGGGAACATACAGTACATGGCAACATTTTAACAGAATTTGTATCTCTTTGTTTCTTACACAAGATCTGGTAGCATGGCTTTTCAATGCGTTCCAATGAAAAGTGTGCAAAGACTTTTGCAATCAAAAATACACTCAAATCATTATTGTATTTTTTCTAGAAAAGTCGTAATCCTACGGCAACTTTTTTTTTTTTTTAAACAAAAGATCCATTAGCAGAATATAGTCATATTTTTGGAGAAACTAGTCACAACCTTACAAAGAATAGTCATTTTTTTACCATGAAAGTTGAAAAATTAACAGAATAAAGTATTTTTGTTCTACAAAAGTCATAAGAAAAAGAAAAAAAAACTATTAAATTAAATTAAAAAAAACTTGCAATCTTAAAACATATTTTTTTTTACTACTAAAGCTGTAATCATTTGAGAAAAGTCTTTCAAGTCGTAAATTTATGAGGAAAAAGTCAGATTTTGTTTTAAAGTTGTAATCCTGAGGGGAAAAAGCTGTATTTTTTTTAGAAAACAGTCATATTACAATAGTCTTATCTAGAAGTTAAACTTACGAGAAAAACAGGAAAAAAAGCACTATTAGATTAAAATTGTAGTTCTGAGGGGGGAAAAAAAAACAAAAAAAAAACCATGTTACGAGAATGAAGTTTTATTTTTCACAAGGAAAAAAGTCAATGTTTTATTCTACAAAAAAAACCATCTGTATATTAACAGAATATAGATAAGTAGAATAAGTATTTTCTTTATAAAAAGGTAATAATTTTGAAAATGTTATTTTTGAGAAAAAAATTGAGAATATAAAGTTCAACAACATATAAGAAACAATAATAAGAGAATAAACTAATATTTTTTAAACGTTCATGTCAATGTTAGAAGAAAAAAAAAATGGGAGAATATATTGAGAATGAATTCATAGTTTTTTTGAGAAAAGTAATCTAGCGAGAATGAAGTAAAACAATTGTAACATTACAAAAACAAATTTAAGTAAAGATGCATTTTTTCTTACCCATTTGTACGGCGGCAGATCCGGTAGAGCAGGTGCGTCCGGCACGAGTCCGTACCTCTGGCCCAGGATCGCCACCATCATCTGGCTGCGACCCACCTCCGCCAGGCAAAGGGCGGCGGCCCGGTCCGATTCCTCCTCGGTCACGCCCCAGCGCAGCTCCACCTCCTGCAGGTGGAGGTGGTGTGGTGCGGCGCGGCGGCGAAGCTCCGGGAAGACGCTGCGCACCAGGATGTCGCGCTCGCCGTGCATGTCGCGGAAGGTGGACGAGATGAAGACGCGCACGCCACGCCACCTGTGGACAGACCGACGAGACCGTCACAGAGAAAGATTGCATGCGAAACAATCCCCAGTCTCTTGCTGAAAAAAAATCACCAAATATATACTCTAAGATTTTTTTTTTTTTTTTTTGCTGTAACTAATTCACTTTGAATTATCTTAGTATATTATTATTTTTTAAAAAATAAACTCATTTATTCAATTTTACAAAATTATCGTAAGCACATTTTAGATTAAAGTTAAAATTATTGTTTTGAATTATATTGATCAACTTAAACTAGTCACTAGATTCATAGATGTTTTCTTTTTTTACTTCCTTAAATTATTCAGCTTTTTAAAAATTAAAGTAATTTTTATACCTCAATTAAGAATATTTTTTAATGTATTCATTAGTCTTTTTAAATTACCGTAAACTATTTCTTCAGTTTTGTTACCTTAACTTTTTTCAGTCACCCTAACTTATGTTAGGGTGACTGAAAATGTTTTTTTTTTTTTTAAATGTTTTTAAAATGACAAATAGTTTTTTCAAATTACCTCAACTATTTTACTCTCATTTTTTAATTTTTATTACCTTAGCTTTGGGGTGATGGGAATTGACACCAGGCTGTTGGTCATCTCAGGATGTTTGGCTCCTTCTGGCGGTGGGACGTTGTACACTTTGTCCAAATGCTCCACGTGGTCGAGCAGCCTGGATGAGCCTCGCTCAGCCACAAACCTGTTTTAAAAATGTATATATACACACACAAATGTATCAAGGTTGAGCTTTTTCTTGACTGGCTGTAAAATGCAGCAATTCATCCATTTTGTTTTATCAAGTATTTTTGCCTCAATTTTGTGTTTTTTGTTGTTGTATTCTTTTTGAAATATTTATTATTTTTTTTGCTTAAGATTTTTATATTTATGCACCCGATGTGTGTATATTTTTCATCTAACATTTTGCTATTTCTGGTCTTATATTTCTATATTTTCAAATGTTTCCCAGTTTGTATTCAATATTTTTTGTATAATAATTTCTTAGAATCTTTTTGCAATATTTGTTTATTCTTTACCCAATATCTTGGTATTTTCTATCTTTGTATAGTCATGTAATTTTCAATCAGTTTTGCAATTTTGCCAAATATTTGTGTAATTTTCATCTAATAGTTTTGCATTTTCAGTCGAATACTTTTTCTAATATTTGGTATTTTCTAAAATGTTTGTCATAACATTTGTAGTACTTCATTTGAATATTTTTCACTTTTTTCCTCTGATTTGTGTATATTTCATCAAATATTTGTTTGTATTTTATATCTTATTATGTCCATTTTCCTTTTTCTAGTATTTTCTATTGGGCATAGTTTATTAAAGCATCACAATATGATGTTTGAAAACATTTTCCTGAACTGCCCATCCAAAACCAATTTTAGCATGGACTGAAACTGCTGTTTTACCTCAGCATTTGTTCGCTGAAGCCCTTCAGAGACACGTGGTTCGGGTCGGAGGTTTTGGACTCGTACACGCTACAGAAAGCCCCCCCCCCAAAAAATTTTTTACTTTAATTGAGGAACATAGGAGAGATTCTTACCATTTGTCAAAATGATTAAGCCTTACGTGTCCGACATGCAGATTTCAACATAGAGGCATTTGTTGCTCGTTTCTTTCCTGTAGCTATTGATGGCCCACTCCACCTCGTGGCTCGTCCAGCTCTCAGTCAGCATGATGATGTTGTCCGCCTGAGGGAGCAAAGTTTGTGACAAAGATAATTGTAACATTGATGTGAAGTGAACAAACACTTTTAAACCTGCATAACATGGCCGGGCCTTTTAGTCTTAATATTGCCCCCCCCCCCAAAAAAAAGTCTTAATTTTATCAGAATAAGGTGGTATTTTTCTTTAAAGAAAAATAAGGATAAAGTCATATTTTTCAGAGAAAGATGTTGGAATACTATGAGTATGAAACTGTATTTTTTCCGAGATAAACGTCACAACATTACAGGAAGTTTTTTCAAGAAAAAAGTCATAATACCACACGAATGAAGCAATACCTGAGAAAAATCATATTACAAAAATTGTTATTATATTTTGTCATGAAAAAAAGTCATGACAAGAATAAACTTCAAAATTTTGGAAGTTCATTATATTAAAATTATTAATTGATCTTTTTTCCAAGGCAAAAGTCATATTACAAGAATAGTTTTATATTTTCATGAAATAAGTTGTAATTGAAGTGACTAAAGCTTTATTTTCGAGAAAACAACATCACTTTACACAAATGCAGTAGTCACATTTCTTAAGAAGAAAAGTCATATTAGGATAATAGTTATATACTTTTCAAATATGTTAATTATAATGTTATGACAAAGTTGTATTTTGGGGAGGAAAAAGTACGCATGTTATGAGCATTAAGTCGTATTCGTAAAAAAAAAAAAAAAAATGTCCGACCATTACAAAAATTAAGTTGAACTTTTTCGAGAAGTCAACTGGGATAGGCTCCAGCACACCTGCGACCCTAGTGAGGATAAGCGGTACAGAAAATGGATGGATGTTTTAATGTTTTCAGAACAGTCTCATTTTTTAGAAAAAGTCTCTATTATGAGAATAAAGTTGTCTTTTTTTTTAAGAAAACATAACATTTCGACAAAGTCACTCAGGCGCTCCGCAGACCAATTTGTATACAAGCCATTATAAAAAGTCACTTTCATATAATGCATCCCCCTTCAATCTAATTGGAGTGAACATCTGACAGCTTGACAAACCAACAAACCTTGTTTTTCTGGAGGACCCTGTGGAAGCAAGCGCTTAATTGGTGCCTGTTGTCCCTCGTCTCGTTTCTCAAAGCCTGTGAGGACAGCCAACGGCTCAGTCAGTTTGTGTCATATTTATTAATATTTGCGCATCTTCTACGCGTTTGTTATACCTTGATTTGCCGCATAACGCTCCGCACGTTCTCCAAAAGCAAATCAGACTCCAGCTGCGCCTCTGCGTATTGGTAATAGTCCAGCAAGCAGACGTGGGCATCCTCGCAACTGCTGGCGATCATCAGTGAGAGCAGAACAGTAACCTCCAACATCTGAAAATAATCACTAAAGGTCACTTTAAGAGGACAAATGATGGTAAATTGACTTTATTATTATAATTTTTTTTTCTTTAAAAAACACTTTCTCCCAAAAATTTGACTTCATTTCCCTTGCCCCCCCCCCCCCCCAAGAAATATGGCTTTATTTCCATAATGTTAGTGTTTTTCTTCTAAAATATTACTTTATTCTCATTATACTTTGTTCTCTTGGAAATAAATGATTTTATTCCGGTTGCATGACAGTTTTTTTTTTTTTAAACGCAACTATTCTCATAATCATGTCTTTCGTATATGCGACAGGACAATATTCTCTTAAAAATTACAACTTTTATCAGAAAAAAATACGATTATTTTTATAATTAGAGTTTTTTTTCTTGGAAAGGTCTAACTGTTGTAAAATTAAAAAAAATAAAATTATTCCCATATTTTACCTTTTTCTTTTGTTACAATGTGTTACTCTGGTGACACTTAAAAAAAGAAAAAAAAAAAAAAAAAAAAAAAAAAAAAAAAAATTATTCTCATGAAAAAAAAATGCGACTATTTGCGAGAAATTGACTTTTTTTGTGTGTTATGACACATCTAATTTATAAAATATCAGCCCCCTCTCGACCTTACAATAAAGTTGAAACTTTCAGGGGGAAAATAAACAACAACAAAAAACAGTAATATTACAAGAATAAAGTTGTATTTTTTCGAGAAAAGTCATAATGTTCCCGGAATCAAATGGTATTTTATGAGAAGATAGCTGTAATATTACAAGAATAGAATCATAATTTTTCCCAGAAAAAATCAGTTATAACAAAGTAGCACTTTTTGTAATAAAAGTCAGAATATCACAATAAATGACTTTTTTTTTTTTTTTTTTTTTTTTTTAAGAAATTCAACATTCCAACATTACAAGATGATGACAGCAGTTTTAAATTTATATTAAAAAAAAAAAAAAAGCATGTTTTTTTTTTATGGCTGATAAGAAAAAAAATGATCTTACAGAAGGAGCGAGCTTGTCCTCCTCACGCTTTCTCTTCTTCCTTTTATCTTCCTCTTCCACCTCCTCTCCCTCATTCTCACTGTGCTCCGGGTCGGGTGGAAGGCAGAAGTCCAGCTGTTTGTTCCAGGCGCGTCTGTCATTCATGTCGATGTTGATCATGATGACAGTGCGTCCCGGCAGGGGCGGGATATTGTAGCGGCAGGAGATGTGGACCGCCGTCTCCAGAGCTTGCCGATAACGGTCCAGCACGCCGACTGTGTACTCTCTCTGACTGCGCACCATTTCATAATAATACATTTTCATATTTTTAATGAGTAATCTTTTCATAGCAAATGTAAATGTGTAAATACATTTAAATATATACAGTATAAACATCCCCAAAATAAGATGCAGTGGTGGCGTGAGGTAAAAATGACTGGAGGTTGGGGACTACTGCTTTAAACAAGATATTTGAACACAAATGGTGAAGCAACACGCGTTGACTGACATAATACTCACAGGAATCTATTCTTTATCTTCTACGAAAAATGACTAATACTACTGCAGCTTACTGTGTCAGTCGTAAAGCGCTTCTTTGTATATCTCTCTAGTTCTGTATTATATTGCCCCCAGGTGGCGCACACACCAGAAGGAGCAGCACAATGTCCCCATTGACTTAAATCAAAAAAGTGTTCATTCTATTGAATTATATCATTACTGAATGTTATAGCAAATACCAGTTATTTATCTATTTAATAATTGACATTTAAACAACAAATAATTAGAAATAAATAGTATTTGAATACTATTCTCGTTAGCATAGCACTTGTTGTCATACTTGGCCTTGAAGAGTTGATCCTTCTTCATGCGGTATATCCGGTAGACAAAGGGCACGCCGAGCGCCACCCGCAGTCTCTTCCTGCTGGCTGTCTCCCAGTCTAGGCGGCGGAAGCGCTTGCTCTTTGGGAGCTGCTTGAGGATATTCTTCAGGATCACTTGGTTGCCAGGGGCCTTTTGCGGCGATGCTGTGTGTGGGGGGCGGGGGGGGGGGGGGGGCTATATTATATGCCAGATATGTGTGTGTGTGCTGTATGTGTATAGTAGATCTGTATGATACATCAAATCATGAAAACAAATTCTTAGGCCACCCTTGTTTCTTCAATTTCTTTTTCATTTGAATGCCTGCATGGTACCACTAAAGAAATATTACCTGAAGAATACATAAGCTTAATTGTATTATTAAATATGATTTGGGTTATCATCAAGAGAACCATGGAAAATGGCTGGCTATCAGCTTGAACTCTTTTGAGCTATTTTCCTTGTCATCATTATAGGTGTCCAAACAAATGTACCTTTAGTTGTACCAGGCATTCAAAATGACCATGAAACTGAATAAACAAGGGTGGTGTAATGTTTTTCCCATGATTCTATTAATGCATTTATGTTTTTCTATACACTGTGCGTAGGCCGTCAATGGTTGCGCATATGTGCACCACGCATGGCGCAGAGTACCAATTTAGAATAAGGAAGGAGAGAGCCAATGATTGCTGCAATGACAGCACTCGAAATCTGACCAGTCAGAGGGATGTATCGTGCGTCGGCGCCCAGCTGGCACTTTGTAGAGCAACAAATACAGTTTTCCCATTTGTTCCAGTGTTCCAACTCCACATTCTCCAGTTTCTGCAGTGTTTACTTACAGTCCAGTTTTATTCCAGTCTATAATTGACTGGAGTGTTTAACTCAACAATTTGCTTTGCTGCTGTATTATTTTCCACCGTCTCCACTTAGCTTGGTTTTAACGCACAGTGCCGCAGTCGTTTAATAGCGTGTCTCGGTTTTCGCAGTCTCCAGATGTACCGGAAGTGGAAATTAGACCGCCTCAAACCAAGGAGGAGCAGAGACGGGAAGGCACAGTGGAAAACTGCCACAATAGAGCTGCATTCTCTGCTGCCCCTTTGTGGTCATGAAAAATAAAAATATGATGACTCACCAAGAATGCGAAGCTCCATGATGACTTTGTAGGCAGACAGGAACCGGAAGGGAAACTGACGGCTCTGAAGAACCGCTTTCTGTAAACAAAACATAATAGCTTATTGTTATCTATATGTACATCAACCCAAGGATCAAACTTTTTGTGCCAAGATGATGACGAAGGCGAGCGCCTCACCTTATTAGTGAGCCTGCTGAGGATCTTCTTGTGATGCGCTGTACTAATACCCTGATTGATCATGTTCCTCAGGTTCCTCAGCATAGCCATGAAGGGCAGAGACTTATTGTCTGGACACAAGACATGCACTTGTTATCTTCTATTAAGTAAGTAGCTATAAAGGAGCAAATTGTTTCTTCAGGATCCAAATTGTAATTTGGATCAAAATAAACAACACCATAGAGATTTGCCACATGACAGCGACATAAGCACCTGGGCAATTTCAATTGTATTTTCCACAAAGAATTTAAATTGTTATAAAATCTGATTCAGATCCAGATCAAACTTGTTGGACACTGCACATGCTGATCCTGTATAATCTTCATATTAGATAATGGACTGATTGTTTTCCTTAAAAAACAACAAAATAAAAATAAGTTAATTTGGTGGAGGTTTAAAACAAAAACAAAAACCAAAAAAAAGTGTACCAATGAGTTTCTCCCAGGTGGCGGCCTTGTTGCCCTCCAGACTAAGCAGACGTTCCCATGTCTCGGCATCCTTGAGCTTCATCCTTTGACCCGCTCTCTCCCGCTCCCAGTTGCCCTTCAGTCCGCTGTGGTTGAACGCTTTTGGGTCGGCTGGATACCTGCGAACAGGAAAAAGGAGAAGCTGAAGACATCGGGCCCCCTTTGTGTCACTCTGCCTCATTTGCATAATTCTGCAGTGTTGATCTGACTTTCGTCCCAGGATGGCCATGACGTGCTCGGCTGGTTCTTTGATGTGCAGCCTCCTGATCATCTTCTTCATGTTGAACTCGTTTTGCTTTTTGTCCACAGTCTTTTTGGTCTCTACCTGTAGCTACACGTACACACAAGTCACCATTATTCACCCTTAAAATGGATGTTGCGGATTAACATTAAACTTGTATTGACTATTGATTTTTTCCCCCCCCACTTACATATTTCTGCAGAATTGATGCGTCAGATCGGAGCAGGTTGGCCCACTTTTGCAGATCCTCGCTGCTTGGTTTCTGCAGAAAATGAAAGCGATTAAGAGAATACAAGGTGTTTATTTGAAGTACTGATTTGAGAGGAGGCCTTTACAATGGACAGCAATATTCGCAATAATTTATAAAAGGTGTGGTAGCCATTAGAGCTGAGGCTCACCATATTTGGAAATATACAGTGGGATTATCTGTGCCCGATGAATCCAGCTAAATATAATTGTTCCCATAAGAAACCCACAAAATGACCAGAAGACGCAGTGACAGTAAATACCATACCTTGTTCTTGCGCTTGTTGCGGTTGCTCTTACAACGGTGCTTACGTGTGTTGTACTTGGCCAGCTGATACTCTGTAAACTGCTTGAACTTGTCGGCCATGGCCTTTTTCAGGCACATGGGCAGCGAGCGGCTGAAGCACTGCAAGTAGATTCAAAGAGTAAGATGGGATGGAGGTCAGCCATGACAGAAGGGGGCGGGGCTAATATGTTATGACAGGATTGTGGTCAACATACCGTACTGTAGATGCGCACCACCTCAAGCCAGTCGGACGGCAGCTGAACAGTGGCGCAGAAATAGCGGCGCACATGCGACTTGGTGGCCGGGTGATTGGCGGCCAGGGCCAGCAGGAAGTTGGCGGCGATGCGAATGTTCAATTCTTGTCTTGTGTACAGTGCCACCTAGATTGAGTGAAGCACATAAATACGGTCCATAAATGACACAGAAAGCGGGGTATACACATACCGATAACCGGGACTAATTGGACCCCCCAAGTCCCCTTTTCAGATCCAAGTAAACAAAGGCCTGATTATTGGATGTCGCTAAAGATGATCATATATTGAATAAGTACTGTATACATGTACCATACACCAATTTGTAATATGTGTTATTGCAACCTATGGGATTGGAGTGGAACATTAATGTGGACATGTTTGGGATTGCACACTGCTGATTTACTTAGAGGCAGATTTTTTATAAACGTGTCAACATGCATGTGGTGACGTGTGACACTTTGTATTAGTGTCATTTGTTTTGTTTTTTTTCCCCTCCTGTATTCTTCCTGTACCTTGAGAACAAATTGGGGGTCGGACACGGCAATGTCCTTCACCAGGTTGGTGATTGTGGGCCACACGCTCTTCTCAGAGTCCAAGTCCTTCTGACCTGGGGCGGTGCTCTTGTTGACCAGGGAGAGGCACACGGCATTCAGCAGAAGATACTGAGGGGACATAGCGTAAAAAAGTAGCAGGTTGAAAAAATATTAAGATGAACATATTGGGACAGTGACGCACATGACTAGTGTTTTGCCTTGTAACCAGCAATTCTGGGTTTGAATTTCAGTTGAGCATATATTCATATTCAGCATCTTTCAGGACGGAACATCTGGTACGTAACAATAGGCGCCCCCCCCGTGGAACATGTTAAGTAAGCGACAGCAAGTATAACTGCCTTGCGCTCTGGCCCCTCTTCTGCTCTCCTAACAAATACAGTGCAGCTCAACTTCTGGCTAGCAACCATCATGGCTAGCAAAAGCAACTTCTAGCTGCATTTGAACAGCCTCTACTGGGCTCTTCAGATGGATCCATAGCAATAACAAATGTAAATGTGTTTATAGCAAAATAATTCACACTGTTCAAACTGTTACTGTTGTCTGCAGCTTTGATTTCCTAAAATGACGGCCACATTTGGTATTTCCTCTTTACCTTCTTATTCTTTAGCTCATCTTCGATCTGCTGCTTGTCACGGACCACCTCTGCAAATTCCTCCTGTCTCTTGACCACAGTTTGCTCCTTCTCCTGGTGCTCTGGTACGCGCAACTCCATGGATGTGGGAGCAAACACACCCTCCTCAGATGACATTTGATCATCCTCGTCTGAATAGATCTGAAGTGGAAAACACCCAAAAAAAAAAACTACTCGGTCGGCACTGTTGATCAATTGTTGGTTCCGCCATACACAGTGATGAAAGTGACTGAACTGGACAATCTTAAAGTGAGGAAACTGCAAAGAAATAACAATTTGAGAATGGGGCAAATACTTTTTCAGGGTACTGTACCTGTTGTGAATTTTGCCATTCAGCTACTTAGAGAATAGAAAATTGTGCAAGAAGTACTGAAACACTGAACAGCTGGACATGTGCATTCACACATTTAGAGACGGTCAAACTAAGTTCATCTCTTAAAGTTATAATGCATTTTAGGTTCATCCTGAACCCCAATATCCCAAACATTTTTGTGATAAGTAGAGAGAGAGAGAGATGAGATGTTCACTTACAACGCTTGTTTCTTCAAAAGAGCATGGCTGTGCTTCCGATATTTCCTCTCTGACTTCATCATCCTTCTTCTGCTCTCCTTCTCGTGGAAGGAAAGAAGGTGGCTGGGAAAAGCGAGAGAGGAGAGCATCACCGCATAAAGAGGTGGTGAGGAGAGGGTGGGCAGAGGATGGTGTCAAAGAGGCGAGACGGGAGGAGTTCAGAAGTGTGTTGTTGGTGCTGAGGAGCGGCGACGAGACGGAGGACGAGGAGGAGAGGAGGAGGGCGGAGGAGGTGGCGGTCAGGCCGGAGGGCTGGAGGGAGGTGCTCTGTAACGAGGAGGACGTCTGCACCAGGAGCTTGTTCTCCAGACAGGGCGGGATGTAGTTGGAGGACAAGCTCCTGCCGCTCGTGGAAGAGGCAATGTTGGTTTGCAAATCCAGCGCCCTCATGCCTGAAAGGTGATAAATCAATCAATTGGACAAAACATGGCAGACAGATGAGGTGGTTTAGCATTCCTCACTTGTACAAACTGACGACAAAAGAGAAGGGCGTGTTGATAACGTCAGGGAGAGACATTCATAAAGTGGGAACAAAGTCTGCGAAAGCTTGGCTCAAACACACTTGAACAAGATCCAATGCAAAGACTAAATCATATAAAAACGTCTCCACAGTGGTGGGAGGTAATTGAATATTTGTACTTCTTACCCCAATCATGAAGTAGATTTTAAAATAAACATTGAGACATGTGTACATCAAAATCAACTATTTGAACTATTTTTATACCTTGAAAACACAACATTTAAGTAACATTTAACCAATATACTGAGCCATATATTAAAAGAAGTAACATAAAAGTCCTCAAGTCATTTTAGGACGCTTTCCCTCCTGTTTCGGAATACGTTTAAATTAAAGTTTATTTACTTTTTTGGGCGCTTCAAAAATAGCTTAAACTGGTTAAACATGAAGAGGGAAACAACAAGCAAACACTGCGTTGTATTGCTAATTTGCTCTGGCGGCGGCTTAGCAGTGAGCAGCCAGTTCGTATGAAGACAAACTCAAGCGCAGAATTATCGAGAATATTCTAATAAAGCGCACCTGTTTTATTTGAACGTGTGCTGTCAGCGTCTCCTGTCCCGCTGTGTCGTTCGTTCGCCAAGATAGTTCAATCTGGCGAGACACAAACTTGTCTACTTTTCCTGTAAATACCCTAATGCAACCCAGCTGCTTCTATCAAGGGCGCCGATTGGCTGACGTCGGCCAGCTGTTTCTCTCGAAGGCGCCGATTGGCCGGGAGGACGTATCTGTTAATATACCCGCGCGTTGATTGGTAGACAGAGGGCCCATTTTTACCGTAATTCCTGACCTCCGCGCACCCCTAGGTTCTGAAAATCACCTCAAATAGCGTTAAATAAAAACGATGATTTTGAATGGGGGAGCTGTAATAACTGTATGTATAGACAAGAGGAGGCAATGACTTCAAATGAGGTGTTTATTGGTTGAAATGGCAAAGTCGTCGCGAAACACGGTGGCGTTACCGTAACAGTTTGGAGACAGTTCAAAGCAGGAAACGAAGGCGCTCTATTTCCGCTGCAGCAACGAGAACCACTACGTCATAAAAGAAAGGAAAATGTGGACTGGAAGGGCAAACTAAGGCCAGGACAAGAAACGCGAGTCCAGCTTAAATCGCTCCTCGACGTCGGTTGCCAGGCAGCTGCTGGCGGTTGTCGTTTTCCAGTCGAGTCCGCCGCGGTAGAAAGGGTCGAGTCGACGTCGTTGTCGGCGTGTTGCAAACGTTCCATAGCTCGGCTAGCCAAGCTCCATTAGCGATGGGCACGAGAGCGAGTCGCCTCCAGGAAGACCCGGTGGTGTCGTCCACTCTCGGGAAGGATGGCACTGCCAAGCGGGATTCGTACCGGCGACCCCGCTGCGCCAGGCCCACGAGCCTCATGGTGGACTTCTCGGGCAGTTTCGACGACACCGAAGTGAACCGGAGCCGTTCGGAGGAGGGCAGCGACTCTGACCTAGGGCAGCATGGCGCGAGCGCCGACGGAAGCCCGGCCGACCACCACGGCATCCCGGCAAGCATGAACCAGGCGTCCCCGGCGGACGACAACCACAGCGAGGGCAAGGCGGAGGAGGACGGCAGCACGAGCCCGGAGGCTCCAGCCAACGCCGAACACCAGCCCGGGGAGGAAACGGGCCGCACACCCCACCGCACTTTCTCCGAGCGGCTGCCCGGAAATCGGCACAACGGGGGCCGCAGCGTCGGCGCCAGGTCGGCCAGGGTCCGGGGCACTCACCAGCGGCCGGTGTCTGAGGCTTGGATCGGCCTGTACCGCGTCAACAACCGCCATGGCAGTAAGTCGAGACGAGACGTGACCACTCAACATTCCAATGTCCTGTTTAACTCAAATAAATATAAATACGACACTGACGTCACTACTGATTTGATTGACAGTTCGCATCGGTTTTAAGAATAGTACCTAGTCGACTCTACTTTCATCACATTAGTGTGGACCTTTGATTGATTTTAGACTTACTAGTGTGTTAAGTCAAGGAAAACTGTTGAAACTGACACTGTAAATGCCATAAATGTATTTTTTATGGGACAGTGTTTAAGAAGGAGCTCAAAACATTCATGAGAACTGTCTGTGTTTTTTCACCACGTTTCACAGGTTCGTGCAGAAACTAGGCTTTACGCGATCTGGATTTTCGGGGCCGATCAGCGAGTTAAAAAAAACGATAACCGATCACCACTCCTATCGCAAGATGGAGCAAAGTGTCTATTTAATTGACTTGTTCATTTACTGTATTATACTTGTGTACTGTATACTGAGTATCTTCAAAAATATCTTGCCAGGTCATGTATTCTAATCAGGCAGGTCAAGCCAACATTACAACATGACAGAAATAATGGGTGCTAACTTACTGTAATTAAATTACTTCACACACACACACACCGAAAGTATAGAGCATGATTTGACAGAACGCCGGTACAACCGTTGGGGCAAGCACGAGCTTGCTAGGCTACATTACGTTTTGTTGCCTGCTTGCGAGGTGTATCATATCAAAAGTATGTGAACATGCCTCAAGCAAGCCTTGAATTAAAGTCCTCTCCCAAGCACCAGTGACCACCAGCACACATTTTTCCCCTTTTTGTTCTTATCATACACTCGATGCGATTCATTGTTGTTGCCCTGGTAACGAGTGTATCTGGACGCGTTTGAGTTGCCAAGGTAAAGCCCAGTGATCGTAAAAGATACAGTGGTATCGGAATACAAGGTTTTATTGCAGTAGTCTGACACAGTGCAATCGTGAAAGACCAAAGTTGTCGTGTTGTCTGTCTCAGACGTGTTGTCTGTCCCACACCGCTGACATGTCTTTTTTAATAACTTTATTGGCTGTCAGATATTTACAGTACTACGTCAAAAGACACACGACAAGGCTAAAAATAAACCAGCTTTTGGATTCAAATATACTCTACACGAAGGCAACGTGGAGTAAATGTCTTTTGCGGAGCCTATCAATGACGTCGTTGATCGGATCGGCGAATTATGACATTAAAGCCGATCAGCCTAAAATGCTAATTATCGGCCTATACCGATCAGATCGGTGTGAAGTCTAGCAGAAACATGAAAATTTGTTTCTGTGTACATATTTATATGAGACAGTGGAGCTGGTGTTCACAGGGGAGTTTGAAACTGTCCCGAGAACTGGCCATGTTCCCACCACATTTTGCACAGAACCAGGCAGCTGTCAGTTTTTGAAGGGTCATGGGGGATTTTGAAACTGTAAAGGTATAGAACAGCTCAAGAATCATCATGCACACTAAAATGACTCATTGTGGCTAGGCCTGTCACGATAATTACTATGTTACTTGTACTTATTGTTCGATAAATAAAATGAACACGTTAGTTTTTCCGGACTTGATAAATTGTTGTGGTGAGCCAGTAGAGTTGGATGGCTGTGTCATTAGCTGTTTCGTGGGCTGATGGAACGCCGGTGGACCAGTACCCTCTTGACGATATTTGCTCCATCCAATATTCCACAGCTTTCTCCATGTGCAGCATGTAGATTTCACACAACAGAGACACTTTGGGCAAAGTTAACTGCTTATGATGTTCGTTAACCCGCCAGCTAGCGATTTAAGAAGCTAAACAGCTCGCTCCACTGCGGCAATGTCGTTTAAAACGTCAGCGCCTCTCTCAGAGTTATTGTGTGTGTTAGTCCCCAATTAACACAATCACGGGAAAGTCCACTGTTTATTAAGATTACCCTCAGTGACACACTTTATTCAGCCAGGGGTAGGATTTATATCACAGACTGTGCCGGACTGCAGGCAAAATATTTCTGCCATCAATTTTCTTTACCGCTTATCCTCACTAGGGTCGCGGGCTGCTGGATTATGCGAATGAAAAATAATGCGACACATTGCCGACTGGCTGACTTAGAGCCAGTCAGTCACAAAGAGTCGGGCCAAGCTATGAGGTCACGTAAGTATGACATAACTCCTGCATGATGCATAAGTCTGCATCACCGTGCTTTTCCGGGTGTACGTACTGTCCCAAGTTTTACGGATGTGTAAAATAAAACAATGACCCATGTGCGGTCCCCAAAGGGTCAGTTTTCATTTTATTTGGCATTCCTCAGCATGGCGGCACGGTTAGAGCGTCAGCTTCACAGTTCTGAGGGCCCGGGTTCAATCCCCGGCCCCGCCTGTGTGGAGTTTGCATGTTCTCCCCGTGCCTGCGTGGGTTTTCTCCGGGCACTCCGGTTTCCTAAAACATCCCAAAAACATGCATTAATTGGAGACTCTAAAATTGCCCGTAGGTGTGACTGAGAGTGCGAATGGTTGTTTGTTTGTATGTGCCCTGCGATTGGCTGGCAACCAGTTCAGGGTGTACCCCTCCTCCTGCCCGATGACAGCTGGGATAGGCTCCAGCACGCCCGCGACCCTAGTGAGGAGAAGCGGCTATGAAAATGGATGGATGGATGGATTCCTCAGCATTTATTTGTTAGGCTTCCACAAAGAATGTTCAATGTGGGGAAAAAAGCACTTCTGGCTGCCGTCTTGCTCGCTTTCCCTAATCAAGTGGCCGGCCTCACAGATATATATATATAAAAAAACGGCTTGTTACTTGAAATCACCACGAAAGGAAATAAGAAGATAATTTTATGTCGATGGAGTTTGGTTTGCTTAAAGATGTTGGTAAAATGTCAATGATTGTCTCGCTTGTAGTTTTGACCAAAGAATGAGTGGGCTATAGTGAGCTAACTTTATCTATGCTAGCTATGCCTTAGTTGATGAGTCCATATTGAACTCAAGTATTGATGTTGATGAATACACTTTTAATAATACAATTCAACTTGTTTGGCGAAATGTGTGCCTTTGAGTGAATCGTAAATAATAATTTGCCGTAGAGCTCAACACACCGGAAGAGGCGGGCCAGGATCAGTCCTTAAAACCGGAAGTTAAACTCATAACCGCCGTTGATTACAGCGAACGTCAACATATATTTGATTGACAGGTGAAGGGCTCGTCTTCAGCGAACCAACCACAGTCTTGCAGTTTGAGGGTGGGCCTTACTTTCCATAATTTCAGAGGCATAAAAAAACAACGATATTATTGTTTTAGTTTTTGGGAAAATAAACTACATTTGTCACAGTCAAGCAGTAAGACTGTTGTCCAACAATGTGTAAAACTGAAACGGATTTGAGGAACTTGCATTCTTCTGCAGATAATCTCGTGCATTTATGATGAGGGGAGTCATCTGAGGCCGTATTGTGTAAACTGAGCTTCTGGCGTAAGGAATGGAATGACATGCAGGACCACCCTCCCATCATGTATCAGGGCCGTGAGGACAGTTGTCACAACGGAGGCCTGGAAACTGAACGAGAATGCGGTTGACGTGTGTCTTCGAAGAAAGCCTAGTTTCACTTTCAGCGGAGCCAGGTGGTGGCAGTAGATGGGACAAATCACCATCGGGTGTTTGGTCTTTTCCCGGGCAGGCCCTCCAGCCAATGTGAAGGGGAAATGGGGTCAGGAGGAAATGCTGGCGTGGGAAAATGTAGGCCTGGAGGGAACGCTTTGGACCATCTGTGTCGTGCACATAACGGCAAAACTTGTCAACATTTATAAAAAAATAAAAAAACTCAAGCGATCCTCTTTCACACAAAGAGCCTGCAAAATAGCCACATCACAATTATAACCGATAATTTGGCTAGGGCTCCAACTATCAAATATTTTTAGAATCTAGTGTTCTACTGATTATCCAATTGAGTAATCAGATACAAAAGGATTTTCCATGATTAAGTACAATAGCATACATGTGAGTGAGGTGCAGGTATATTTGTGCCTTTGGGTTGGCCATCCTCACATTCTACAGTAGCATCTGACTGAATGTGTAATGGCGTTAAAAGGTGGGGCCTGCTGATTGACGCTGGTGTCGGCGAATGAAAGCGCAGCGTTGGCTGGCTGTTAACCGGCTAATCCGTCAGCCAGTTTGCGTGTTGGGTGACTGCATGAGTTGTGGCCATCGGCAGCTCGTGTATGAATGTTGTTTTCATACAGTTTGTTCAAACAAGGGATTGAAAGTGTCGACTGTTTCTATCCTTGACCAATTGCGGGGGTATTACAATACGCTCTTAACTAGCAATGGCAGGCTATATTAAATAAACTAACATTGGTACCAGGGCTGCGACAACTAATCGATAATATTAAATTGACAAGTGTTGGCAAAGAATTTCATTATTGATTCGTTGTGTCGTGCGGTTATTACGTTGCTCGCGCGATGCACTGTGTTGTAAAATGCCGCAGAAAAGCGGTGTATGTTGGAAGTACTTTATAACCGTGTATAGAGTGGAGCTGGTGTTTTTATTTAATTTTTCTTACATGGCTAGGCCAGAGAGTCATCCAAAGCAGGGGTGTCAAACTGAGTGCAGTTCAGTGGAAAAATGATCCCTTGGAGGCTTCGAGGCATGTTTCTTCAACCTTTTTTTTAATTGAGTTATTCGATTAGTCGTTGCAGCTGTCTGACATTGAGATTTTTACCTTTCACATGTAACCCAGGGAAGAACCTGCGCTTTCACACAGCGATACAGCATCCTGCAATCAGATTATTAGAAGACGTCAACGTCTGGACTACATGTAAAATAGTTTCCTGACAGCGCTAAAAGGGAAAGTGAGTGTCTGGTGTTAAACTTCACACCCGGCCTTTCTGGCATTCCCCTACACACAGGCAACGTCTCGCCTCATTTACATCCCAAGGCTGTGCGCTCGTGAAAAAATTGGCATCAGATTTGTAGCAGAAAGTCAGGATATTTCCACAACTGTTTATGCTTTTACAAAGCGTTGCAATCAGATGATATTGCACCTGGTGTGACGAATGAAATAAAATAGTTCTCCATCGACGACATTTGCTTTTGACGCAACTGGGCAGGCAGAGCGAGTGTCGGGTGTTTAACGTCGCACCCTTCTCCCGCCTCTCTGGGATTGCCAAACACAGAAGCAACATCTCGCCTTTGCTGCAGAGATTCTGCAAAATGTTACGCATCTGAGTCCTAACAGAAGGGTGTTGTCACACTACCAGAATTCCGACTTGGATACGACAGTGCTGTGAAAAAGTATTGGCCCCCTTTTCGAATGCTTATATTTTTGCAGAGTTTCCACACTTTAAGATCATCAAACAAATGAAAATATCAGAAAAATATAACCTAAGTGACCTTAAAATGCTGTTTTAAAATGATTTAATTTAAGGGGGGGGGGAAGAAAAGTTACCTGGCCCTGTGTGGGAAAAGTAATTTCCCGCCTTGTTTGATCATCTTAAACATTAAAGTGGCACTAAACGGGCCCAGAAAATTTACTGTAAATTTGACACACCACAGAGAAGAGTAATGTTAACAAGCCTTCCAAATTTGAGTGAATTAAAAAAAAAAACAGCAACTAATTGTTTTTTTAAAAAAAAAAAAAAAAAAGAAGGAAAAAAAAAGGGATTTCAAAACTAATAAGGGCCACCACTCAGCTCTCAGACGCTGTTGGCGTGTTGAATGGATGCGCCAAAAAGAATCAAACATACTGAGGGGGTCATAGCTTATACGATGTAAAATCACGTTCGGTGGCGTCAACTTAGCCTCATTGTTGGTGACACAATGTCACTGCCGAACACGGCACCTGACAAAAGCGGGACGGTAGGAGGAAGCCCAGGTAGTTAGACAGTCGGCACTGCCTAATTCACTAGTATCAAGTTACCCACAAAGCCATGTTGTCTCTGAAAGTTTACAAAACTATCCGTCGTAAAATGCGCATTGCAGAGTTGGCTGGTGTTGTTGATGTTCAACTCGCCATTTGCGTGTAGCTTTAAAAAGACAATACATTTCCTTTTTAAAAATGATTTCCTCATTTTTTTTGTGAGCTTAAAAAAACCTTACCAAGCTGTTCTGTAAATTGGGGCATCCAGCGAAGACGCATTTTCGCGGTGTACCCATCGTTGGCTTGCAAACTGCACGCTGGAGTGTTAAATGGGCCTTGGTATGGAAGCTAAGCACAGCTAACTCACAACTGAGCAGCACAGCCAAACCAAATGACGTCACTTTGTACTTATATAGTGGGCGAGGGAACTTGCGCTAGAAGGTACGTGCCCCGGGGCTGTGTTTTAGTCCCACCCACAACATCAGGAAAATTCAAACAGTGAGAAAGATGTTTAAGCTATAGCTCAACAATTCAGCACTATATTGTTATGGCTTTGCATGTTTTCAGCACTTCAAAACTATTTTAATGTATTTAGAAACAAAACACGGATTTCTGCTTAGAGCCTTTTCAAAGTGTGGAAACTATGCAAAAACATTAGAATTTGAAAAGGAGGCCAATAGTTTTTCACAGCACTGTATATTTGCATAAAGCACATCCGATACAGAAATGATAGGGCAAAAAAAATAAAAAATAGTCAAAGCAGTGGAGTTATTGTTGGCAAAACATGGAACTTGAAATCCTTCACCTCAAAGATAAAAGGTCTCGAAGATACGAAAAAAGATATTGCATCTATCTTTGCATTTTACAAAGAACGCAGTGAAGGTTAAGTAATGCTGCAACTATTGATGTACCGATTACTAGTATCAGTGCTGATACTGTACGTCTGTACTCAGAGTCTCGGACTCGAAGAAATGCGCCGATACTATGCCACTGATACTTCAAGGTCAAGAAAGATGCCTTATTTTTATTTTAAGCTGACTCCAAATTCTGCTCTGCAAAATGGATGAACTATGCTCCGCCAGCCCACGAGTAGCAGCAACAAACCGTCCAGCAAGCAGCAAGTTTCTTAATCTCTGTTACGGACTTCTATTACGAAGCCTCTTGAAGTGCTGCACATCTAATGAAAAGAAGTTGTCCTTTGACAGTTTTATTTTAGAACTTTGCTATTCTCAAGAAGCAGTCCTGTATTTATTTTTACTAACTTTATTTTGTAGTTAACCCACAGAGGTAACATGGCATCCATATTCCTTCTTGTATGTTCTTCTTTGTCTCTTATCTGCTGTATGTACTGCTTTTATTTAGTTTTCACACCCCACATAACGGAACTACCTTGTGATACAGGCTACATTTTGAGTGAGATGTGTGGCAAGACTGTTAGGAAAAACATGCAGTTGGAAGAGTATGCCAGTCATGACGAGTTGCTACTCTAAAACGTTTTTTTGAGTGAAATTTGTGTTTGGTCTTTTTTAAGAATATTACATTTTTTTAAAAACACTTTCATCAGAATTGAGAGCCATAATTGCATTATCGGGTATAGGTACTCTGTTACGGCTCTGATGCGACCTCCAAAGGAAGTAAAATGCCATGTCAACGTTGTCTCTGCCATTCCGTGTCGTTGCTGTTTAATTCTGAACAACAATGCGGGGAAAAAGTCCTTTTTATAGTCAGCGTGTAAGGGGCTATTGGCAACTACCTTGACTCACAAAACGCACCACATCCATCATGTGTCTACGTATGTGTGCAGATATCCGCTGTCCTTTCTGCTCCAAGCTATTCCCGGGCGGTCGCATCGAGGATCACCTGTTGAGCTGCCTCACGTCGCCGCCGCTTCCCTACAACAGTAAGTCTGCGTGTGCTTCCTAAATCCCCTCGCCAATAAGAATCATTGATGACAATGTGTGTGTCCGTGCGTCCAGCGGATGTGCTGAGCAAAGACAGCGGCGAGTGCTCCATCTGTCTGGAGGATCTGGTGCAGGGCGAGACCATTGCCAGGCTGGCGTGCCTCTGCGTCTACCACAAGAGGTAATGACCTGCACTCGACTTGTAACTATAATCGATATCACACGCGCGCACGCATGGCGCCTTAGCTAAGACCGCCGAGGTAATCGGATATGTTGCTGCTCTGTTAAAGTAAGTCAAGGTTGCCCCGCTTCAAAATACAACACCCACTAGACATTTGGTTAGGTACAATCTAATGAGATCCAATACAATTATAATGCTGACTTGTACGATTGACAGTCAGGTGTGGTTTCATTCATTTGAACATGCTGTATGCTTTATGGGTCATTCGTTGAAATTGTTGGAAATTCAGGAATCTGAAAGTAAAAGTACAATGTACAAACAATTGTCAAAAAATATTTATTTAAAAAATTAAATATTTTTACTTTGGAATTCCAACATTTTCAGTGAGTGACCCATAAAGCGTTAAATGTTCAATTGAATTCAACTAAAACTAAACAAACAAAATGAGAAAATAATTGTGAAAAATATTTATTGAAAAAAATGTAATCTAAAATTGTTTTACGTTTTATTTTAAAACCAATAGACTGTAAAAAAAAAAGTATGTAGAATTAAAGTGTTTTTACATTTTATTTTTAAGATTACCAATAAAATATACAAAACCATTTTTTCTGAGGTCATGAATTAAAAAAAACAAATTTTTACTTGAGTAACTGTTCAAAATTGACCAGTATAAAACACCTTTTTTTCCCCATATTTAATTCAAACTTATTTTCTTTTTCATTACTGATCGGCTCGGAGGAATCACTTTGTCTTTTTAACTGCCTTTAAATAGTGAGGCATGTGGAGTCCATTTTGAGTTAAAGTTGGCTAGTGTCTTTTTTTTTTTTTTTTTTATACAACAAACTAAAAAAAAAAAATGTTTGAAGGGTTCCGTTTCGGCTAGATGTTTGCAAACAATTTTTTTGCAGATTGTAAAAGTGTTAGCTTTGTTTTTATCTGGACTTTGTGAGCTTTTAGTATGCCGCCTGTCATTGGAGCACAGGAAATGTTTATGTGGTTAGGCAACGCACATGTGCACATCAGGCGTGGTTACGTCACGAGTCTGACATCAGTTGCGTGCAGATGCGATGTTTCCACGCAAGTCTTGTTAAGTTCCTTCTTTGAGAAAGCACATGTTGAGAGGTGTGGTCCCTTTTTGGCTCCTCACGCTGAAATGCAGACGAAATGCAGATACACCCTGCAGACCGCTGGCATTTGGAACCTGGCCATGGCTCTCTCTATCTCTGCCTCACAAGTTTCAATTCCAGTCACTAAGTCACTCAAATGTACACAGACTGTCTATCACTTTCTTTCTGAAAACCTCATCGTCACTCACTATCAATCTCTGTCCCGTTTTCGGGCTCGCTAACTCACTTTGTCACTCTCGCTCGCTGTAAATCTCTCGCCATCACTCAAATTCTGTCGCTCATTTTCAGTCTGTCACTTCCTGGCGCTCGCGCCCGCTCTCACTCAGGCCACTCTTCATTTCTGTCGCGATCTCACGGAGTCTCACACACACACACACACACACACACACACACACACACTTGGCCACTAAGACACTCGCTCGTGTGGAAATGAGACGGTCGAGGAGCTATTTTGAGAAATAATCAAGTTTTACTGTTTGAACCAAATGTGAAGGCGTTTTTTGACCCGTTTTTCTATGAAGTCCATTGATAAGAATGAAGCGAGAAGATAATGATCTGCACGTCCACGAATGTGTTCTACTGAGCTGACCGTGCAATACTCGTACGGCTCGCCGTTTAGTTTCAAATGTGATATCGGTTGTCCTTGCGCCGCAAATGAGTCATTTCGTCGCTGGGTGAAATGTAGTCCAACGAACGGCGTAGCTTGAATGGAATCGCTACGAGCAATCGCGCTAACCCGCCTTGACGAGCTCCCGTGTGGCCGCAGCTGCATCGACGCGTGGGCCAAGGTGAAGCCCTGCTGCCCCGAGCACCCCTCGGACTGACTCCCAGGTCACATGACTTCCCCCGCGACGACTCAGGTAGGCTCAATGATTTTTGTCGATGGTTTACGACGGTACCTTGACTTCCGAGGAGATTTGTGACGATTAATCTATTAGCAAATTCATCGATACCCTTGTTTAACTTCAAATTGTCCAAATCCTTGGGCTTTAAGCCTCTCAACAGTAAGTAGTTATAATTATTCAGTTAATGAAACTGTAAATATTAATAATTACATTTATTTTTTTATAATAAAGCAGATCTTTGTTTCATCAAAATAAGACATTTGCAAACATGTTTTACTTTGAGTAGTTAATAGATGCCACAAGATGGTGTCATAGGGCAACTGTTTGTCTTAATGAAGTTCCTCAACTCACTTCAACAGTTCTGTGGCACCAAGTTGCCACCAGATGGAACAGCAAATTGGTGAGGTTTTTTTTGGTGAATTCTGAGAATAGGTACGAGAAAAAACGATCAATTTGCAAATGCCCAACCGTGAATGTCGGGGTTCACTGAAGAGTTCTATTTGACTTTAATAAAATTGCATAACCCCACAAATTGCTGTGTTTTGGAGGGTGGGGGGGACTGGGACAGATTAATGGCGTTTCCATGAGGAAAAACAAAGTCAAGGTACGGCTCTGTCCTACTTGCCGATGTCGTGTTTTCCCGTCAGCCTCACCTCGGCACTTTTCTCCTTCTTGTTTTTGTTTTTCTTCTTCTTGGCTCCTCACAGGAGACCACATGCCAACACTTTCTCCTTATGGAAGATGTCCGTCAATCCATAAGGAAGTTCCCCGCGGCGTGGACCTCCTCCTATTGGTCCGGACCATTTCACCACAAACTGTCAAATTCCAAACAACCGAAAAGGACGACGGTGGCTACTTTTTGGTTTTAACTCCTCGCTTGCTGGGCGTCTGATGACGTAATCGCCCCGTAAGGAGACGGGACGGTCGCCTCCTGTGTAGCCGGCGGGCGGCGCTTTGATGGAGGCGGGGTCGGGTTTCGTCGTCACCGGCTGTTTAAGTGTTAACATTTTTAAGAGGGGTTAGTTGGTTAGTGCGCTGTTCCGCGCTGGTGTTTGCACCCATTTGAGCACTTTTTTGTCCCTCGAGGCTTTTTTTTTTTTTTTTTCTTATTCAGTTTGCTTTCGAGCGTTGGACTGGAGATGATGCCGAGTGAGTGTTTATTGTGAATTACCCGCAATTCTTTGTTGGTTTTGTTACATCATGTTACATGTGGCAACGGTACTGCTTTTTGAAGCCCATCATCATCTTCCCGACCCCCCCCCCCCCCTCCCCTCCCCCGGATCTCTGGAATCCACTCTTTTTCGCCGTTTCAGCCTTAAAGGGACGGCGCTACCTTTTTGTAATTGTGATATTTTAAAGTATGATATCATAACGACCGTGATTATATAGCTTGACGTATGACTTTCTTTTCAAGCCTATGTGTGTGTGTGTGTGTGTGTGTGTGTGTGCTGCCTTTGCTTGTTCGCTGTTTTTTTTGGGGGGGGGGGGGGGCACTTTAGAAGCCGTCAGAAATCAAAGAATTAAGAACGACTGATGTAGGAAGTCTTTTTATTTTTCTCCCCCCCAATCATCCCCGTTTGGTTTGGAAAGCCGTTGGAGCATTTATTCAATCCTCTTGATATCCAGCTTAAGTCCACGTACTAGTAGGCTCTGTTTTTCCCCACGAATAGTGCCACTTTTGGCTTCCTAGACCGCATTACAAATAAATGCTGAAACATCTTGCCATAAAGCTGTTTGAGCATTTATTCCATATCCAAATGTCCATGTACTAGTATGCGCCACACTAGTAAGACAGTTAAGCACATTAGTAGAATGACTAGACAACACTAGTAGAATTACTTTCTTACTAGTAACGTTTTCCCCCCCCACCATTTTCGCCATTTTTGGCCTACAAGTACGCAGCAGGATTAAATATGAATAAATGCCCAAATGGCTTTTCATAAAGTTGTTTGAGCATTTATTCGAACCAGTCATTCTACTAGTGCGCTATATGACTTACTAGTGAGTACTAGTAAAGAACGTACTAGTACATGAATATGGAATAAATGCTCAAGCGGCTTTCCATTTTCTTGTCCCTGCTGAGGTGCTACAACTCGTCCTGCCACTAGGGGGCAGCCCTGTGCATGTTTAACAAGAAGAAGAAGAAATAAGAATAATGCCAAATTGTTGTGCGTGTGTGTAGATGCTCATTCGATGTTACGTTTGTTGTGGTGATAATTTATGACGTGTACTCTTGAGGTGCGTGCGTGCGTGTGTTTTCAATAAAGTGGGCGGACAGCCCTCATTTAATTCGCGTGGTGCAATACCTCAAATTTTTACCAATGCTAACTCGCAAAGCTCGCTCTGTGTATGTATGTATGTATGTGTGTATGTGTGTGTGTGCGCGCGTGCGCGCGCGTGCCTGTGTGTCCTCAACCAAGGATGGGATTTTGTATAAATAGACCCCACCCCAGATCTGTTCCCCCGCGTGCGTCCCTGTCAGACGCCACAGCTTTCGTCCAGCATATAACGGACGGACAATCTGGAAAGGGAGGGGGGGGAAAAAATAAAAAAAAATACTGCAGAGGCGTCATTTTATTTATTGAATTGTAAATATGTAATGCAATTATAAAAACAAAAAGAAACGGCTGGTCTTTGTCTGTTGGATATACTGTTTCTAATGCTCCAATCTTTTGTATGTCTCAAATTGTTTTTATATGTATTTTTTACAATAAATGTGTGAAGAGGAGAGCTCGTATCCTGTGTTGCATTTACATGTCTTTTCTTTTTTTTTTTTTAGTTATTTTAAAGTCATTTATATAAAAGAAAATAAAAAATCCTGAAAGACAGGAGGCACTGCTGGAGTTTGTTTTTAAAGAAGTATGTTTTAAGTTTGTTATTGAATGTTTTATGTTCAATTGCCAGATGCCGGTATAAAACAAATAAAAAATTAGAATATGGTAAAAAGAATTTTTTTTCTGTATGCATACCTTTATATAGTCATTAAACGCATGGGAAACTACTTTTCCAAAATAGGCTAATTTCTTCCGAATTTCTACATTCAAATAATTTCTGTTATTTCTTGATTGTTTGTTACATAATCTAGTTTCTAGAGAGGTAATTTGGGGTTTTTGTTTGTTGTAAGCGACAGTCATCAAAATTATTTGCACACGTTTAAAAAAAAAAAAAAAAAAAATTATATTTTGCTGTGTGTGTGTGTGTGTGTGTGTAGTGCATCTCTTGAGTTTTACTTTTTGAATTGAAGTACCTAATTAATTAAGCTTTTAAGTGACACTATTCTAATTTATTGAGATGTAGGTGTAAAGCACTTTGTTTCAAATTGCTTTCGCAATTAATTTCGTTAAGCCAATTGTATATTTTTCAGTGGAAGTAATAATTTCTATTTGTTTTTGATTTCTAAGAAACAAAGGTAGATTTTCCCAGAGAAGTCTTTTTTTTTTCTTTTTTTTTATATAATAAAAGTCAGATTTCTCAGAGGGAACAAAATTAATTTATAAAAAAAAAAAAATTTTTACTTTTACAGGTACGTCATATTTTGAAGTTTGAAGTTTTTCTTAATCCAGGTTTTTCAAAGGGAATAAATACCTTTTTTTATCGTTACCTCTTTTTTTGTTGTTTTCCTTCCCCCAGTGGGGGAAAGAGACAGATTTTCTGAGAAAAGGTTTATTTATTTTTTTTAGAACAAAGTTGTACCTTTACAGTATAAAGTTGTATTTTAGTAAATGTAAACAAAAAAAAAAAAAAAAAGGTTTTGTCATGTAAAAACTGCTTGAAGATTTAGCTTTGCTGTGAATCACTCAAGTCCTATCTGGAAGCATTGTGGTGATGCATCAAGAGTGTGACCTTGACACGATGAAGGTCGCGTCCTTTATGGTTACAGCAGCATCATGTCGGTGTGCATGCATCAGCGGGGGGCGGGGTGGGGGTCTCGCTCTGCTAAATAATTGAACAGCAGCGGTGGGCTCCTCTCTGTGCGGATGCGATGAAGAGCGGCATTGGCAGCTCCCAGCATGCAACTGTGCCGCCTGAATAATTTATGGTGGTAACATAAGATTGCAAAGGGGCAAACTCACATGAATATTTCGACGGCTGCTTCTTGATTTTCAGCAACGCCACTGTTTTTGCCAACTACACACCTTAACCTGTAAAATTGATACAACCTTCACTCTAACCTTCAATCCTCCCATAACTATATTATCTATTTAACCTCTAACCTGAAACTCTACTACTTTGGATCTAAAACTTCTGCCTGAAAAAGTACTTGACTCTCCAAGTACCATCAAAATGACCAACATTAAAATTACAGTAGCATGGTGAGTTTTTTTTTTTTTTTTTTTTTTTTTTTTTTTTGGGTGGGTGTATTTTTCATTATAGATCCAAGTGTTCATCAAAAATCTAGATTCAATTAGGCAACTGTAACGTGCAGTTTGAACATTAGCACTTAAGTAGAAGGGAAGAAATAATTCAATTATGATTTGATTTAAATGTATTGAAGATAAAGCTCAAATCAAATGGTACCTAAATAAATGTTTCACAACAAACCGTTTTAAAGGTTAAATGCAAATGTTTTGGACTTGAAAGTTGAAAACAATTGATTTAGGCAGTGATTATTTTGCTTATTACTAAAGGGAGCACACTCACCACTGAGAATCACAGCCCTACTAAAACCATAAGAAGAAAATTATTTTTCTACAAAAATAAGTACTAATAATTTGACAGTACTTTTGCTTTTTTTTTTTTCTGGGGATTTTTTTATAGTAGTATTTCTCTGAAGAAAAAGGTAATAGTTTTCTCTTTTTTTCCGATAAGTCATATTTTTCCAAAATGGCTTTTTTTTTAGACTTTTTTTCTCACATAAAAATTGTCAACATTTTCAAGAAAATAATTCTTGAAAACGTTTGTCCCCCCCCCCAAAGTCAAATAGGGGCGGCCCTAGTGAGGATAAGAATTATGGAAAATGAATAAATGAATGAATCCTAACCTAACCATGAAAAAACGAATATTTTTTTTAATGGTGGCAGTCCTTTTTTTAAGAAGGAAATCCTATTTTTTAAACCATTTTTTTGTCTGACAAAATCGATTTTATTCATGATTTAGTTTTTAAATTTTTTTTACTGAGAAGAGAATTTGGATTTTTTTCTAGAAAAAAAAACCTATTTCTCAAGTCTCATTTTGGGAGTTATTTTTTCTCCCGTGAAAAAAAATATCAGATATTGGGGGGAAAAAGGAGTCCTTTTTTTCAAGAAAAAAAATTGGTATTTTTCTCTAGAAAAAAAAGTTATATTTCTTAATATTTTTGTCAATTTGTTCTGAGAAAAGTCATTTTTGTTAGAAAAAAATGTACGGTAATATTTCTAGGGAAAGTCCTATTTTTGAAAAAAGTTGTATTTTTCCCAAGAAAGTTATTATTCCATGAATACTGTATTTTTATTTTTTATTTTTTTCCACTTCTTAAAACAAAAATTCTTGAAAATGTTTCATTTCTTTCTCAAAGAAATAGCTTTTTTTTTTTCTTTTTTTTCTTAACCCGAACTTCTAAAGCCAATTGAACCCTACCATAACATATCCTGTAACCCATGCTAACCCAGACCCTGTCTTTACTCTAACCCTAATCTTGTGTGTGCATGTGTCCCTGATGCTGCGTGACGTGTCAAGAGGATTTAGCTTCCCGGATGACACAATCTTCTTCTTGTTATTCACCCTGTGTGTCTGGTGTTGGGAGCTGTAATGACACAGCATTTGTAAGGAAAGACAATCTGAGGCGGTGCTGTTGTAAATACACATTCATGTTTAATGACATTTAATAGACTATGTACATGAGAGTATAGATTGTTTTCACTTAAGATTCTCAGCTAAAACATTCTTTTTTTTTTTTTCTTTTTTTTTTAAATCGAACACATTCTGCTCGGACGTACAACAAGTGTACAAAGACACATTGACAGGTGCAGTGGTCCACACTATAGAAAAACACAAAAAAACGAGAAACAGTTCAGTGTAACAGTGACGAGCGCTCATCTTGTACGTGCACTAAAGTGCTAGTGTCATGCAAATATTGGACTGATAACTGCCTGGCAGAGATTCATAATTCCTCATTCTCTTCACACGTGTTTTATATTAAAAATAAAGAAAATACACAAATGACAACGTTAGCGTCAGGAGGGGGGGGCGGGGGGGGGGGGGATGACATCATGTGTCTCCGCTTCGCACCACAGAAGCAGAAGTTCTGTTCACAATTCAAACATTTGGAATTGACGCAGTAAAACGTTCGAGTGAAAAATCAAAAGGTGAACGCGTACACAGAGACCAGTGAGGAACTCAAAGCACCGCAGATGCACATTTACTTGGAGTTGTTGCTCCCTGTCAGCAACTAGTAGGGCCACACGCAAAAGAAACAAAAACAATTGAAAACAAAATTATACTGCAAGTAATTTTGCAGAAACATTTGGGGGATGAAAAAGTCATATTTTAAAAACAGTCTTTATTTTTCAAGAAAAAATATTCTCAAACCTTTTTCCAATTTTTTTTTCTGGGGGGTGGGGGGCAAACGTTTGAAGAAAAAGTATGACATTTTGAGAAACTAAATCATACTTTTCAAGAAAAAGTAAAAAGGAATCAATCATAAAATGAATCTTTGAGTGACAGTGATTTTTGGTGAATGACGTACGTTATTCATTTTGTGAAACAGGCTTTAAAAAAACATTTTTACAATAGGTAATCTTACAAAAAATATTTTTGTAGTTTTTTTTTTCATTTATGTGTGTGTGGGGGGGGGGGGTCAAGAAAAGTTGAATTTTTTTCAGGAAGTCAGATTTTAGAAAAAAGGAAGTCATACTTTGAAATATTTTCTAGAAAAAGTAATCTCATGAAAATGAAATGTATATTTGTGAGAAAAAGTAATATTTTGCAAGAAAGAAATTTGGGGAGAGGAATGTATTTTTAGATAACGAGGAATGTTTTTTCAAGAAAATGGTTTTGTTTGGGGAAAAGTAAACCTTTTTCAAGGAAAAAGTCTAGAAATTGATGAGAATAAGTTATAAGCTTCAACAAAAATCCTTAAAATTTCATTAAAAAAAAAATTCCAGAATAAAAGTAAAACAAAAATGAAGAAAAAAATATGAGAAAAAGATATTTTTGGAGAAAAGAATTTTGTGAAAAAAAAGACAATGATTTTTCCAAGAATTCATATTTTTCAAGAGTATATTTTTTTTCTTGAAAAAAATGCAACTGACAAATAATATTTTGACTTTCAGCTCATCGTACAATTAGTTTTTTCTTTTTAGTGTGGCCCAAACACTCCATCGTATGAATTGCGGCGGCCGTAATATATCATTCAAGTCAAACAAATAAGACAAACAAAAAAACATGCACACATATGGACAAAAGACGAACTCAGGTGTGAAGAGGCACCTTTTATGGAAATGTGTGATGATTTCTATTCTTTTGTTCTTGATGATTACAGTACATTTCAAGAAGTTGTGTTGTTTTTGTTCCCCTGAGGGGTCAGCTGGTGTTTCTCAGGTGACCAATGAGCGTCTCAGTCTTATCTGGGGGAATGAATGAGGGGATGACGTCAGAGGTAGAGGACGAACGTCACGCCGGCGCGTCGCCTTCCGGGCCGCTCGTGCGCCGTCCCGGAGGCGGGAAGGTGAACCCCCTCCCGGACGCGGAGCAGGCGGGCGGAGAGAGGTTGGCCCAGCGCGAGGGGGGACGGCGATTGGCCGGGCGGGCCGGGCGCAGGAAACGGGAGTCCAAGGGCGGAGCCACGGGAGAACGGGGTAGGTCCTGTCGATGACAAACGCGATGAAAGGACGAGACCCACTTGCTACTTACTGGACGTGCCATCGGGCCATCACTACACACCGCAACCTCTTGAGTCCAAATTATGGAAATGTCCCAAAGTCAAACTGTGGCCTTCCTAAAACGTATTCACTGGCACATTTCAAGCATTATGAAATGTCATACAACATTGTCTTATAAATATGGTTGTTGACTAATTGTACTTGTCAGCTACGTCAAAAGGAAATTACATTTCCTGTTCTGTGGTTATCATCACACTTTTCAGCAAATACTGTATATTTACAAAATAGCTTTTTTTTTCAAGTCTATGTTTTTCGATATTTTTTTTCTAAAAACAAGATGCAATGTTTTTTCAAGTAAAGCTCCCAATTCTTTTCCACAAAAAAAGTACTAGAAAAGTAATATTTAATGACAAAATATATTCCCCCCCCCCCTCCCCCCAAGTAAACTAACGTTTAATAATGATAATGTTTCGTTTGTTTTTTTGAGAAAAAATGACTTTAAAAGAAGTCAATCTTATGACTATTTTTCAGGGGAAAATTATAACAAAAAATATTTTCAAGATTTTTTTTTCAAGAAACAAGAAAGAACAGTCTTTTTTAAATATTTATTTATTTATTTATTATATCTATTTTTTCTCATTCAGGGAAAATACCTATTTTTCAATAAAACCTATCTTTTTCAAAAGTATTGTTTTCAGCCTCAAGAAAAAAGATGTAAAAGTACTTTTTAAAAATATTTTTGACAAAAAAGAAAACGTTTTTTTTTCCTCATTCAGGGAAAATACCTATTTTTCAATAAAACCTAAGTATTTTTTTCAGTCGTTTTTTAATAAAGCGTGTTTTCAAGAAAAAAGCAAATATTTTAAGAAATAATATATTTCCATGATTTAAAAAAACAACTATATATATATATATATATATATATATATATATTTAAAATAAAATCTAAAGCATCATTTCAATTTAAGATAGACACTGGTAACAAGACCCAAAAGAGGTTTTATCTGTAGTAGCAAAGTAAAGGTGGTGGTGGTCGTGGTGTGCTTCCCATCACACAGCACAGATCATGCAACGACAGTGAGTAAAAAAACACAAACATGAACCACAAAGGAGAAAAAAAATCCACCTTAAAACACCTTTAAAGCATATTTTGTCCATAAATAGACTATTTGAATCCTATTTGGACTGTACTTCTAAAGAAAGGCCAGCGGTATGTCTCAAGGTGGACATTTCCACCTTAAGTGTTCAGTTAAATGACAAACAAGCAACAACAAGATGTGTACTGTCCAAGGTCTTCCGTCGTCTTGTTAATGCCACATTAAGGAATGGGACTGGAAGAGGAAGTGTGAGGGTAAATGTGGGAATAAAATAAAGATAAAGTTAATTAAAAACTAACTCAAGTGGAGGACGTCACAACCTGTCATGAAATAGTGACAAACACTCCAAAGTACATTTGGAGTGCTTTCGTCACATGAAGCTTTAAAGGAACATACCGCATGATTGATCATGCAAAATTGTGGCTGCGTGTCGTGCTGAACTCCAGAGGGCGCTAAAGAGCTCCACTGGCAAAACAGCAGTACAACAGTTACTCAATGACATGACCTGGAAAATTCATACAGATCCCTGATTTTCTTTTTAAGGTACACATTTTTAATGAAAAAACAACAACATCATTTTTCAAGGAAAATGCTCTTTTTCTATAGTAATTGTTTAGTTTTTTTTGGGGGGGGGGGGGAATCTTATGAAAATAAAGTCATATTTTCACAAGAATCCAGATAAAAAAATGTTTTCAAGAGAAAAGTAATAAGAAAAAAATGCAACATTTTTCAAGAGTAAAAAGTCCACTTGCCAAGAAATCATATTTCTCTCAAAAAGGCATAATTAATGAGAATAAAGTGCTATTATTTCTAGAAGAAAGTAATATTTTTACAAGGACATAAGTGATATTTGTGAAAAAAGTAATATTTTCCAAGAAACAAAGTAGCAATTGCACAACAATAAAGTTGTATTTAGAAGAAGAAATACTTTTACGAAATAAATGAAAATCTTTCTTAAAAGACTCATATTTCTTTCATGAAACAAGTTCTATTTTTTGAGTCCAGGTTAAAAACCCTTCTTTTTTCGTATGCCTTTTAGAGCATTTCCACTTTAAAATGATTTTTCCTGCACTGTGCGCTGTTTTGATTGGATTTTTATTTTTCTCTTTATTTTCAATGTTTATAAGCTGTTTTTTAAGTGCTTTTCATGTAAAGCACATTGTGTTACATTGTGAAAGAAATTAGCTATATAAATACATTTGCTTTGGTTTTGCGAAAGTCATATTTTTGGTGTTTAAAAGCCATATTTCAAGGATAAGAATAAATTAATTTTCTTTTTTTCCACAATAAAAAGGTATCTGCCAAAGTAACAAATCTTTTTGGAAAGAAAAAATACTATTTCAGAATCAGAATCATATTATTGAAGAAAAAACAATTGATATTTTCAAAATAAAAAAAATTCTTTTTTATTTATTTATTTATTTATTTTTAAAAGAGTGTTTTGTGGGAAAGACATTGAAAAACAAGTTGCCTTTTCCAAGTGAAAAAGTATTAATTTTGTGAAAATAAAGTTCTTTTTTTCCCAAGAAGAAAGAGGAAAACAAAAGTTGTAACCCCAGAAAATGATTACATCGCATCATAATTGGCTATACAGTGGTACTGCAACTTAAGAGTGACCTGCCTTAAGAGTTTTTTGAGATACGAGTTTGGCCTATTATTTGTTTTGAATTGCGAGGAAAATAATTAGCTACGAGCGCTAGCTGGCCAGTGGCGGTTCTAGATGAATTTTAGCGGCGGAGGGGGGGGGGTGTTTAAGGCACAGTGTTAAGGGGGTGCTGTCCCCCAGTCTCCTTTGCCATTCACCCAAACCAGGAGGAAGTGCTTAGACCGGTTTTACCGAATGCGGAAGTAGATTGCGCATATACTGGATTACCACTTCACTTTGACGAACATCTGTTATTTTAACGCTGACGCATAATGGGAAACACAACAGACGGGCTAACGAAATTAGCATTGATATGGCGGTAGTCCCATAAACCTTTAAACGCCATACAGAATTTAAACACAAATGGTAGGAACACACGCAGACAGAGCACACAACAATGCTCACAGGCAGCTTAGTTTCTGGGTTTCATTATCAAATCTATGCATAGTGTCTGTGTATTTTCCTTCCCCTTGGTGGCCAGGTCGCACACACCAGAAGGAGCAGCACAATGTCTATTGAATGAAAGTGTGAAATCATGATGCACAAAGTGTTTAATTCTTGTTTCTTGATGTTCTATCGAATGAAGTTATTGCTGTATGTTTTTTTTTTTTTAAAGTACAAGACAGTAGAATGCTATTTTTCGTATTAAAAAACACATTAAAAACAATTTTGGGGATACCGGACTGGATTAGTGGCATTTCCATTCATTTCAAAGGGGAAATCTGATTTGAGAGATACGAGGGTTTTGAGTTACAAGCGTGATCACGGAACGAATAAAACTCATAAGTTATTGTACCACTCTAGTACATTTTACACCCCCACAAAAAAAAACAAAAAAACAAAAATCATATATGGTTTAGAATGAATTTGAACACTCAGAGACACCTTTTGATGACGTATGCCGACGCAACAGCAGCATGATCCTTTAAAGGGGGACTGAGGGTACACGAGAACCTTTGCCATCGTTCTGCCCGTGGCCCTGTGAAGCATGCGTTCAAATGACTGACAGGATGACGGGATGAGAAGGGGTGATTGTCCGTGTGTCTCGGAGGAGGAGGAACTTACATCGTGGAGACTTACAGTCCCCATGGAGTTGTTAGTATGACAGTGTGCTTCTGGAGCAAACACGTGAGGAGAGGGGGGGGGGATAGACAAACCAGGAAAGGTTAAGTCGAGGAAGACGAGAGGGTGACCTGGGGATAAAAATAACAGGAAGAGCTGGCAGCGGTACAGTACGACCGGTCGCCATGTTGGATAAGGGCGAATCGTTACGCTGTAAAAGAGTCATGTTAGAAAGAGCACAATAAGAAAACCAATTGTTGAGTGAGAGTCTCAAGGACAAAGGCTGTAAAAGACACTGCCGGAAATACCCAAAGGGTGCGTTCACACCGGACAAAAATGGAACTATTCGTGCGACACGATGAGATATAAAGTTAACGCAAATGTGTGATTAGGCGCAAATCCGTGCCGGGTGACGTGAATGACACGTTTGACACGAAGTGAGTCCGGCAAATGCAAAAAAAAAAAAATGCGCTTCTTCGTTGATTCGCTCGAGTTTAAATTTTCCAACTCGAGCCACAAATTCATGCGATGCTGATTTGCGACAGCCGATCGGTGTCGCAAATATAAACAGCGTCCTGGAGTTGTTAAGCAGAACAATGGAGAATAAAATCATCTTTTCATAACTCTTGCTACCAATAACGGGACCGTACAAAAAAAAAGAGCAGGCCTGGAGAATGGTAAACAAGGAAGTTGGCGTATGGTGGTAAGCATATTTATGTTACTTGTTTATAGCTGTCGGCTGTACTTTACTATTAACCAAAGCTAGCAATAGCATTAGCCACAACACACAGTCTCTATTAGGAAATATTAGAAATGGTGTTGGTATCTACCAGGGGAAGCCCCTCCTCTTCTCCGGTACGTGTGGTGCGAGTGAAGCAAATTCACATTTGGTGTATGCAGAACTCCCACGGTAGAACTAAAGTAACACAAGGCGAAGGTTCTCTTCGCATCCGGCGTGAACGCAGCATAAAAAAGGTTTGTGGAAGATGTTTTCTCATCGGGATGTAGGAAATGTTCGGTTGGTTTCTTCGTCCTCCTCTTCTTAGAGCAGACATCAGCTTGTATTTGTATTATATCATTGCATGCAAGTTTTTTTTTTTAAATTGTATCAATTTTTTTTCTCATGGCGCTTGTCCTGTCTCTTGTGTACTAACCCGTTAACATTTGTCCCCTGACGATTGTCTGAGCGATTTAGCAAAACATAATGGCTAGGCTCCTAGCTAATGTCCTCTCTGCAACATACTTCAGCTTCAGAAGAGCTGATCCAAGCAACAAAAGTCATTTAATTAGCCAGTCCTTCAATGATTGTGTTAATTCTATCATGCGTAGACGCACAAAAAGTGTCAATAAGCCATGCCTGAAAAGACACAGAAAGTTTGCTATTTTGGTTTTAAGAGGCCATTTTTTTCCATTTTCAAGGGGCTATCAAACACAAAGAGATTTTGTTTGCTATCACATTTGAACTACATACAGTATACGAGACACATGTCTAAATGCAAAGTCTGATTAACTTGCCTTAAAAACGCTAATGATGAAGTGTCCGTGATTATTACCCCACAGCTTTTTGAAATTAATTGTATTTTCTTTGCTTTGGTGAAGATTGATTCTTGTTAAGAGGATTATCTGCAACTTTACCAAAATACTCTTCGGCTAATCCTGAATTACGATGAATCGTTACGCTCATTTATTCGCATGATCCCTTTCATATCTTGGCTGAGCCGACACATTGATTTGGTCAAGAGAAATTCCAACATTTCCATTAAAGTGAGACTCGAATCCCAGTGCAAGTCATGACAATTGTTTCCTAAAACTCCAGAACCCTGTAAGGATCTCTACCTAATCAAATTGAAATCAGAGAAAAAGTAAGGTCATAATTGTGGCCTATGAGGCACTGCTCAGGAAGGTTAGAGACATCTCTATTAACATCGAGCACATCCAACCTTCTCCTGAAGCCCGCAACTTTAAGACTATTCTTCATGACTTGACTTGAATCAGAACAAATTTCCCAATTTTATGACTGGGGACTTGTTTGGCTAATATTCATGAAAGACTGGACTTGACTTTTAGCAGTATCTTACCGTACAAGAAGCACAAATAAGTGAGTTTTTCAGCAAATAGCTGGGGTTTAGATTCCATGGGGGGGGGGGGGGAACAAAATAGCTTGAACCATGAATATGCGGGTGAATACTGTATATATATATATCATTTAAAGCTATAACCATTTGTTTATTATTAAGAATCCATACTAAGTCTATCTACCTCCATGCATCCGGGCTGTGCTCTCTCTGGGTCGGCCAGCTTGTTTCCCACTCCTCCTGCCTGCATCCTCCTCTCGTCTTGTAGCTTCTTGTTGAGGATGCGGGCGGCGTTCTCGGCCAGCGTGTACCCCGGGGGCGCTGACAGGTCCTCCCGAATGCTCACCACCTCGGCGTTCCGGTCACCCTCCGTTTCCACTATCAGCTGCACGGGGCTGGGCGAGCGGCCCCTGGCGCTCCTGGGGTCGGGGCTGGGCTCGGTGGCAGTTGCGGTTGCGGGGCGGCAGTGGCTGGGGGACTTGTTGAACTTCTGCATGGCGTCGTAGACGACTGGCGTGTGGTCGATGATGTTGAAGAGGCTGGAGAGGCCGTCGTTGATGGTGGTGTGGACTGGGCTGTCCCGCGTGGTGGTGGAGCGCGCCCAAGCCGACTCGCTGTTGCCTTTCTGAGGAGTGGTGGGGGTGGCGGCGCGGCTGGTGTTGGGTATCTCCGCCTTGTTGGACGAGGACATCTTGCGCTGAAGTTTGGGCGAGCCGTACTTCGGCGAGCAGCAAGGCCGCTCAAACTTATTCTGGATGACGGGCGAGTACTGGACCTTCCTGGTATTCCGCGACGGGGACGAGATGGGGGTGCCACCACCTTTCGGGGTGAGGCAGCGGTGGGGGCTGCTGGTCAGGTTCCTCAACAGGTCCGTCTGTAGACCCACGCTGATGGTCTGCGTGGTCTGAGTGCCTCGCGTGGTAAAGCCGTTGGTTTGGCAGGCTGTGTCCCGGACCACGGGCCCAGGTGGGGAGCAGATGGCTTTCCTCACAGAAATGGCCACCTCCTTCATGTCATCACTCATGTTCCGAGAGAGCTGGAGCTCCAGCGAGGAGGCGTAACCCACAGTGGGGCAAATGGGGGACTGGTTCGGAGAAGTCCTTAACCCCCCGGATTCTAGAAGGCCACATGGCCACCTTCCGCCAGTGAATACCTCATCTGACCCGCTAGCTGCCTCCCCGTCGCCTCTTGCCTTGCTCCCCTTTGTGTAAAGGAGGTCAGACTCTGGCTCTGGCACAGATCTGGTGGGGCTGTGGAGGATGTGGACCCCATAGGCGTCTGCTCCCACGCCCGACCGGCTGTTCAGGGTGCTGGTGGTGGTCAGGCTGGCGCTGGTGGTTAGGAACCAGGAGGGCGGTTGGAGGGACTCCCTGACCGGGTCCGCTCCCCTCGTTTCTGAGGGTTTGTCAACCCACGCCTCTCGAGCGGAGCCCGGGTCGTCGGCGGTGGATGACGGGAAGTCCCAGCCCTTGTTGTTGAACTCCTCAATGTACTTGAGGTCATCCGGTGAAAGGGGCGGAGTGACGTCATCTTGGCCTCGCTCACTGTGGCGCATCTTATCGGGGAGGAACGGTGAACTGTCCATCAGACGCTGGAAATCGCTCATGGAGCACACCGACTTGGCTCTGGATGGGATGCACAAGCAAAATGGCTCAACAACGGCTCATCAAATCAAATGTATTTATATAGCAGTCTTCATACATTAAAAATGGAACACAAAGTGCTTTACTTACAGGGATACAAACAGACAATAAAAATAGCCAGAAAAATACAAAAAGCCACCCCACCCATAAATGCAAACACACCCATACATATATGCCCGCATGAACAAACACACACAGCACACTTTGACTAATGGTGCAGATATATATGGCAAGGCACTGAGCGTCCAAGTGAGCAAAGACAACCTGTGGGAGTCATTCACACTAAGAGGTGCCACAGCCCGCAGCCGCAGAGGACGGCGCCACAGAGACCACCGCAACCCGGGTAGAACGGGGTGGGCTCTTCACATTGTGCAGAGCCCCCCAGTCCCCACGGTCCGGGGAAACTGCAGGATGACATCTCCGTGGGCAGACCGAACACACCTCCCAGTGTGGAGGCTCCTATCACGAGACACTGGAGTCAAACTTAAAAAGAGGTAGGACAGGACAAAAACCTGAAGGACAATAGGAAATACAATGAAATAAGAAAAACAAATAAATGAATAAATAAGTGAGTAATAAATAAATGTCTCAATAAATAATAAAGAAATCAGTTAAAAGCTAAACCAAACAGGTAGGTCTTGAGCCTACTGTTAAAAGCATCAACAGTCTCTGCGGCCCTGATGCCCTCCGGCAGGCTGGTCCAAAGATGCATTTCCACCCAAAGTGCACTTTTAGTTCTTGGCACTTGTAGTTCCTGGAACTAAAAGTTTCAAGTCACTGCAGACCCAAAGGTTCCTGGACCCCTGGAAGCACTATCCCCCCCGAGCAGGGTCTTCTTTGGCCCCCGATAAATTACCTCAGAATCGAAATGCACGATAAGTCGTCTCGTCAAGGGGTCACATCTTGTTTTTATGTGAATCTTGCACCAGCAGCTGCAAGCTCACCTAAGCAAACTGCCGCCGCCCATCTCCTCATCATGGTACAACTCCGCAGCGCCTTCTCTCTCGGAAATCACATTGAGGGCCTAGAAGACAAAAAGTGCCATAACTATGCATCCATTACATATACATTTTCTAGACCGTTTGTGCTCCTCACAAGGCATAGAGACACGCAAGCATTCACACCTACATACAATTTAGAGTGTTTGTTTCATCTGCACAGTAATTTTCTACCATTTATCCTGTTCAGGGTCGCGGGGAAGGCGGACTCACCTTGGACTGGTTGCCGGCCATTCGCAGGACACATTCACACCTAAGGTCACTGAGCAAACACTGAGGAAAATGTCCAAAGCTGCGAGCTTTACCTCCTGCATACAGGGGAACCTCTTCTCACCCTGCAGCCTGCAGGGCGGGGGGACCTCCAGACCGGCGAGGGGATCCAGAGACAGAGCGTCCAAGAAGGGACTCTCCGTCGGGCTTCTCAGTTTCACGAAGGCAGACCCCCCTTGCTCCGCGAGCACGGCATCCGAGTCGGAGAGGGAGCGGACGGGCGGCACCGGGACAGGGGCGGCGGCCCGCGGGGAACGCGGGGAGCGGGCGCCGGTAAATGAGCCGCCGTCCTCGGTGCCCTCACCTTGCCGGCAGTTCAGCTCCCTCTGCAGCTGACACATGGACAAAGGTATTGGGACACTTTGTGAAGAATGCACCTGTTCCCTGTTATATGAGCCCTCTTTTTCTCAGTTGGGTCTGTTGGGTTCTTGCATTGCGTGGATTGCTTAACCTTAGTTATTAGTTATTTAAGTTATGGTTATGTTGCTTAATAATTGTTAAAAAAAAAAAGTTAAAGATTTCCGCATATTAACATTTTTTTTCAAATATTTTCCCCATGGTTCCTGTGCAAAGTGTTTATGTAATAATAATAATAATAATAATAATATATTACTATAATGGCACATGCTAATAATGAAACAATTATAGATATTTCAAATGTAACAAATTTGCTATATGTTCAATTATTTCTATAAACGTTTTACAATTATGTTTTCATACTTTCAATGCATAGTGATGACTGATAATACAAAGACATCATGTATAATTAAATATGATGATTAAAAGGTCTTATGTACCTTGTTGTTTTATTTATTATGTATGCTATATCTATGTAGAATTTTTAATTATTCATAGGGTTCCAATGCACAGTGTTGACATAATGACATATCACTGTGATTAAATCTAACAAAAATATTTGTATGCAATAAAAGGTTTGACATTACAGTGTATGACATAATATTTTTAAATATTATTTATATATATTTATTATATATTTTTGTATCAACTATCTTTTCAAAGTGATGCAAATATCGTGACATAACACAATAATTCAATCTGATTTTTTTTTTAAAATTATCCCCCAAAAAACAACTCACCAAAAAGTGAAAAAGTCTAACCAAATCGTGACGGACTCCTCACCCTGTCCATCTTGTGGTGGAGTTCACGGGTGCCTCCGTCCCACTCCTGCCTCTGCCGCTCAAACTGCTCAAGCAGCTCGGCCCTCTCGCGGCTCCATCGCTTCTCGCCGTGCTGCAGGCGCCAGCGCAGGTCCAGCGAGGTGTTGTGGCTCTCGGCCAGCAGGCGCCGGTGCTCCTCGCGCTCCTGCTTCAGCGCCCACTCGCCGTCCCGGGACGACGCTTCTCCTTCGCCCCCCTGAGCTTGGCCTCGCGCTCTCCCTCGCGCCTCCTCCTCCACCTGCACGACACGCGCGGTTATTACTCAAGTGCTGTCCTGGTTCAGCTATCGTCACATCACGATATGCAACAAGATTAAAAGTACCATAAAGTTCTGTTTTTGTTGAATAAGAGCTTTTTCTTTATGAACAGGCTTTGCTTAGACTTTGTCTAAAGGTGTGGCAGGGAGGCTCTGGAAAGTGGAGTCATATACAGTGGTGCCTTAGAGTGAGTGCCACTCTATGATTATTTTATGTATTTTTGTTTTTTGAGATAAGAGCCGTTTAGCCGATTTTTTTTTGCTTTGACTTGCAAGCCAAAATTTGAGATTTGTATGGTGGCAGTGAACGCAACTCAACCCACTTCAGTTAGTTTAGTGCTAAAAAACAATGTATACGAGTGCCATCGGTGTTGCGGTGTTATAACCCTTTAAACAACAGCTATTTAAACACAAAGAGTGGAGCAACAAAGGTAGACAGACATTATAACAATACTCACAGGCATCTATTCTTTATCCTCTGTGAAGAACGACTGATATTACTGCAGCTTACTGAGCAATTGTGACCATCTCCTTCATGTATATCCGCATGTCTGCATTATACTGCTCCCAGGTGGCTAAGGAGCGCACACCAGAAGGAGCAGCCTCATGTCCGTTCAATTGAAGCAAAAAAATGAGCAAAAACTGTATAATTCTTTACCTTCTATTTAATTATGTCATTACTGTGAAGTAAATTATTATAGTGCTGTTTCATTAAAAAACATATTACAAACATTTTTGTTGTTTGTTGGGAGGCTGGAACGGATTAAAGGACTTTCCATTGTATTCAATGGGGAAAGATGATGTCAGATACAAATGTTTTGAGTTAAGAGTGTAGTCATGCATCACAAGGCACCACCGTATACAGGGATTCGCAAACTGTGCACATTTGCATTGTCCCACATTTACATTATGTTTGACTTTTTCGTGCACCAACTAATACCATCATGCTGGCATGCTAACAATTACGATTATTCATGTCTTAAAGGCTCCCTCCTACCAATGATTACCAAACTGCAAATGTGAAGGGCAGCGCACCAGCGAGCAGCACGCGATCAGAGCCAGCTACGTCAATTAACTCTCACGGAGGGGCCCGTTGACCTCGGTGTGGCTCCGTGCAACGATACGGAGCGTGCAAAACCGCACAGATTAAGAGTGAGCCCGGATGGATAATCGCCCTCCCAAAATCCCTCAGAACAAAATTTCCTTAATTGGTTCCCACTGTTGTGTGTTATTCGGCGAGCTCTGAGAAAAGTTGTGCGCGTGTGTGAGTGTGTGTTTTTATGATGACATCACGTCATAGATGACATCATAGCTGCGATACGAGTTAGTGCATCACAGTAGGAAAGTGACAAGGGGATCTTGGTGGAATTTTCTAAAAAAGAAACATCGAATGAGCACTCTAAAATCCTCCGTAAGAAATACATTACTGAAAAAAAAAAAATTACTAAAGTACATGACCTATTCGACTGCCCACACTTCTCACAACGTTGGATTTGCGCCCTATTTAAGTCAAGTCGTTTAGGGAAAGTTAAAACACCACAGTAATTTTTAGGGAGTCGACTTGGAGAACACTTTGGAATTTCTGCCCGTATGAGCTTATTTGTGGATATTTTTAGCTGAAACCTGTCAGCGAATCGAAGAAGGGCTTCTCCTAGTAGTAGATCAAAGGGAATAAAGTGTGCACACACACATATATATATATATATTTCGCAATAAAACAATAATGTAGTTTGACAATAGTGTTGAAAATGATTTTTTAAAATATTTTTAAAAATATTAAAGATTTGTTAAAAAAAACAAAATGCTTATTATTATAATTAGTTATTTTTCAAAGATTTTTTTAAAAAACTCTTAATAATCTCTTTTTATATACCTTTAATCTGATTGAGGAGATTCCGCTAATTACACTCCCACACCACCAACGACAACATGTTCACTGTCGCCTCTTTGTGTTCCGTCCTATTTAAGGTCGAGCTGCGCGGCCATCTGCGCGTACCTGAGTGAGTTGGCACTTCATCGCGGCCCATTTCACCTCCCAGGCGGCTTTGTCGTTGGCGTAGGCCTGCTGCAGTTGGCAGCGCCGCGTGTCCTCCTCGCGCAGCTCCTCACGGAACTGCTCGAGCAGGGTGCGCAGCGCCTGCAGCATTCGCCGGTTCTCCCCAAACTGCGAACATGATGGGTGTAAGTAATCATTAAAAAATAAAAATAAAAAAAATAAAAAAGATTTCCAGGTCATTTTAGCAAGGTTAATTATCATTTAAATGCAAAAACAAGCTTACAAGTAACTGTTGTAAATGGTAACACTCCCAACAATAAAATGTTGAGTAAGAAGATTACTGACGTTGAGAAGTTTGTAAAAAAAAATAAAAAATAAATAAAAAAAAATTCTTAAAGGACTCATTATTTTTTAAAATAATTATTAACCAAGGACCAAATACAAATAAAGGACATGGAGTCCCTGTTGATATTATTTACCGGTTGTTAAGATAAAAAGATAAATACATACTTTTAAAAAAAATAATAAAACACTTTAAAAATGCTTTAAAATTATGTATTTTAATCAAAATGAAACAAAAATAATAAAAACTTATAAATTCATTTTTATTTACAACAAAAATGGTTTAAAGTTTATATATATATATATATATAATGAAATATTATTAACTATAATTATCCCCATACAGAAAAAACAACATCATTTGCCTTTTGTCAAAATAAAATAAAAAGAAATTCATACAAAAATAGATTTTAAAAAGAAAATACTTCAATAATTAGTTTTCAAATATTTTTTTAAATTAAAAATTTAAATATAGTATCTATCTTAGGTATCTTAATTTTGTTTTATTTCTGTTAAACTATGCTGCAGGCCAATGAAAAACACCTCTGGCTTATCGTAACTATAGCTATATCGTAACTATAGGCAATACACACAAAAAATCCAGAGAAAAAGCAAAAAACAGATTGAGGTGGTGAGTTAGTGTTCAGCTGCTTTGTCCCATCTGATCCTGTTTTTGTGCTGAGTCTGGATTTTTGATTCATTTTTAGACCATATTTTCCATACACTGGATTGGTCCAAATTCCAGACTATGGGATTACCTGTTGCTGGTACTGCAAGTGTCCATCGGGCGACACGGATGGGAGAACGGACCCTCCGTTGCCCTCAGTCTGCTGCATCATCCCACCCAGCTCGGGGACGCCTTCCAACTTCTCCACCTGCATAGACAAATAAATGCCACCACCTTAAAATCACAGGAATTACAGAGTCGAGATCCCGCCAAAGAATACACACTCACTTGCTAAGATTGCGGCTCTCCTTTCTGACGTGCGAGGAGGGCATTACATTATATTACAAATACAAAATGTGAATATCATCTACAAATCTGTCTCATCTGTTCATTTTAAAAGTCAAATGTGAGCCTTGAGCACAAAAGTTTGCCCACCCCTTCTTCCCATGCTCACCAAGATGAAGTCTCACAATATTTGCTGACCTCAAGCTGCGCGCCGTCGTCGGGAGATGCGCCATCCCTGCTTCCGAGCCTCCAACGCACCAGGATGGACTTGAGCTTCATGTAGAAGATGGCTGTGTTGCGTCGGAAGAGGCGAATTTCTTGCTGCAGGGAGGCTCGCTCCTGAGCCCAGCAAGCTTCCGGACCCTGGAGGAGGCCAGGCAGCTCCAGACGCGGGCGCTGGGGGTCCGGACGCGACCGCTCATCCTCCTGCAAAAACCAAAACATCGGGACCATCAAATCAAATAACTGCCGCACTCCACAAATAGGAAGTCAGGGGCATTTATTAACTCGACTGCAGATGCGAGAAGGTGTCTATTTAGGGATGGCTTTATTTGTAAATATTAAACAATGTTAGTTGTATATTACAATTTATGTTAAATGAATGTGGAGTTTGAAACAAAAACAAGAGAAAACAAGGGGAAAACAACTATTGTGGCACATAAACATACACAACATTATGGAGAGACTACACAGTCAGTCAACTGGAACGCTATTTGTTGCTAAACACAAAGGGGCAGATAACGGCTAACTGCAAATGGCTAACTGCTAACGGGTAACTGCTGAAAGCTACCTGTTAATAACTAAGTGCTAACAATTAATTGGTAACGGCTAACTGCAAAAAGATAAATGCCAATGATAACTGCTCATGGTTAATAGCTAAATGCTAACAGCTAACTGTTAACGGTGTAACATCGTCTTTGATACTGCTTAGGACAGAGTGCACACTCTAGTATGAGACTGATAGCATGCCTCCGGAGGTGCTTCTTTTTTGGTTAGCAACTGCGTACAAAAGGGCTCAAGACTTAATTCTTTAAACTGAGGCAGACTGGGCAGAACAAATAAGTGCCGGAACATAAACATGAAGGTACACAATACTGTGGAGCGACCACACGCCAGAGTCTAAAGATAGACCAAATGCTAATGGTGCTGCTGTTTTGGTTAGCAACAGAGCTCAATGACGCTCAGCAGTTAACTTTTTAAACTGAGGAAAATTGGATGGAAAAAATGTGCATGCTTCCCAAGAATATAAACATGTCTGCACACGACACTGCAGCACCACCATATGCTTGAGCCTAATAGAATGTTCATCGTGCTGCTGTTTTGGTTGGCGACAGAGTTCGAGTATGTGTGACGTATCGCCCTTGAAACATAAGCATGGACGCACACAACATTGTGGAGCGACCACATGTCGGAGTCTACTGCAAAGCTGCCACTTTGGTTCGCCACATAGTTCAAATGGGCCCGTCAATTAACTCTTTCATGTTCATGTTTAAACTAACTCAGTACTCTTTTTTTTTTTTCCCCCTTGATGGGTAAAAAAAAGGAGGGAGGCATTTATGGATGATACATACAAGGAATAATAATTGTCCATATATTGGAGGCAGGGCCATTATTTGAGAAAATCAAATCAAAGAAATCTCCAAGAATAAGAAAAAGTTTTTTTTCTCATACCTGAGGCAACGAGACAATCGGAGAGTCCCGTTCGTCCGCAGCGATTCTCGGCCGCCGTTCGTGTTCCGGACGAAGGTTCACGTCGAGAGCGGGCGCCTCCCGCAGCTGCGCGCAACAAAAACGAGTCTTACTTTTGTCACATGAGAAGAATACGCCGATCATTTTGGGAAAGGCCCTCAACTCTCTTGCTATGGTGCAGGTTAAATGACCTGTTTTAAATCTCAAAAGAAAAAAGATTTGAAACAAACATTTGCATAAGACACCCCCAATTTTACACACAAACAGTGCGGGTACGCGTTTATTTTTTTGCATAGTTACTATAAACATGCAGCAGGTCACATTGACTCATTCAAATTTTTGGGTGTAGCGGAAAAAGAAACATGACAGGAGAGTTAAGGAAACAAACTGTATAATAAACGTATGCTCGCGTTAAAGGTTCAGGAAGGTCACAATGCGACCTGGTTTGTCGGTCAAATGTTTGCGCTAATCCCGCCTCATTCCCTCCCCACCTCTCGGATTATGGAAGGAGCACACGCAGATGTGCTGTAATAGTTACATCACATTCAACCAATTGTACACTTGAACTGACTGTGTGTGTGCGTGTCTAAATTGTGAGGCACCAAGGTGATTGAGTTATTGATGCAAAACGAGACTCAAATCATGGAGGTTTTTTTTTTTGATTTTGTTTTTTTAATCAATTCAAGCAGGAAAGCAAGCAAAGTGAGGGGTGGCAGTGAAGAGTGAAATAAATCATCCTAACTGTGAGTCACTAGACAAGCTGGAATAAGCAGCATAAATAAATGGGAATTTGTCGTCCGCTGTTCAGAAAACTATTTTTAAAAATATATTCCAAAGTCATGTATTATTTTAAATCGACACTTTTTTTTAACAGTGCGGTTACCCTATTTCCTGACATAGAGGCCCAGCTGTGTGTTTTTTACTTAACTGCAGAGGGTACCAGTTATCTGTTAGTAGCAAAGCATTATTAGAGGGGCAGGCTTTAATTTCTACAAATGGATTTAATTACAATATAATAATAGATTGTTGCTGTACTGCTAAAGTTTGTGACTTTTATTTTATAACTATTTTTATATAACAAATTAATTTATATTTTGGCTTCAAACAAAAAAAATTAGGCGCAGGGCTTCATTTTTACAAATACATTTTTGATAACACTACTGATTTTTTTTTATGTTTTCAATAATGAAATGAGACCTAATTAAAATAAAATAGCATATGGTTGCTGTATCGATGCAATTAGTAATTTTCTTCACAATTGTTTGTGTCTTAGATGAAAATGTAAAAAAAAACAACAACAAAAAACGCACATTTATTGGGGGTTTATTTTTACCAATGCATTTTTATTATAATAATATGTATATATGTATATATACAAATACATGTCCCCACAAATTAATGCCACTTAAATCCAAATTACACTATTTAAAAATATATAACCATATTTAGTGCTGTATTAAATTTTGTGAATTATTATTTTTTTTACTATTATTTAGAACAAAATATTTTTATTTGTTTTTTGGATGAAAATGTTTTCAAATACTTGAATTTATTAGTGGGGATGCCTTTCGTTATAAAATGGATTTTTATAAGAAAAAATACTTTTTAAAATATATATATATATTTCACAATAAATTATGATAATTACAAAATCTATAAACTATATAATCATATATCATTGCTATATTTTTTGTTAATACATTTTTTGGTTTGTGTTTCTGCCCAAAAAAATAGGCATCATTTTTATTATTATTATTATTTTTGTTGCTATTGCTTTGATGATTTCAATGCAATTCTGTCAGTGACTTGAAGAATTTGACGATTATTTTGTAAGGTTATTGAGGAAAATAATAACAGGGTTCTAATTGTCCACACAGTCCCACAGGTAGAAGGGAGGGATAGAGGAAGTAGAGGGGGGCCGGTAGGGTGTGGGCGTCACTGACCTCTCCTCTTAAAACCAGGGGTCTGTGGTACCTAGCGAGTCCTGCGGCACATCCCCTGCTCTGGTTGTGGGGCTCCACGCATCGCTCCTGTCCTACTCGCCACTCCAGCTCATCCCTCTGACCGGACTGTGAGTGAGGAAGGGTGGGTGGGGGTCCGGGAAGTGGACGGGTGGGGGGTGCGGAGGGTGGTAGTGGAGGAGATTGTGGTGATGTGGCAGGAGGACAAAAAGACAAGAGGACAACAAAGCGGGTGAGGAAGAAAGAACGCGAGCGGGAAATAAAGAAAAAACAATGAATGGCTGATGAATATAAGCAAAAACGAGGGGATTTCGGTGGGGGCTAAAAAGACAACAACAGACTAGAGTAGAAAAAAGAGCGCAAAGAGGAAGACCAACTTAAAGATGATGGCATATGACAGAGATGAGAAGAGGACGAGAATGAGGATGAACAAAATGGCGGGTTGGAACATCTGAAGGGGGAAGGGGGGGATTCAAGGAGGTTTGGGGGGGTGGAAAGAATGCAAAAGACTCGTTATGAAGCGCATGCAATGACGGACACGTGAGTCCAAACCAAAGCAGCTGGCTTGAGAGGTAATCATGGCAAAAAAAGGTGCAGTGCGACAAGCGAGCGCCAAAAGAGGTGGTCAGGAGCAACAAAATGGCCGCTCAACATGCTCGCGTCTTGTCCAAAGCAGGAAGAAAATTAGCGTGAAAGTCGTTGTTTTTTGTAGGCTTCAAATTAAAGTGCCAGGATGGTGCATTCATCACCCTAAATGACATAAAACATCTTAGAACTACCAACTTAGATGTACAGTAAACCTCCCGCCTAGCCGCCATTCACCGTTTGCGAACTCGCCTCAGATTTTTTTTCTGTGGAACCTAACTAGCAACTATTCGTAGAACGTTTCACCTATTCACGCCTATCAGCGTATTTTTGTGCTCTTTCTGTCACGTCCAAGCTCCTTAGTAGCTAGCGTCGGGCGCCTAGCTTGACGGCGAACAGTAGCGTGATGGAAGATTCCAGTGGAGGTCAAGTGACAGGCAGGCCCTTAAGGCTCTTTGAAGCGTTGACGCCAGAAAAAGCAGGGTGGTAAACTTCTTAACATAATACAGAGAAAGGTTCGGATCGCAGCTCGCAGTGGTAAAAGTTAACGGCTAGCTACTCAACAAAACATGAAGCGTAATTTGCGATATACATTTAGAAAAGCACTGAATTTTTCAATGTGGATGAGATTTAAATGATCAAAAATATATAATTTTTCTTTCAAAAATAAGGGCGTTTCTAAGCCAAGCCCAAACTTTTGAACGGTCATGTGTGAATTTACAAAATGGGCATAACGTTGCATTACTGAGTCAAAAACAGAATTAAATGGCAAATAAGAAAGTAATAATTGGTATTTTTACAGGTTCCAAAGTTCCGGTGCATTTTTTTACTTATCCAAGCAATTGATTTTTATGGGTAATGTTGTGAGATGATTTTGAAATTATATTAAATAAAGTGTTTTGGAATCATAGTTTATAGTATATTTATGGTTTAAACTAATAGAAATATTTTAGGAGGTTCATTGTACCTTCAGTGGATGTGCCAAAAATGGTTCGGTCCTGTTGAACCAGGAGGCCTGCTAGCCGACAAACGAATTTTCTCTATTTGACGTTTGAGTCACGATGTCGTATTATCCCCCCCCCCCCCCCCCCGAATTAAAAACAGTACAGTTCCATCATATTATGTCATCCTCGGATGGCAACCCTAACCCAACCAATCAGGAAGTAGCCTGCGAGCTAACATAAGGATGGAGGATCAAAAGAGTTTCACTTTAGAGGACTTTTGTCTGTTTTACGTTAGAGTCATGACAGAATCGTCCCCTCCTACAACAGGAGACAAATGGTATAGTCGCACGTCCTTACATCATTCTCCATGAACCAGGAAGTAGCCTGCAGGCTAACAAATGAATGGACATAAGACATAAAAAAGTCACTCCACAATGTAAATAATTTTCCGTTTTTGTGTCATGATTTAACCGTCCCCTAAGCTCGCCCCCCCCCCCCCCCCCGAACACCAGAACACAAATGGTAGAGTTATACGTCCCTACGTCATTTGCCATGAACCAGGAAGTAGCCCGCAAGCTAACAAACAGACAGACAAGAAATGGCAGAAACGACACTCTGCGATATTTTCATTTTTGTCATTTCAGTCACATTGTGACCATCCCCACCCCCATCCCAGAAGACAAATGGTGGGGTCCGATGTCCTTACGTCATTCTCTAGGAACCAGAAAGTAGCCTGCTAGCAAACAAATGAAATTACTCCACAATTACGTCACTATTGTTTGAGGATTTTTTGTCGTTTGATTTATAATGGAATTGTTCCCCTTGGCCAAGAAAAAAATGGCACGGTCCTGCAGTCTTACGTCCTTTTTTTAACCAGGAGTGCCCTGCTGAGATATGAATTAAAAAAAAAACAAGCAAATATGCTGATTACCCATCCCAGTTTTGTTCAACCCTGGTGGAGATCAGGCCGACTAAAGGCCCGATTGCTTTAAACTTGTGAGAGCTGCGAGTGCAGAATCCACCCAGCTCCATCGGGACTCAGCCAGTGAGCTCTGCAGGAAGAGGAGGACGAGGAGTGGGAGGGGATGAAGGCAGCTTCCCTTCTCAGCCTGCATGGGCGGTTGGAGAACATTCCCGAAAGCCGGCAAGCTCCCTCCATCATGCAACCCTGCTTTAGAGCCTTTTTGTTTGCCGACACACAACGTGATGTTTGTCTCCTTGGTGACAACGTACAACACAAAACAGTGACGCCCATTAAGAGCCACAGAGATAAGAGGCAGGCCTGTTCAGAAGCCATCCACCATGCAGTCAAGTCAAAAGACGCTCGGATTGCGGCCAAGTGGGCGGGCAATACGTGCGGGCGGCAAGCGAGGCGGCGCTCTATGGGGAGCATGTGCATGGAGATGTAGATGGCAATGTGGCGGCGGCAGGAAGTGATGGCGGCGGGGTAGGGGTGGGCGACGGTGCCAGTGTGGTAGAGCTGGGTGGCTCCCGACAGGCGTCTAAACATTATTCTTCTCAAGACTTCGAAGCTAACTGAACGGGACCTTGTACCCACTTTTCCATGGTGAATCCTCAAAATGATCCAATTTTTGTACCATGCTCCACCCACATTTGATGGCGTAGGCAAAAAAAAAAAAAAAAAGCTTTGCAATTTAGTGTTGTCCATCCGTAAAGGATACCTACTTCCAGTTAGGACTCATTTGGGCCAATTCCTTCGCAGGAATTGGTCAATGTACCAGCCATGGAATTTGCCCAAAATTGCACAATATAATCATTACTCTATAATCATAATCATGAATAAATTATGGCTTCAATATTTGTTATTTTAATGTACAGCATTTATTATATCGACGCAGTTTCATCCTGAATCATAGTAGGCCTGTCGGAGATTTTAACGGGCCATCGTCAGAAATATCTGTCAGTGGATTAATTAGCCTTTCCCGATGTTCTTCTTGTACAAATGTACATTTTTGTATTTCCTGTATGCGCTATTGCCACTGAAATGACGCAAATTTGCCCATTGTGGGACTCATAAAGATTATCTTATATGATCAATATTTTTTATATTAATATACTTTTGACCTCATAGGCCGCTATTCTCAGGTCACGTGTGCGGTGGTGTACATTTATTTACATTTATTTCCGCTTTCAGAGGCATCCTGTGTCGTTGTGTATTATTTTGTCTCCAGACAGACATTAATTTTATTGCTATTTTGCTGTTCCAAGTTTGTTACTCTCTACTATAACTACGTGACAAGTGTACTGCATCACCCAATCACTTCTTCTGATGTTTTGAGACTACGCCTAGCTTAGCAATTAGCATTGCTTCTCCGTCTTTCTCCTGTTAATTACTCCTCGTCCTCCCGACGTGATGACGATACTTTTCAGTAGTCTAGCTTTTTCGCTGCCACAGAAGTGATGATTAAGTGACTTATGCGGCGCACTTTCACCTCCACGGCTCCGTGTTTAGCCGCTAACCAGTGGTAGCTCGTAGGTAGCTGGGGCAGCACAGTGGAAATCAGAGAGCCTGCGCGACTGTTCAATGAGGACATTTCTTTTTTGTTTTGTTTTAAATATAATTTAGTGTTTGCTTCATTGAATCCATTCATGAAATTCACACTCGCCAGTGTCTGAAGCGTCTTGGTGGCCCGACACCCCGCTGTACTGGCCCCGGGACACCGGTAATGTGGAACGCTGGATTTTTTTTCAGATATCCGGAACAATCAGCGTTATGGGCATAACGAGTTAGCCTCCGGTGATTTCCGTAATGAAACAAACAAAATAAAAAAATAAAACGATCCCTACCGTTTGACAGCTCTGCAAACCACATTGTCCAATTTCCTGTTCAATTACATGTCACGGGTTCTTGAGACTTCCGTATGTGTTCCGTTATGATAGACATGTCTACCCAATTTCACGCCAGTCGGTGAAACTGGGGTCAGGGGCTATTTTTTTTCAAACTTTCCAGGTCACTATATGAGTGAGTTTTGCAGGATTGTGTTTGGGACTCCTAAAATAATTGTATTTTTACCAGGTGCTGGCAAAAATGGATTAGTTTTCATGCATGCTGAGGGCCCCAAAAAGCTGAATAATTCGTCAGAAGATAAATCATAACATGATCCAAAAAGGGCCTTTTCATCAACTGGCTAAGAGCCCTCTTTCCACCAAGTAATGCAGTTCAGTTAGGAATTGTCTGCAATTTTTTGTGGTTGTCATTGTGAAGGGTCCCAAAATATTTGACCCGTATCATCCCACTTCTCCACACACTCTTGCTGGCTTACCAGACGAACAGGAGACAGGAAGTTACGAGTTTGCATCAACTGCTTACAGGTAAAGTTGACATAGCGCACCACAATGCACCTCTGTTGCGCTATGGTGTCATGCTATTTACAAAGTTCCGCAAATGCAACCCTGGTAAGGATTACAGATCCAAATAACCCTGCAGCCAACCAAAGTGAACTTTACAGCTTGGTGGAAACTATAGTTACTGTGATAGTTTGGGATACTCTCATCCTTCTGTCAACAATATTCCAGTTTTTATCAAAATGGATTTGTTCATTTATTTTGATGTAGGACTTCCTATTTACAGTTGCAGTAGTCTCATCACTCGGCATTATTTGCATATCTGTTGTCGACTAATACTCGCCACTCTCGGGCTTGAGAACCCTCTGCAGCCTTGGCACAATTGGAACTGTACCAGATTATCCCACTATTTGTCACATCAAACTGCTCTAAATTGCTTGAGAACTGCATCATTTGTCATTGTATCATTAGTACCACTTTTCTGGTAACCTTTCATTGCTTAATGACTCTCTGTAGTGTTTTTGTATGTCCAAAAATTAGATTTGTTCACACTTGCTGTCTGTTGTCGTACTTGAGCGGATTCAACTACCAGAGACAAATTCCTTGTATATTTTTGACATACTTGGCAGATAAAGATGATTCTGAAACAGTATCCCTCCCTCTTAGCTGACCCGCAATTTAACGAGGAATACTGGTGGCCTGAGCACAGAAAAACATTTAACATAGATCTCACCAGACAGTCGCAGGGCTAGGTCGAAGCCGACATTTAGAGATAGAGTATTAGAACATTATATGTAAGGTGGCATATGTTGCATCTTGCCTGGCAAAGAACGCCCAACTGAAATTACCTGGAAGTCCGTCATCAGGTCTCTCCCGAAGGTGCCAATGGGAGAATCCCGCGACATTGAGGTGACCGTAGACAGGAAACTGCTGGACTCCGTGAGGTTTGGCATTGGGGACAGGTCATCCGTCCTGTCCCTTAGTCCATCACCAACATGTTCCAGCTTCTCCACGAAGATGTGCAGCTCGGTGCGGAAAGCTTTCATGCAGGTATTGATAGTGTCCAGGACTTGGGGATCGCCTCCTCCCTGCAGACCCTCTGCCGTAGTTACCAGAAGTTTGCCCTCGAGGATCAGACTGTCCGTATCAGTGATAAGACGGTCCACAGACTTCCCAAGTCTATCTGCCTCTCTTTTCAAATTGGCAAAGGATTCCCGTTCCTCCCTGCGGCGGTTGGCGTGCTCTGCAGCGCTAAGCTCGATGCCATCCGAGGGCCGGATGCTTCCGAACCCCGAGGTGGTGGTTTTCTCAAACAGGTCTTCAGAGTCGCTTTCTCCGCCAATAGGGCCCTCCCTCTTGGGTTGGAGGAGAAGTAGTCGCCCTGCCTCCTCATCTTCAGTCGCTTCCCGCCGGCCGCCCTCACTGTCGGCGTCGCTGTCTCGCGGGCTGCCGGTTCTCAGGCCCAAGTGTGCCGCCAGGTCGCAACGCTGGACGTTGGATAGGAGAACCCGGTTCTCGTACTGAAGCTTCATCACTTTTCCGCTTAGCTCGTTGATCTGCATCCTGGCAGATTTCAGTTCCTCCATCACCATCATCCCGCCGTTGGAGCCATTAGTGGGTTTAAATAATCCTCCTTCACCGCTGTCCTCGCCTGCCGGGTCAGAACTGAATTTGAAGCGATTGAGCTCCGAGGTAAGCTGCCTGTTGTGGTCCTCAATCTCCGTGATGGAGCGACGGAGCAGCTCCGCTTCCTCTTCCACAAACTGAAGGTGACGACGGAGCTCGCCAGCCGACTCAAGTACGTCGCCACCGTAGGGTGACGAGGGCATGCTGGAGAAGGGCTCCCGGCCGAAGCAGTCTCGCTCGTACTGGCAGCGGATGTCGTCGTTTTCGGCCCGCAGGCTGCGATTCTCCACCTCCAACTCCACGATCTTCCTCCCCAGGATGTTGGCTTCCTCCTCCACCAGCTTGAGACGCAGTCGCAGCTCCGCTTCCCGAGTGGAATGGGGGCCGCCGCCTGAGCACTCAGCCAGGGGAAGAGGACAGTCCACATCCCCGTAGACCGACTTGTACTTCTGCAGCTCCTGCTCCAGTTCGTCCTTCTCCCGGCCCAGCTTGGCCATTTTTTTACGCATCAGGCCCGACTCCTCCTTGGCGAACTGGAGCTGGCACCTGAGGTCAGCACTGTCCTCCTAGTGGCGAGACATTTTCATTAGTCTCATATAGACATTTTGTTAAATGAATGCCTCTTACACACAGAGATCCGAAAAATAAATGAATCAGAGCCGTAACAAAAGATCTGGAATTTATTTATCTTTCGCACAGAACCTGGCAAAAAAAAACTATTTTGCCATGACTATGTGCACATCCACACAGCGGCAAGGCATCCCACCGTCTGATTATTGGATATCGTTAGCGCTGCTTTCAACACAATAGGATTGGAGAAGTGAGTGTCAAGCATTGAAATTCATACGCCTGTCCCAGCTCTCTACTATTTTTGTCTAGTCCCATGTCTTTTATGGCTCTGAAACGAGCTCAGAAACCTGGAAAATTGTCAGGTCGTCCTCCTCAGGTGAATAAGTTCAATTCAAATCTAAAAATAATAATATAGATACAATTGAGAAAACAAATCAAATCAAATATGAATATGTTAAAATAGTTTAGCCTTTACCTGGCTGGTGGATTTCTTGTCCTTAAATGAGCTCCCCCGTCGCCTCAGTGCAGTCTGTAAAACAAAAAACAACAACAACAACAACAGAGAATTAGGACGTATTTTATCTTATTCCGGTATTGACTCCAGAAGAGACACATAATGAGAGCCAAAGATGATGTTGAGATTTTATCGATAATAATCCCGTAAAAAATGGAGGCAGCAGAACATTAATCCTCATCAGAGAGCGTTACACATTTCCATCGTCAGGTCAACGTCTCATGACGGATGGAAGCCTTTCAAGTGTTTAACGCAGACTGGAGATAAGATTGCGGCCATGTTCTGAGCTTGCATTAGCGTCTTAGATTCGTCTTTCAGGCCCAGTGAGGAACATCCGGATGGGTATTGGGGAGATTACTCTCTTATTACTATTATATTCAGTTCCTCTGGGAGTCTAGATTCTAAATCTGACACCAAAAATGTCCTGAATATGCCTGTGATAAGTGTGAATGACAATAAAGTTGATTCTTCTTCTTCTTCAGTCATGTCTTGGAATTGTTGAAAGGCGTTGAAAGGAGGGTTTGGTCCCAGTGAGTCATCCAAGAGAAGTCCAAAAGAAGACCTTGACTCAGTCGCTGGCTCAGAGACAGGAAGAAAAACGCCCACTTAGCAACACCACCAAAACATTAACGTAAACTGGGTGGGGGCTGGGGCTTTATTTTCCCATGATCCTTCAATTTTAATTTTACCGAGCTCAAAAAGACTGCTACTCCCTCTAGTTGAATGTCCATCATATACTGTATATTTATCCATCCATCATCCTTTTATCCATCTCACATGAATCTATCATCCCTCCACCATCGACCCTTCCATCCATTCATCCATCTACATCATTCATCTACCATCCATCAGCCACCCATCCATCTAGTAATCTATCATCCAAATATCTATCACTCATCCATCCATCCATCCATTAATCTATGAGCCATAATGCATTTATCATCATCCATCTATGACTGATCCATTCATTCATCCATCCTTCCATCTGTCATCATCATCCATTCATTTATTCATCAACCAACCATTCATCTTCAGAATCCCCTACCCCTTCTCTCCATCCATCATTCTATCATCTATTCATTCACCTATGAAACCAACATTCTGGTAAAGACAGCGTGGGTCACACGACCAAGCCGGCTCGCGTCCGCTCACTTTGGCGCCCCGCTGAGCGCCTCCAACACAACTGCTGTTCTAATCCCTCGCCATGGTGACACAGCTAATCTGTCTGTCTGGGGAGACACCGGATTAGACGAAGCTTCACGAGACCCCTGACCGCCGTCGATAACGAAATCATCGTTTGTTGTAATATACTACAAAAGTCTCAAATCAATAGTGTTCTTGCTCTGAACGTGCCATAACCCTGAAGGTTGACGACAATGGTCTGAAACTTGTGACTTGCAGAACTCTGACAAGGGACATCCACCAATTTGACCCTTGACATTAGCTACAGCTGCCATATTGTGACAGAAGTCATTAAAATGAATAGTGTTCTCCGCGCTGAAAGTTCAATAGCCTCCTCAAAGATAGGCTGAGATGCATGACTCCAAGAAAGGTCAGAAGGTACGTGAACTACAACTTTCCTATAGAGACAGGTGCATCCATCCATCCATCCATCCATTTTCTACGGCGCTTTCCCTCCAAGCTACCACTGTACCTACAAAATAGTAAGGTTCCTTTAAAAAGGCTGAAAGTTTGACGACAGGTTGGGAAGTGGCAAGGAACGGGCGCTACTTCTGACAACAACTAACTTACTTACTTACGAAGAACCTTCAAAGAGCACGTAGCATACAAGCCAACAAGTAGCATGGTTAGCATCACCCATGGCTAGCTTGTCAGGTGTTGCCTCCAAATGCGGGTGGAAGACGACGGAGAAGGAGGACACTGCGGCGGCAGGAGTGTTGTCGTCGCGCTCCACTAATAGGATTTAACGGGGGGAGGGGGACGGGGAGCACTCCCCGAAAAAGGGGGAGCGGAGGCATAGAAGGAGCTTTTGAGGGCAGCTGGATTCAGATAAAGCTCATCTCTAAGACTCACACTCAACTGCGGAATAAATGTCGATATAAATTGTTGCCAGGCCGATTAGAAGTGTCAGATGCAGATGCTAATCCATTTCAGTAGATTCATTAATGCACCCCAGTGAATGTAAACACCACGCAGATAATAAGGGTCCAAGCATGCGGTGGGGATTTTACATCTTTATTATCCATGGCTAAATAAATTGCCACGATATAAAAGGAAAATGAACGCTAATAGCAATGTCTATCATAAGTAGAATCACAAAAAAGTCTTAAAACGCTGTGACCAAAAAGACACAGGAGGTAGGCCGATGTCATTTTGGGCACATTTCGTCCATTTCCAGGAGTCCGTGTTGTAGAGATTTTGCTCGATTGCTACCAAATGACCAGTGACCTGAACTGCGAGGGAGTGCTTTGTCCTGTTTTGCGGAATGCGGAAGTTGATTATAACCCCTATAAAGACAAATTGTAGGTTTGGTCGTGTGGGCGGACATGGCAGCCTTTCCACAATGCAGCAAGACGACAATGTGAAGCCCCTGCATATTTCACACAGATCACACTGATCTATTTTCAGCTTGCAGCACTTGCAGTAAAAGACTGCAGTACACACACGCGCACACACACACACGCACACGCACACGCACGGCATCAGAAGAGAGAACATTTGTCAGCGAGACAGGCGGGATGCGGCATTCCCCGAGGTCACGTCAAGGTCAGATTCCCCCTTCGCCCTCCCCAGAGGAGGAGGGGAGTGCCTCGTAAACAACACACGTCGTGTCGCAGATAACGCATAGATGTGAAAATGATTGGACGTGATATCAGACAAAGAAAAATTATGCAAGAGGTCCTTTTTTCCCGACAGTACGCTTGGAAGAGGCCACTTGTGACTGAAGTCATTACAGATGCTAAACGTCCACCTGCCAGTCTAGCCATAAAACTGTGAGAACACACGCTGTTAGTGTGATGAATAAGTGAGTTGTTGTGTGTGTGTGTGTGTGTGTGTGTGTGTGTGTGTGTGCGCCGCTGAGGGTACACTCGCACGCCGCCGCCTCTCCTAGCTAAGCCGCCGCTGACCCCAGCCAGGGAGCCGACACGCAACAGAGACTGGCACAATGGCGCTTCAATGGGACGTGTCAGTGGATGTGTATAGACACACACACACACGCACACATAAACACACACACTGATGAAGACCCCCCACACGCAACAAGGTGGCAAGCTGTGCACGGAAAACACAACCACCACCACCAAGGCGCCAGAACGTTCGGCCGGCTCGGCAGAACTCACGACGGTGAAGCTTTCCATCACGTCTCACGTATCATTAAGTCAATAAAGTACTTTTCTGAGGCTCAGTCAAGTTCGAATCTTCAAAGTTTGGAAATGATAAGTGTCTTAAAAGTTGAGAGGCAAATGGAGGATTAAAATAAAGTTAAGTAGCAGACTAAGTTTATCAGGATAAGAGCACACCAGAGAGACAAATGAGTCCTCTTATTTAATAATGTCAATGTCTGAATGATGCATATCCTTTCCATATACTGGCAATTACATTCCTCCATTCAGAAGCAGTGGAGTTCAAGCTTGATATGAAAGTTTGTCGAAGATTCTTCGAGAAGTGGGACTGCTCAAGCTAAAAGAAAACCCAATCGGACAACTGCCATCATGTTTATTTTGTGACAGGATGAAAACGTAATCATAATAATCCTAAAAAGGGGAGGACAGAAGCTAGTCTAAGTACCATGAAGGAACCAGAACCAGAGCCGTGACCTGTGGAACTGTGTCACGGGTTATCACGTCTCAAACGCGACTCTGGGCCCTCGTCGTGACCAGTCATCAAATGGCGGGCGGCCTTCGCTGATATTTGACCTTGCGGCTACAAAATCCTTTCTTTAAAACGTCCAGTGACATTGCATCATTGTGATCTACTATCTACTATTATCTAGTAGGGGTTGAACGAGTTAAGATTTTTTTGTAGTCGACTATAATGTGATGAAAGTTGATTTGAAGTTTGGAGTTTTTTTCAGCCCATAGACTTGCTACGGTTCTCATTTTTAGTCAAATCTTTCCACGGGCTTGGAGCATCTGTACGGCCGCATACACTGACGTTAGTGTCGTAAAGCGACATACAAGTGTTGCTTTCGGTGTCGTAAAGTTGGTGTGTGTTGTATTACACGCATTCTATGATCAATAAAGTTGTCATGAACACACAGTTGTTGTCTGTGCGCTATTACACAACATTTGGCCGACAAAGATGGAGTTCCACTTCGCGCCGCTGCCCTCGTTCCTCGCCGCCAGTCACGAGGTAGCGTATCTTTCAAAACTAGAGGCAATTGGAATAGCCGAGGCTAGCGAGGCTAACCGCTATGCTCTTATTTGTCGCCTTGTTGGCCGGACATTTTTCTGCTCTACGTAGCGTCGTCGTCCGACGACAGCAGCAGCTGGGCGACTCGAAAGCCCTTTTTGTGAATTGGCTGACTGGAACATGAGATGCCAAAAACATGTGATTAACGATTAGTCGATTTCAAACATTTAACGTCGATGCGGACTAGTAAAGTTGACTCATTGATTAATCCTTAACCCCAACACACGTTGGCATTCGTTCCAACGCAAAACAAGGAGTGAAAGATCGGTTTTAGCCAAACGGAAAGCAGAAAAAGTCACCTTCGGAAAAAAATAGCATAACAACAAGGGCAAACGGAGCATTAAATTAAGCTCCACCCCCGCAAAAGTCTGTTTTCAGTGTTTGCATGTGTCCAAAATGTCCAAACAAAAAGAATAGGAATGAACACCAGACAACAGAGGGTTACTTGTGCAGGGCGCTTGAATTTGAAAGGGGGGGGTGCATCCAGCTGGCTGATAATGAGACCGCCCTCGCGCAACCTCCGCACGCCTCTCATGCGTGTCCCACGGCTCGCAATTAGTCGCTAACGAGGGGGGAGGGGCCGTGGGGCCGGAGAGCGTTGACTGCGTGCTGTTATCGCCACCCGACAGACGCCACGGGGGGGGGCGGAGATTAGCGATACGAAAAACGGGGGAGAGTGGATTCTGTGGGGAAAGCGCATTGAACGCATCAGTCAGAGCCATACGAGTTCAATTCCCTGCAAAAGTGAAAATGTCCTCGAAATTGGACGAATTTGGTTGTTAACAACCCTGCACAAATGTTTTTGCAACTTTGTAAGGTGTGACGAGTCACTTGAGCCGGAGTACCCGGAGAAAAGCGGGTCCTCGGAACTGTCAGGCAGATGTGCTAACCAGTCGTCCACCGTGCCGCCTAGATGATAATCAATAAATGTGAATATTTTCCCAAATGTAGTTGTAAATATGTGGCCAAAAAATGGTTAAAAAGAAAAAAAAGAAAAGTCGCAGATTTACTGTTCCGGCCAACTTAAGACCAAATTGGGGTGAATGTGGCCCGCGAACTAAGATGAGTTTGACACCCCTGCTTTACAGGGACTTTAAGAGGTGCTAATATTAGCATGCATTGCTAACTTGATTTATCTCACTAAATACTAAGAATGCACATGTGATGAAATTTTGATCAATGACGGTGCAATTTGTCATTTTTAACGGCTATTTTGTGTCTCTGACTGTTGTGAACTCCCGTTTCCATGCTTGTTTAGCGTTGAGCAGAATGTGAGTTTTGTAAACTGAGCGTAGCCGGAAAACCGAGCGCCACAGCAAAGTGGAGACTGTGGAGCATCGCAGTGCACCGTCTAGCGCTGACGTTAGCGTGTAGCAAGTATCTCCTGTGCCTGCCAAAAACTGTGCTTCAAAAATGTCCTTCCATTTCAGAACCCCACCCATTTTTCCGCCACACCAATCAGATTGCTTTGATTTCATCGCTACTGTTCTCAGCCACTCGGAGACATATTTCCATTGTATCTAGCGTTTGCTATAACATGTTGTGATGTATAAACAAGCCTTCAAGTCACAGGATGTCATCGCCCAGCGTTATTTTACGAGACAAAACATGACATCGTCAAGCCGAATTGTAGATCTCGACATTTAAAGCGAGGAGACAGTTTCATGCCGTCCCGCGTGTCTTCGCGTCAACAGACCTCTGCGTCAGCCGGCGGGACGAAAACATAACTCCCAGACGTTAATCCCAATTTATGTCTACCTATGTCTGGCCTACAATATTATTTAACATAAACCAGCTGTCGCCAGTTCAAAGAAAGTTAACGCTGTGACGATGTGGCACTGTACTGAATTATAGATGATCGGCATGTATTTATGTTCAAAGGGAGGATGCGTGGGTATCCAGTGTATGTGTGGCACTGCGGCAGTGAGTCTCCTCACTCATTGGCAGACACACACACACACACACACACACACACGGCAGCAGCAGCACATGCTAACTGGGTCAATGAGATTCCCTCATGCTCTTCTCCCAGCTTCTGATAAGCGACACATACTCGAATCTTCAGCGAAGTTGTCCAAGTGGGGATTGGGGGTTATTCGTGTATGGCTTATGTGTCTGCTGCATGCGCCACATGCAAGGATCTGCTACACCAGGGGCAGGCAATGACCCACCGAGCAGTCGCATTATCAAGCTCCGCCCCCGTCATCATGGTAACGGAAGCCAGTGACAAAATTACATAATGCTGTATGTCTCCTTGAAAGTGAATACCTCAAACACCCATTTTTTTTTTTTTTTATACAGCTTTTGTATTGGATCGTGTACCTAATGTTGTAGCTGATGATTATTGACGGCAGTGAAGCCCTGTGCCCTTTTTGAGTCATGTCACATTGGCCTCTTGCTTGTTGCTAGGCGGGATTTGTGAGGCACAATCATTTTCTGAGTATCTGTCCGACTTTGTCTGCTACTGTATGTAATGAACATCAACTTTTTTTTTTTTTTTTTAATTGGGATTTTAGGGCACAAGTGATTGAATTCTGCCTCGAAACATGTGGTGACATGACCTAAAACAAATGCTTTGCCATGGTGTACGTACAAGTAATCTATACCCACAGGAACCCGTTTTGTTTTCGCTGACCTCTTTGGCCCGCTCCAGCTCGTTGTGCAGCGCCTGCTTGGAGATCTCCACCTCGATGATCCTCTGGCGCAGCTGCTCGTTCTCGTCCTCAGCTCGGCTGCGCTTGTCCTCCACGCTCTCCAGCTCGTTGTGCAGGCGCACCGACACGTCTTTGGCCACCTGAGGTCACAAGACGACCACGGTCGGCGATATGTACGCACTTCTCAGGAAACCCTTACTTGATCTTAACTCATTTTTCTTTCACAGAGTACAACACAACTGTTACAAGTGGTCATTTCTCAAACGAAATCTGAATTCAATTCGGGACACCTTTAATTCATTTCCACGTGCGCGGACGGAGAGACACGACAGACACCTTGAGGTCCTGCTCGAGGGCGCGCAGCAGCTCCCCGTCCACGTGTCCCGTCTGGGCTGCACGCAGGCCCTTCTGCTCGGCCTTCCTCAGGCGGTACTGCAGGATGCGGCAGTTCTTGTTGGAGCGCTCCAGCTCGCGCCGCAGCTCCTGCAGCTGGTACACCTCCTCGTCCATGTAGGTGTCGCGCAGCTCCTCCATCTCCGCCCGCAACTCTTCCGCCTCGTCCTGCAAGCGCAAGGGGTTTTCTATTGAATACGGAGCAGCGATTCACTTGCAAAATGAAAGGAGGATGGTATACTGTTTGTGCTATATACTTTATGTATTGCATATCAAGATGCCACATACAGTATAACAAATGTTTCCATGCTGATTTCATATTTAATACGGAGCAGTGATTGAATTATGGAAATTGAAGAGGATGTACTGTTTATCTTCCATCCATCCATCCATTTTCATTACCGCTTATCCTCACTAGGGTCGGGGGCTGCTGGAGCCTATCCCAGCTATTTTCGGGCAGGAGGCGGGGTACACCCTGAACCGGTCGCCAGCCAATCGCAGGGCACATGTAAACAAACAACCATTCAAACTCACAAATTTAGAGTCTAAACCGGAGTGCCCGGAGAAAATCTACCCAGGCACGGGGAGAACATACAAACGCCACGGGATTTGAACCCCGGTCCTCAGAACTGCGAGACAGATGTGCTAAACCGTCGTCCACCATGCCGGCACTGTTTATGTTTTGAAAAAAAATATATGTAATCAGATGATTTCTTTGCATTGTTGAAATGCGGTTCAATGTTGTGTGTTTTGGGCACCTTCTACCCACTTTACATGAACTCTCAAACACGGCAAATAAATAAATTGACTTTAAATATCATCGGAGCATTCGGAGGAATTTTTATTTTTTGGCGGGCAGGGGATGTGGGGGGGGGGGGGGGGGGGGGGGGCTGCTTACTGGGGTGGGATCATTGATGCACATAGATTACATGAGAGAATATCAATACTTGGTACTGGTGTACAATATTGATACTAAATGCGACTGACAACAATAAGATACGTCACAATATCGATATTTTGTCCCACCTGCATAGCAATAATAATAATAATAACAATATGAATCTCCTGTTTGGTTCATCCCGTTACTGTATGTACTGTACACCCAAATTTTGTGTCGATTGGTCAAAGTGGTGTTGGGGGATGATGATTTATTCATTTATTTAATTTTCTTTGTACTTTCCGCAGTGCACAACTGAGTTGGGTTTTCAGGGGTGGTCATGTTGGGCACCCTAACAAATTTCACAAGGATATTTTGTAGTTTGGACCGCCTGTTGCTGGGGCCCGAATAAGTCCTGATGTTGCCTCCCGCGCCGTCCTTCTTCGAGCCTGATGCAGTTCGACGCAACGAAGAAGCCCCTTCGCTCATTAGCTAACAAAGAAACTGCGCTTTTCCCCGTTCATTTTCCTCAATTGGCTTTCTCCCGCCTCGAGCATCCGGCGGCTTCTTAAAAGATTGCAAGTGAACCTCCAACTCTATTACTAAGCAATTATCAAGCTGTCAAACTAAATCGCGCACGGAAACCGAGTTTGATGCTGAAAGGAGACATGAAATATTGGAGCGTCCCACAGAGATAAGATGCTTAGTTACATCATCATCAGTAGCAGCAGCAGCAGCAGCAGCACTGCCGGACTTCTCTGATCACAAGCGCGTATTAGCATGTAATCCCCAAAGGTACGCTCTATTCTGTTGTACATTTATATTCATTTCTGTGTACTTGATCCAAGCCATCATCTCTCTTTTTTTTTTTTTTTTTTAAATCTCTTAGACTTGCTGTTTATTCTTCTTCTGACATAGGAATCACCTTTTTTGGGGGGGACCTCAGAATGCCTGAAAAGTTGGCAAATTTTGCAAGCTTGGGTATCCTGCTAAACGGTGTCAAAGGGGCTCCCAAAGAAGAACCCCCAAAATTCACTCAGTTGCGCCGACTCCTGCAAGTTAGAAAAACATTCCCCCGACACCGGTTTCACAGATTGACAGGGATTGACCTTTGCCCACATTTGAACTGGGACTCGGGCACTCTTCATCTTCATCGCTGACGTGACTTCATCTCGCTCTAACTGGACGTCATAAAATGAGGAGTTTGTTAAAAAAAAACACACACACACATTTGCACTTATGTCTGCTGTCCATGGACAAATCCACAATGGTTTTGCCGTTTCCTCTGGCGACAGAGGCTTTTACGAGAAACGAGCCGTATTGATTCATTGAGCCTCGACAGGAAATACAAAGGCGAGCGTTTTAAAGAGCGAAGGGTTTACGGTACACTATTTAAAGTAGGTAAATAAAAGCCTTTAAATGGATGAAAAATGCATAATTCACAACTTTAGTCTTACATGAAAAATGAGTACAAGAGACGTGATTTTCAAACCAATTCCAGTGGCAAAATCAATGTTTCTATTACAGAACGCTTCATTTGGTACATGATGCTTTTTTTTTTTTTCAATTTTTCAAAAATGATAATTAACTGAAAATTTCATTGAAAATGTATACAGACTGCATGGCATACAAGCACATTCATGCCATGGCGAACTAATACAAAATAAAAAATAATAATAAATAAAAGAGAATTTTGGCTTTGATTTAAGGTTGAATTGTACTTGGATCAGTTCACTGGCTTATTATGATTTCAGTATTTTATATATATATATCTATAATTTTTTTTAAAAATATATATAGTTTTAAAAAAATATGACTACAGTATTTTACCCGAAGATTACATGGCACCGAGACCTGCATCTCGTTCCTTCAGTTCTTTTCAGGCTGTGAATGACAATAAATGTCAGTGAATGTTTTATAAATATTAATAAACATTCCCTCTCATCCAAACCATCGCCCTTATTAGCATTTTACTCACATAAATTCCCAAATCGAACCTGTAAATCCGACTTTTTTGACAATATGTTTATATTTGGGGCCTGTAATTTGCGGTGGTGTGCAACATTATACTGCATTATAATGAGAGCTGTTCCGGAAATTGTACTAATTGAGCCACATGAGAGGTGTCAAAATATTCGGCGCAGCTCTTGGGATGATGAGAATGTGCCAGTGTATCTAATATTGCAGACAGTGAGAGTACAACTGGTTTAGTCATTGTTACTAGGTGTGTTATATCAATGACATACATGCACATTGTGAGTAGCATGTGTGTGTTTGGGGGAGTTAGCGGATTGAGGAGTACACCAGCTGGCCCTGTAGGAGGCCGCTTGAGCCTGAGCACACATGGGACACGCTCGTCCTGAGGGACGGGGTGGGGGGGGGGTGGCTTTAGTGCGGAGAGCAAAGCTGATTAACCACTAGCAATGTTGTCACTGAGGCCAAGACACACGCAGTAACTCGCTGGCAACACTGTTGCCAGTAAATTACTGTAAATTAACGGGGCTGGGGAGGGACTTAAAAAAGTGGGAGGTGAGGAGTCTTAATTGGATTCTGGAGTCATGCACTACTTGCTACATCACACTCACACACAAGCTGTGAATTATTATTTGCTCAGTACTACTTCGATTAAAGACATTCACTGCCATTGACGGCTTTAGAAGTCAAATATCCATGTTAACTGGGAAGGCTGGCAGTGAATGAGTTAACTTACCTGAATCAGGTGACACTAAGCGAAAGCAGCAATTGGCTCCCGTCTCTTGACCTCTACAATAAGCTTCCTCCAATGGAAACATACCGCTACTACCAAACCCACATTTATATAATAGAAGCATATACAACGACACTTTTCTGCAACGGTGCCACATTGTTAGTGTTCAGTATTTCTACATAATAGATTTTTATGATCACTTTTTCTTGGATCATCCTATTTTCTTGTTATTCACACCGAAATGCTGTGGAGCTATAAATATTACAATGCATGCTAGGAATATACAGTATATTACAGTACACTTAAGACATTGCTGTAAATTCTACAGTTATTTACCACATACCATGCAGTAAAATCTTGTAAAGTGATTACAGTTTCATTGAATGACGTTTCCAATGCATCATGGAATTTTGGTTGACGTCACACACTATAAACAGAGAGTTACCATATATATTTTTAAATCCATGTTTGTATTCTTTGTGGCGCTGATGAGCCACACGGGGAAAATGTGAGAAATTAAGGATTAACGTATTTATTACGGCAACAACAGCTCGTGGCGCAATGCATGCTGGGAGCCACGCGGCTTCTCCTACAAAACACAAGTCACTCTCTGTGTGTCAAAACTGAGTATTATTACTTAATTAAAGGCTTAATTTGATCATATTTTGGGGGGAAGCGACAATAGCTCATAGACCAAAGGGTCAAAGGCATCTAGTTGTGATGAGAAGAGGTGCTAGTCTGCTTGCTGGCTAGTGTCAAGGTGCCTCTGAGCAAGGCATGTGAAGCCCTCTTTGTGTGTGCCCTGTGCTCGCCTTGTAGCGGCACGGCGCCCTAGTGGTCAGCACAAGCGTCTCACACTTCTTAGGTTGTGGGTTGGAATCTGAGTTCAGCATACGTCAGGATCATTGAAAGCTCTACAGTGCACGTGAGAGTGAGTGACTGGCCCGGGTGTACCCCGCCTCTCGCCGCGTGTGTTGAATTTCCCCATGAGGGATTGTGAGAATAATACATAATACGTGAAAAAAAGTTTCAATGAACCAAAACGTTTTGCCAATGTGATTAGATTCGAGCAGGTGTACCTAATGAAATGTCCTGTGAGTGTCATAGTGGGAAAGGCTGCTGCAGTCCAGACAATTCAACTCGACAGTAAATCTTAGGCTATAACAGGTAATTACCTTCAAATAATCGTTCTCAGACCTCAAATCCTCCATTTCTCTCAGCAGCTCTTCCTCGGTTCCTTTGGCTTTCTTCTCCGGACCGGACCGGGCCGGGCACACCGAAGCCTTGGGGGCGGGATGAGGCGCCGGAGCCGCCGGAGTCGCCGGAGTCGCCGGAGTCGCAGGTGGCTCCGCCCGCAGCGGACGATCCCTATCACTGGAGCCGGTGCCGGACTCGGCGTCGCTGCTGGCCACCGGCGCCAGCTCGGACGGGCAGTCCGACAGATCCGAGCTGCTATCGGTCTGGCCGACCAGACCGGTCGGTACCCGGACCGGGGAGCCATGGCCGAGAGGCCCGGTGCACGCCGGGACGAGCTTGCCCTTCTTGGCCTTGGCGAGGGTCGGGCTGCCGGCTGCTTTCAGTTCGCTTCCGGGGAGCCTGCCGGGCTTTTTGGCCAGGCCGGCCTTGGCGTTGCTCCTGGCGGCCGCGGCGGCGAGATTGCGCCTGGAGCCGCGGTTCGGAGCCTGCTGCTTGCCGAGTTTGGGCGATTTGGGTCCGATGGCCGGCGGCTTCGCGGCGCGGGCGTGCACGTCCTTCAGGAAAGGTCTGGCCGGGGAGGGCGCCCGGTTCGGTCTCTTCTTCTCCGACTGGCTCGCTCTGGTATCGCTGCCTGCAGAGCCATTGGAGCTCTCCATCATACACCAGCGGGAGGAGGAGGAGGCTGACGGAGGAAACACTCGGTCCTCCTCGGCACCGTGGGACGGGAACAACAGTTGTGGAGCGTCTTGCCGGTCGGGCTCGAGATGGGCATCATGCGCGGTACCGCGACCACTAGTGTGGACTCACGCAGGGCGTCATTGTGGTCCCCGCGGAGGAGGACGACTGCAGTCACAGCGGATCAGGGGGGAGGAGACGGGCACATTGCACACATGCTGGCGGCTGAGGCGTCGCTAGTCTGGGCTCTCCGTCTCCATCCCCTCCGCCACTACTTCTGTGCTGCGACTCGACGTGTCAGGTCCGCAATCGCTGCGGCTGTGTGACGCCCGTGATTGGCTGCACGGCGCATGCGCTGCTTTGCAACACGTGTGCGCGCCCCCCGCGTGGGTTTAGGATGGAAGCGGGTCCCTCGTGCACGCGCATCCTCTCTCCGCTCGATGCACGCTCCCCTTTGCATTTCAGCTCTGCAGCATTAAATGAAGCAGACGCTTTATTTCACAACCACGTGACTCAGTCAACACGCAATGGACACTTGATGAACATCTTGCATCTTATTACAGGTGCGTCTCAATAAATTACAATAAGGTGCAAAAGTTAATTGACTTCAGTTGTTCAATTCAAAAAGGGAAACTCGTAATACAGAATTCAGAAAGCCAAATCCTCCCAAAATGAGCTATCAAGTATCATTTTGATTGTGTCTCGGAGCTGTATCAGCAATTTTCAGCTTCCGTCCAATCAGAGAAGTATCTATTATTAACCAAAATGTTGGGATTGCTCAGTAGGATGCAGTACAATAGTCGACATATTGTTAAATCAACTCTATATATTTGTAAAAGAAGAATTTTGGTTACGTTTCTGGTACTGGAGCTTATCTCGTGTACGCCAAATGAAAATGTTAAGGAAGCACTTCATGTATACTTCAACTACAAAAGCGTATCTTATTTATAAGTGGTACAGGAAATGGATGGATGGATGTTTGATGTTCGATCATAATTATGTACAACACGTTTAACACAGCTGCAGATGTGTTTTTTTTTAATGTGCTCTATAACTCTAGTTGAGTTGGTCAACACTTACAATATGCATGTAATGTGCCATTATCAACGGGACACCTGCGATTTGCTGTAATAAACAGATGATAAACGACTGTGATACGTGGAGTAGCACTGTTGTTGTCTGCAGATCTGCAGTCAAAGAGCGAGAGAAACAAGTCAGCAGCATGCATAAACAAGACGATTATCAAGAACACACGTGAATGAAAAGGAAGGAAAAAACCTAGGAAGCAATACTCAACATATCCAACACAGACCCCGTGAATCTGGTAATAAATATAGACACCTTTAATTTCATTAGTCCAACAATGCCGCAATAGTTATAAATAGCAACAAATCCAAATTGCAACGAGAAGCCCGAACCTCTCTGACACCATACCTACACTTATTTAATAGAAGAAGAAAAAAGAGCAGTATAAAGGTTAGTGGCAAAAAATTGCTGACAAAAATGGGTCCGCGTGCTTGTAAGCCTTCTAAAAGGTAACCGATAGACATCGCAAATGGATCCTGTAAGGTGGTGTACGGATACCGATTTGTAACATCTGAAAGGGGAAAAGCACTCAGGATAACCTTAGAGAGACATCCGACAATCGGGACTGTGCTGACTTTGATTGCTCACATTTGGCCCGATTTTCAGTATGCGTGTACGGCGCTTCATTGGCAATCGTCCAGTTCCACGTCACAGTCACCCGGCCCAGCTCGGTATTGACCGCACACACACACAAACACAAGGATTTGTGATTGTAACTACTGAACAGGTTTTAACAGTTACGATTTGAGGGCTCAACCGTTTTCCAATTGGGGAGGTAGAAAATCCATCTGAACACACACCACAGGTTATTAAGTCAGTATAATCTTTTCGAGACATCCGAGAATCGGGCCTTTGCTGACCTTGATCGCAAGGGAGGATGCTCGAGTTTGGCCCGCTTTTCGGTATGCATGTACCCCACTTAACTCATTTTAGTATGAACCCACGTCAAAGGGAATAGTGTTTTCTAAAATGCTCGAAGAAAATGTTACGTTGCAGAATTCATGTGCATAGACTTTTTCTTTTTTTTTTTTTTACGTGCAAGTGACGGGACGCTCGTATATTGAGTCGACAAACACAAGGTGGACTTGTTCCCTCACTGTAAAACCGTTTGTCTCTATGCAAAAAATGCTGATTACTCTCATTATCGTCAAATTCCTGCATCTCAGTTTCAATCCCAAACACATTCCAGAGCATTCTGGCCACATAATACCGTGATTAACCACCTACCTACTAATTTATCATCGTTGGCGCATAAAAAAAAAAAACCCCATATATATATATATATATATATATATATATATAGTGTGCTTTTGTCGAGTTAACAAATGACAGTATCGGGTAAAATGAACAAGGAAGAGAAGGAGCTGTAAATAAAGGGGAGGGGGCGGGGTGCTTGCTACCTCAAAGGCACGTGTGTGTGGGTGCACAGCTCGTCAACTGAGGTAGTCTGGATGAGGGTGGACTAAGTGTTACTAAAATTGCGACTTCCAAATCGCTGCTGCCCCCTCGCGGTCAGTTTGGCACACTGCACGTGTGAGCAAAATGTCTGTCGGTTGTTTGGCGTATGTGAAGGTGTTGAAGGGGGTTGGGTTAGGTTGTGTGGGTGGGGTCTCAGCAGCAGCGCACGCGAGGTGGGGGTAACTCCGGAGGCACTTCGGGTTCGGGCTGGAGGGACAGCAAACTGCCGGAGAGCTCCTTGTTGGGAACCTCAAGCGGCATCTGGAGACGGGAAAAGAGGAACAAAAACACAGAGAAGAGTCACTGCACACAGAATACAAAAATGACAACCATATATGAAAATGGTAACCACTCAAATGGCACCCAGAACTAAGCAAAATATGGCCCACTCTATACTTTAATCTTTAATAATTTAGTTGTTTTTCCCCTCGCTAAATTTGATTCATTAAAATGAATGTATTTGTTTTTTTAAGTCCATTTGTATTAAATAATTGGTTCATCTATTCATTGGAAATCCGATACTGTAAAAAAAAGATAAATACACACAAATAAAAAGGGTGGCATGGTGGGCGACTGGTTAGAGCGTCTGCCTCACAGTTCTGAGGACCGGGGTTCAATCCCCGGCCCCGCCTGTGTGGAATTTGCATGTTCTCCCCGTGCCTGCGTGGGTTTTCTCCGGGCACTCCGGTTTCCTGCCACATCCCAAAAACATGCATGCTAGGTTAATTGACCACTCTAAATTGCCCGTAGGTGTGAATGTGAGTGTGAATGGTTGTTTGTTTGTATGTGCCCTGCGATTGGCTGGCAACCGGTTCAGGGTGTACCCCGCCTCCTGCCTGATGTTAGCTGGAATAGGCTCCAGCACGCCCCTAGTGAGGAGAAGCGGCTCAGAAAATGGATGGCTGGATGGATGGATAAATAAAAAGCTCTGATACTATTACACAGAACAAAAGTTTGCCCAATTTCAAATTTGCACAATATCCCCACCTTGCTGAGAATGTCGTCCACGAGCTTGAGGAAGATCTCGTCCACATTACAGTTGTCTTTGGCACTCGTCTCGCAGAAACGCATGCCGCTTATTCGGGAGGAAAACTGCAACACAAGCACGCACACGCACACACACAGTATAGCATTAGCATCGCTAATAGCAACAACAAACAAACAAAAAATCTCAGGGACAAAACTTAAGTTTCTAAAGACTCACCCTTTCTCCTTGTTGTCTGGAGATGATCCGATCGCTCTCGCAGTCCATCTTGTTGCCCACCAGGAGAAGCTCCGCCTCCTCGGAGGCATACTGATGTACAAGACAAAGAGGAGACGGTTTATAAAACGATGCGCACTTGTTCTAACAGTTTTATACACATCCATGACTCAATTCTGATGACATACATACTCGCGACACACACACACTACTATCTAATGAGATCCAATACAAAAGTTCGGCCTTTACAAAGATAATAACGCACATGTTTCATGGACACTTTCAAAGGGATTCAATGAAAAATATGTTTATCATTGTGGTTGTAGTTTGCAGTAGTGTACAACAACACTGCATCATACAGAGAGCTGTTTCTCACATTTTGACTAAGGTTGAAAATTTTAGCAAACTTTCATTGGAAATTTAAAGGCTTGTTTCAAAATTAAGTTTTGGGGGGGATTATAATTTTAATAAACTGCTAATCAGATGTTCAAATTTAAAAATGTTTTAATCTTGTTTGATTATGGCAGTAATTTAATTGTTTTTATGCATTTTATTTATTTTGAATGAACAGCAAATAAGATTTTCAAATTTGAAAATAGTTTAACTCATGTTCGATTGTGACTGTAATTTTGTTTTTTATCAAGTAATTCTTTTGTCAGATTTCTTTGGTAAACTGGGAATTTAATTTACATTTTTTAAATATATTTTATTATGTGTTCTTTATGTGTACTTTAATACATTTTAATCTGTTTAATTAGGGGAGTAATATTATTTGTTTAATACTTTTTTATTTTCATCCATCCATCCATTTTCTGAGCCGCTTCTCCTCACTAGGGTCGCGGGCGTGCTGGAGCCTATCCCAGCTGTCATCGGGCAGGAGGCGGGGTACACCCTGAACTGGTTGCCAGCCAATCGCAGGGCACATACAAACAAACAACCATTCACACTCACAGTCATGCCTATGGGCAATTTAGAGTCTCCAATTAATGCATGTTTTTGGGATGTGGGAGGAAACCGGAGTGCCCGGAGAAAACCCACGCAGGCACGGGAAGAACATGCAAACTCCACACAGGCGGGGACGGGGATTGAACCCCGCACCTCAGAACTGTGAGGCTGACGCTCTAACCAGTCGGCCACCGTGCCGCCTTTTTTATTTTTGTTTATAAATTTTTATAATTATTTTTTTAATCAAATGTAAATGTATTTTAATAAACTGCACATTTGATGTTCAAATTTAGACACAATCTAGTGGATTTTTTTTTTAAATGTGTTATTTATTCATTTTAGGATACATTTTAATCAAAGTATACACAATGTTCCCAATAACTGCATGTTTATATAAACTACCCAACATTTATAGTAAATTCCCAGTGTTGTAGAACTGTCACAAATTTACCAGGATTGATTTTTTTGTTCCTGTTTTGAGCCTCTTGTGTGACTAGTTATAAGGAATAAGGAAACCAAAATACGTCATTTGAATACAGCTCATGAACTGGGAGCGTATTGGGTGACCTTGTCAATCATCTTCATCCACTTGGGAAGGTCGTCGAAGGTCTCCTGCTTGGTGATGTCGTAGACCAGCACGATGCCCTTGGCGCCGCGGTAGTATGCCGACGTGATGCTGTTGAAGCGCTCCTGGCCCGCTGTGTCCCTTTAACATTAATGACATTATCGTCACATTTGACTCTGGGCTCAGTCAGGATAGCTTTCATATTGCCTGTGAAATCAATTAGCTAGACTGTGTCGACAGCCGCACTGCGTCGCGTCACTCGAGTTAACTTCAAGTGTGGACTTTTAAAGGAGACATATTATGCTTTTTTTTTTCCTCTCTCACAATTTAAAAGTTTCCTTTTTTTTTTAACAACATGTTCGTGACATACCTGTCAAAATACACAGAGGATGAAGAATTATAACACACTTTACACACCGTATTTCTTGTCTTGCTGAACTCAGCCCATTTTAGGGGCCAGCCCTGTTTCATGCAGTGAGCCAGCCCTAATCTGGCCCTTATACTGATGGGCCGATGACAATAACAGATTTCATTACCATGACGACTTGAACCTGCCTGAACAATTAAAGCATTTGATTCATGGAGGCAGCAGTTCATACGCTTTGCTGTGTATGTGGCTCACAGACACATCCCCAAACGCAAATGCACACCCATCGCGTCGACAACTTTGCGGAGGAATCAACTCAGTGCTGCTTATCAGAAGCTAACACTGCTAGCTAATGCTAATCTGAGCAGTCAACAAACCTCGATGCAGCTCTGCTTACCCTTTTGCTTTGACACTTTTCTTAAAAATGTATTTCCATCCCTTTATTGAAAAACAGGACCTTATTTCAAATTGACTGAGAAAAGGCTCATCAGACTAGTTGAAAGTGGCTCTGGATCTTTGGCCAGTCTGGCTGATCATGTCATGGGGTGGAAAAACTGCGTAGGGCTTTGTTATTATGTATATTAGCCCTACTTTTATGTAACAGTGGGGTGGGGGGTGCTAAATGTCTCGCTCACAGACACATTTTCAGAAATGATCACGTAAAAGGTTTACGTGGTTGTTTAATTTCACACTTGATGGGTGGACAGGCACTCGAGAGGCACAACTATTTGTATAAAAGTCATTTAAAAAAAAAAAATAATCAATTTTCCATAATATGTCCCCTTTCAAGTTAGGACGCGTCATATGGCAGGCCCTTCAAGTGTTACTGTACCTGCGGCACCCCCGCGAGTCACAGCGGGAGCAGATACTAGATGGCGTCGCTATCCCGTAAAGATGGAAGTGAGGGTGCGGCTGTGATGGAAGCTGTTCAACGTGACAAAGCACACACAGAATGTGGGGAAGAGTGCAAACAAGTAGGGGTGGGGGGTGTTAGTTGACAGGAAAAGATGTGTGAATGAGACAAGCGAGGGTGGTGCCAGCGACACATGCGAGATCAGTGCTCAGCAGAATGAAATAATATGTCAAACATAAAACAGTGCGCGCCATGAGTTCATGTCTTAACGCCCTTTGATATTGTGCTCCATCTGGTTTTGGCACTTTGGCCAAAAGGGGGTAGTATAATTTAGACGTACATAACATGAAGGAGAGTTTCACAACTAAGTGATTCAGTAAGCTGCAGTAATATTTTTTTTGCAGAGGATAAAGAATATACACCTGCAGGTATTGTTATATTGTCTGTCTACATGTGCTGCTGTTATGTTTGTGTTCAAATATCCGCTGCTTAAAGCGTTAAAACTACCTCAACAGTTTTGCTAGCCCGCCTATGGCATTTTGTATTGTGCGTTAGCATTAAGCTAGCGGGCCCTGGGAAGTTATGTGATTTGATTAAATACAAGCCGTGTAATTCTCTTTTAAATTGTCAAAAATCGGATTTAATCACATTGCCACTCAAAAATAGTATTTCTGGCATTGTCACCCTCAATTACAATTTTAATTGAATTGTGGACGTATTTCAATCATTACTCAAGGGGAAATTCATTACCTGTTGACCATGTTTCTGCTAGACTTTACACCGATCTGATCGGCTTGATCGGTATCGGCCAATAATTAGCATTTCATGCTGATCGGCTTTAATGTCATAATTCGCCGATCCGATCAATGACGTCATTGATTGGCTACGCAAAGGACATTTACTGCGCGTCGCCGTCATATACAGTATTTTTTAATCGAAAAGCTAGCCTTGTCGCATGTCTTTTGACATCATTTACGATCACTGGGGTTTGTAAAATCAAAGGCGACCGGATACACTCGTTACCACGGTCACGACGACAACAACAACAACAACAACAATGGATCGCGTGTGTATTGTGTTGGTCAAAAAAGAACAAAATGGGGAAAAACGTGTGGTGGTCACCGGTGCTCGGGAGAAGACGTTTGTTCAAGTTTTCCTTGAGGTATGTTCACTTACTTTTAATACGATACGGCTCATAAGCAGCCAACAAATGTATGTAAATGTAATGTATCTTATGTAGCCTAGCAAGCTAGTGCTAGCACTAACGGTTGTACGTAAACATGCCGGCGTTCTGTTGAATCATGCTCTAATGTTTCGGTGTGTGTGAAGTAATTGAATTATAATAAAGTAATTACTGTAGTTAGCGGCCATTATTTTTGTCATGTTCTAATGCTGGTTTGACCTGACTGCTTAGAATACATGACCTGACTGGAGAATATTTTTGGATACTCAGTATACAATACACAAGTATATACAGTAAATGAACATGTCATTTAAATAGACACATTGCTCCATCTTGTTATCAAATTGGTGATCGGTTATAATTTTTTTTAAACTCGCTGATTGGTGATCGGCCCCAAAAATCCCGATTGTGTGAAGCCTAGTTGAAGCCTCTGCATGTTTTTATCTGTAAAGAGAATACAATGTGCATCTCTTCAGCACTGTACCCTTTGATTTAGACAAACTAAATTTATAAAATGTTATATTAAGACATCTTTCATGACTCAAGTTACAGAGATTTAAAGAAAATACACACGTGACACAGTAAGACTTATCCTATCGCATCCCATGCTACTAAAATACAATATGGTATTATAATTTAGCAGCCTCACGTGTGTGTGTGGGTCATTATTGTGCATTGAGGCAGCAATGATGTGTTGAAGCATGTGACAAATACGGTGGCCGACAGGGGCAAATACACTGAAAACAGCCCTTTGCTGCATAGCAGGGTTGACAAAAGACAAAAAACACACAAACAACTGCAAAAGAAAAACGCTGCAACATAAAAACAATTATCTCGCAGCATTTTTCCTCTGGAGTTGTGTTTTGTGATTGCAGAATTTCTTTCTTGCAGCATTTTTCTTTTGCAGTTGTTCTCTGTGATTGCAGCATTTTTCTCTTGTTGTTGCTTTATGTGCTTGTCTGTTTTTTGTTTTATGTCATTCCTGAATTTCCCCTGTCGGCCACTGCAGACAAACGAATAAAACATGCACAAAACGGATGGCGTTTAAAACCTTGTGCTCACCAGATCTGCAACCGGATCTTCTTTCCCCTCAGCTCCACCGTCTTGATTTTGAAATCCACTCCTAAGGCAAAGAAACACAGGATTTATTACCATAGTTATAATCCTTTCGATGGTTCTCGGTGAGTCGAGTGGAATATCATGACAGAAAATAGAGCTACGTCGTGATGACAGCTGCCTGCATACAGGCGACTATTTTAGGATTGGACATTGATGACGGGACTGCCGAGCTGTTTTGCTCAAAACAACAGAGCAGGAACGGAACATTTGACTGTCAACATCTACATTTATAGAATTCAAAACCACCTTCATGGGTGGAATGATTGGAAGTTTATTTTATTTGAAACAAAGTTGATTAAAAAAAAAAAACATTTAAATGTACAATATTAGGCTAGTTTTCATCTTTAATTTAATGACAAGTGGATGGTGCCTGAATAAAAAGTAACAAGTTAAATAAAGTGTCACAATAAAACCACAACAAATGGGCAGTTCAAGTGCAATGTTACAATAGTGGTCACAATAGTGTTTTATTTATTGTACAAGTAAGTGTAACACTCAAAAGAATCAAATCATTCCTTGTACACTATATGATTACACCGCTGAAACCCTTCTGCTGGCGCCATTTTTGTTCTTTTTAAAAATTGTATTAGCTATTAAATTAAGACCAAACATGAAGCAAGTCACATGAAACACATAATGCGAGGGGGTGGGGGATATTAAACACAACGACCATTTCGATACGGACTAATACCTGAAGTAAATACAATTTGAAATGTGTTTTGTTCAAATGTTTTGCAAGTTAGACTATTAGACTATTGAGAGTTAGCACCACTTGGCTAATTACAGATGCTAACTTGACACATTCAGTAAACATTACATCAAAACCTGTCGGTATTTCAGACAGCCGATTTTCCCCCAGGAAATAGACGAAGACTAATTTTTTGAAGGCATCCACGCAACTTGTATTTGACGGAGCCTTGAGTCCAACCCGGTTAATAGACTGAGCCCTACCATTGTAAATGGTGATTCAAAAACAAGTCACCCAAAGAAGGTGACTTTTTTTCGCCCTCACCTACGGTGGACTTGCAGGCCTCGCAGAATGTGTCGTCGGTGTATCGCTCCATGAGACTGGTTTTCCCCACGCCGCGGGAGCCAATAATGATGATTTGAAGCTTCAAGTCAGCGGGCCTGGGCGGCATCTTCCTGCGGCGCGACTGAGCCCCGAGAGCGGGTGACGAGTTCGAGGAGCTCCCGCCGCCGACCCTTCGCGAGATGTCATATCTCGGATCCATTAGTGACTCCACATTTGTGATTAAAAGTTGGAAGAAAAAAAAAAACAGAACTTTGAAACTTATTATTTGTGGCAACTTTCGTAAGTCTCCTGGGAAGCTTGGGAAACTTTGCTTCCCACTGCCGATTGTTGTTGTCCGGCCATTAGATTCCGAAAGGTGGTGACGTCATTGGCTCGCCTAAAACTGTTTCCGGTTCCGTCGGAAATGTAAAAAAAAAAATTATATATTGAAAATAAATATAATCTAAATCTCAAGGGACTTAAAGGGATTTCAAGAGATCCAGTGTTGCTAAAATGTAATTTTAATGAAATTCAGTTAAATATTTAATTATGTACAAAATAAATTTTTATTTGGAATATTGGTGTATTAATGAATGCGAAACAGGTTAGCCATCTACTGTCATTCACAGTGGCGTGAAGTGAAGGAAGTACAAATACTTCGCTACTGTAGTTAAGTCGATTTTCAAATAACTGTACTTAACCTGAGTATTTATTTTAATGATGACTCTTTTTTTTATCCGACATGGGAAAGTATTTTGTGTGCAGGTTTTTTTAATTAAATTTTTGCTCATAATGCCAAAATGCCCTAGGATGAAATGACCTTGACGAATGAGCATATTCAATTTTGTCTACACACTATAGTTTTGTCAACTGCGTCGAATTAAAGTGTTTAATCTCACACAATAAATCCTGGTTTCCATAACTACTGTTGTTATACAATTATGATGTTATATAACTGCTTCGAATAATCTAGTTAAGCATCGACTATTATTTTGAAATTGGCGACTTTGATACACAGCGCGTATAGCCGTGTGTTTCGGCCTTCGGCAGTACCCGTCGTCTGCGCCACTGAGTGACGTCACGCCTGCCGCCTGCCCCCCCCCCCCCCCCCCCCCCCCCCCCCCCCCCCCCCCCCCCCCCCCCCCCCCCCCCCCCCCCCCCCCCCCCCCCCCCCCCCCCCCCCCCCCCCCCCCCCCCCCCCCCCCCCCCCCCCCCTTCAGTTTAATCCAAACATCGACGACGGAACGTCCGCGGCCAATCGAACCATCACCGAACCTCCCTCGCATCGGCGTTTAGTGACAGCATGGCTGCCCAGAAAATAAACGAAGCCCACGAACACATAGCCAAAGCCGAGAAATGGTAAGCGTAGTTAAGTCGCTATATCGCCGTTAAAGGGACGTTTGGTGCTAGCTACAGTGGCGGCTAAAGGGCCACTGTTGTGGCTTCTTCGTGCGACCGCTTGACAGCTGAATGGATGCGTGTCATCCATCGCTTTATCATTAATGTGATTCATTGCAGCTTAAAGACAAGCCTGACAAAGTGGAAGCCGGATTTTGACAGCGCCGCATCAGAATACGCTAAAGCAGGTACTGTAATGCTCTTAAAAATAATAATAATCATACAAATAAAAAAAACTCAAGGTACACTACACACACAGTGAATTTTAACCGATTTTTTTTTTAATGTGACCCCACAAATCACGAGGAAAAAACCCAAACAATCTCTTGTTTTACAGTGTGTACTGTGTGTACTACGACATGTCTGTCGTAGTACCAAGACTGACCTGTGAGGGGCAGCATCATACTGTCAATATGAACGCAGGTTATAAGACACGCCCATTTTGAGTCTCGTGTCTACGACACCAAACTAGTCGAGGCAAAAATCGTCAGCGCGTTCCATGTTTGTGGACGGCAAGAAATCCGAAAGAAAAAGATCAAGGATGCCGGCACATTGTGCTGCATACGGATGCACACAGCGGTTAGTCATGACAGTGATTTACAAACCTGAATGTTACAGACAAGCTTGGCAAGACCCTCTTCCATCATGCCGACCCGTTGAAAAATGTACTTGACGGATATATTTGTCAGAATTCCAGTTGCTGAATGCATAAACAGAAATCTGTGTTGTAGCAGTTTTTCAAAGTAGTGTGACTATCACATTGACGGATTTCGAAGTGGCCCTCCGATCCTTAGATTAAATTTTTTTGTATGCGCCCCTCGTAGGAAAAGGTTTTGAAATCCTGACCCTTTTTCGAGCAGATTGAGGAGGACAAATATCTCCCAATGCACCCCACACTACAGAATAATCAGTCAAGATAATCTTTCAGCGACATCTGACAATCCTTTGTTGACTGTGAGTGGTATGCTCGTACCTCACTTAAGTATCATGTCGCTTGCTTTTAGCCGTGTGCTTCAAGAACGCCAAGCAGTACGAGCAAGCTAAGGATGCTTACCTGAAGGAGGCTGAATATCACACAGAGAACAAGACGTATCCGTCACTCATTTGTTATTCTTGACTTGCCGTTGCCACTTTTATTGGATTTCTTTCCTTAACTTGTCCCCTGCAGTCTTTTCCACGCTGCCAAGTGAGTGTCTTCTTATCCTTAAAAAAAAACAAACAAACAAAAAAATAAAAACACACGAAACGTTTTTTTTGGTCACGTGTTTGTCCATATTCCTCAGGGCTATAGAACAAGCGGGCATGATGATGAAAGAGCAGAAGAAGATGCCCGAGGCCATCCAGTACATCGAGAAGGCGTGCATGATGTACATGGAGAACGGGACCCCCGACACCGCCGCCATGGCGCTGGACCGCGCTGGAAAGTCAGTATGAAACGCTCAAAAACAAACACACAAAAATAGTGCTGGACGCTTCATTAGGTACACCTGTACTCAACCAGATCTGATGCGAACGTTCTGCCTTCACAATGATAAGCGTCACCAACGCAAAAGCCCCATTTAAGTCCAATTATGCAAAGTATTCATGCAATAAGTGCCCGGTGAGGAGTTATTTAATACAATGTGATGTGTATCTTCCTCCTTTGTGTGCCCAGGTTGATCGAGCCTCTCAACATTGAGAAAGCAGTGGACTTGTATCAGAAGGCAGCTGGTGTGTTTGAGGTAACAATAATATTCCATTGAATTATTCTTCTTCTTATTAATTTCTATTCAACTGTGTTGTCTGCTTGCCGTAGAACGAGGACCGCCTGCGCCAAGCTGTGGAGTTGCTGGGTAAAGCTTCCAGGCTGCTGGTGCGGTTAAAAAGGTAAAAAGAGCGGCAGCTGGCTCTGTTGCGTCTTCGTCGTCGCTAACGGAATTGCGCAATGTTTACGTACGTGCGTGTGCACAAAGGTTGGACGAAGCTGCCGTGGCTCTGCAGAAAGAGAAGAACATGTACAAGGAGATTGAAAACTTTCCAATGTGCTTCAAGGTGAGCGTCTTCTTTCAACCGTAGAAGGGGAGAAAATGGCTTCTTTACAGGGCGCAGACGTCTGCCAAGGCCAAATTAAGTCAAGTCAGAATCTCTTGGGTCCAATACAATCCTTTCGGCGACGCTCCTTTGCATTTTTTTAACTAGTTTTTAAATGAATATTAAATGAATCTCTCTGCCACCCTTTCAAAATCCTTAAGTGTACAGGCAATGTCATATTTTTAATTATCATGCAAATGTAAAATGTTATGATGTTAATATTAGGACGTCGGAGCAATATAACACTTTAATGATTAATGACATCTCACGGGTCTTAAATAAAAATAATAAATTGTTAAGATATAATTTAATTGAAAATATTTTTATTGCATTATTTTTATAACTACATTTTTTGCTATTTACACAAATTGTCATCCGCAATAAATGAACCACGATATACCAAGAAATTACTTTTTTTTTTTTTTTTTTTTCTCCTAATAAAACAATTGATATATTGATAGCATTGCAAGCGTCTGATTTTTTTTTTTTTTATTTAGCTACCACTGTACAAAGAGATGTGATTAACTTACATACCAACAACACAGCAAATGATGGTCATAATCATGAGCTGAATGATTCGTGTTTTTGTCCAGAAAACGACAGCTCAGGTGCTGATCCACCTTCACCGAGGTGACTACGTCGCGGCTGACAAGTGCGTCAGAGAAAGTTACAGGTGGGATCTGTTGATATGCAATTTTTTGTTCCTAATTCCCCAAAAATTTAATAAAACCATGAGAAAAGTTCTGATGTTCTTGCGTCAAAATACGCAAAGGAGAAAGGATGCAAAGGCACCACTGGCTAACTGTACTATATCCCTCCCGGCCCCATAAAACGAGCCTCCATGAGGATTCGATTGCATTTTCACTCTTGGAGGCAGCACTTCATCAGCAAGCAGACGATTTACACTTTTTGAATTGGCAAAGCTGATCCGTGCGTACGGCACGTGCGGCTGACATCGCCAAATACAATCCCCCGCAGCCATGTCAACAACTTAGCCGACTATACAAGTATGTCAGAAGCTAGCGATGCTAACACTGTTAGATAACCCTGATGTGCACGTCCGACAACACTGCAGCTCTGCTTTTGGATTTGACATTCTTCTGTGTAGTCTACTTGGTGAGCAGGCACTTCAGAGACATAACTATTTTTATACAATCAATAAAAAGTAGATTTTCCCTTGTAAAAAAAAAAGTCCTGCTTTTTTGGTGTGCAGCCTGCCGGGCTACAGCGGCAGCGAAGACTGCGTCGCCATGGAGACGCTGCTGCAGGGCTACGACGAGCAGGACGAGGATCAGGTTTACCGCGTGTGCAACTCCCCTCTGCTCAAGTACATGGATAATGACGTGAGTACCACAGTCACCATAGTCATACACCAAAACAGTAGCAACAGTTCACTTAAATCAAGCAATGCAGCCGCAGATTATTGGCACCAATTTTTAACAGGGACTTTGCTAGAATAGCTGCCGATCAAATGAATAAACAAAAATGGGTAGCTTTTTTTTTTGTTAAAAAAACCCAAAACGGTTTAATGCCACTTCAAGTTGAAGTTTGTCAAACTAAACATAAAACAAAGACAATTACGTGTTGCGTATTTAAACCAAGCGCATGGTTTTTTGCCTTAAGAAATTCCACTCGTTTAATGCTAATACACAATGCAGAACACCATATACCGGTGAATGAAACTAGCATCAATGGTACTGTAGTTATATAACCCTTTAATCAATGGATATTTGAACAAACAGGTGCAGCAACACATGAAGACAGACAATATACCAATACTCACAGGCATAACTCTGGCGGCGGCAGAATCCTCGTACCTCCGAAACTGTCACTTTTCAGGAGACCAAAAAAAACCGGCACATTTGTTGAACCATTAACATTGAATTGTCAAAGAGAGTAAGCCATTTTCAATCATTTAGATTGGTCAATAATTTATAAAGATATCAGACACACGTGGGGACTGACCAAGAGTGTAGATTTGTGAAAAATACGAAATTTACCACATTTTGACATAGGAGCTTTCGGCCCAACACCAGCCATATATTCTTTATCTGCTGCAAAAAATGACAAATATTACTGCATCTACTGAGCTGTTTGTCCTTATGTCTGTATTATACTGCCCCCTGGTGGCCATGGCACGCACACCACAAGGAACACAATGTGGGGCTGGAACTGATTAATTTCCAGTGGGAAGTATGATTTGAGATACAAGTATGGTCACGGAACAAATTAAACCCATTAAGGCATTCCAAAAGTATAATAGTGGATATTTTTTTTTTTCCTTTTTAAGTCAAAATAATTGGTAACTTTTCATTAAAAAAATAAATAAATATATATATATATATATATATATATATATAGATACAAATGAATAGCTTTATTTTTATTTAAAAAATAAATAGAATCTGTACATTTTTACAATTGTGCCCAAAAACAAGTGTTCGCTTTTTTAAATTTGTAGTAACAAAAATAAAATATGGGTTGATTTTTGTTTGGTTGAATATTTTTTAAAAAGTTTTTAAAAAATTACAAATAAACTGATATTTTAAAACCAAATTAAAGGGGTATTTTCTACATTGTATTTTAAAAAGAAATTGAGTTAAACTTTTAAAAAATATATATATATTTTTTACTTTAAAAATATATTTTACGTTGAAAAATGTTTTGCAAAAAATAAGGGGTTACATTTTATTAAGAAAATAGTTATCATTTTCAAATGTAAATAATGGAACTTTTTGATTTTGAGTTTAAAAATCAATTGCATTTTTACATGCTGTTGCACAAAAATGGGGTAGCTTTTAAAATGTGCTGGCCTATTTAAAAAAAATAATTCGTAGCTTTTTAGAAATGTATCACTAAAAATAAAAGATAACATTTTCAATTTGAATGTTTTTTTTCAAAGTGGTGGTTTTAAAGAAGTGTGTACATATTCTTTAAATGAAATATGTAAAAAAAAAGAAAAGACACTACCCATCTTTAGACTGCATTGTGTAATTAATTCCCATTCGGACGAATGTTTGTGTTTGCGACATGCAGTACGCCAAGCTTGCCATCTCGCTGCGGGTGCCGGGCGGAGGAGGCAAGAAGAAGAAGGCCGCCGCGGCTCCATCGGGAGTTGCCGGCGGGGACAAGGCCACCGTTGCTGCTGATGACGAAGATGAGTATGAGGGGGGCCTTTGTTAGCCTTAGCCCATCTTCCTTCTTTCCCTTTTAAAACCTTCACCCCTCTGCTGTGATGGCCGCAATCGGCCCACGTTGTGCAAAAAAAAACAAATCTAATAACACAAATAAGACTTCCAGTAGATGTTGCTGATTAATTTTAAGGTGGAAGTATGGAAGTTGTATCATTTCTGCTCATGGTGACGTGCATGTGTACATGTTTTGTGCGTCTTAACAAAAAGAAAATGTGTGTATACCGTAGCTCTTTAATTTATTCAGGGTCCCTATTCCCGGAACAATAATTCACCCAATGCATGATTCTCCAAGCTCAACATAATGCAAATAAATAAAAACAGTTCAAAGGTCAGCTTGTAGACAATTACGTCCTCTTTGTCTACCTCCAGCTGTGTGCACGTTACCCATTTCAATGCATTTGACCCTAAAATGCTGAGTCAGCTTACTGTTCTTAAAGGAAATAATAAAGGGATGATTTATTTCTGTATTTTTTATATATATATATATATATATATTGTGCTCTTGCCCATGTGTACATTCCTGAAGCAAATACTGTATCTGATGTATATACATGCGCATACATCAATAAACAATCCATCTGGTTGGCTTTTTTCAACTGTCTTTTCGAATTGTATCGATCGCACATTTTTCTCTAAATAGTATGACTACAAAAATGCCACGTAAAATGACATCTCTTTAAAAAATAAACCTATTCTTGTAAACGTACAACTTCATGCATAATGTTTGACTATTTTTCTTGAAAATATGCCCTTATTTTCTGAATTATTTGACTGTTATTACTAATAAGTGTATAATTACTAATTTATTCTCATTATATTACGACTTGAAACATGACTACCTTCGTAAAATTGCGACTGTTTTCTCTAGAGTTTGTGTTCTTGTGAAATGAAATTTTAAAAAAATACTACCGTAATTAACAACTTGTGACAACCATTTTTTTCTCAAAATGTTACTTTTATTAAGTTTAGTCTAATATTAGGACTTTAATATTGTTATATTTGGAGTTTATTTTTTAATTGTAAATTGTTTTTTTAAAAACAATATTTTGTAAAATTACATATTTTCCTTAAAATGTTATTGTTATTAAGTGTACAGTACATTATGTGTAGCGTAGTATTAGTATTATCTTGCTACATTACGAGTTTTTTTTCTGGAAATATTATGACTTGAAAAATTATTTTAATATTCCTTTGTATCTTGTAAACTTACTTCTCAAAATATATTACGTTATGCTCGCACAAGTACAACTTTATGATAACTTTTGTCCTTAACTGTGATAGCTTTTATTTACAAAAATAGTATGCGGTTATTCCCGTGAAATTACAACTTTTCGAAATTGTTTGACTTTCTTGAAATACTACGTTTTCCTTGCGATATTGTGACTTTTTTTTTGTCGTTACATCGCAGCTTTATAAATGTATGACTTTTGAGTACCTTCTGCCATCTAGTGGTTCTTCTCCAAACTTCAACGGCTGTCATCTTTCTAACCTGAAGCAAAGACAAAAGGTGAGCAACGGGAGGAGGAAATGCGGAAACAGGAAGCTTGTTAGAGTGATTGTCTGATTGGCTCACCTCTGTCTCTCGTGGGGAATGCTGGGAACCATTGCAAACAAGCTTAGTGAGGCGCCATTTTGTTTTTGCTTTTTTATTGATGACCTCCATCACAGCCTTTATTATCATACACGTTCACATTTCACACTTGTATTACGTCCTCTTATGCATTTGCAATAAAAATTAACAATAATGAAGTGCTTCTCTCATGCTACAATGTCCTCTAATGCATAGTTTTTTTTTTTTGCTTTTTTTTAACCCCTCACCCGCAATAAGCGAGCGCCAGGGAACTTCCTGCTCATCTCACTCTGATTAGGAAACTGCAAAGTGATCGATTGGCAATTAAATCTCATTTTTTTCCCGTACCCCCGGCGGGTTGCCACTCTATGTCGCTTGTGCAATAAACGTTAAGTACGTGGCATGCCGTACTATTAAATAGTTCTAATCAAGTTGGAGCCAACGTATCGTAATACATACAATGAATCCGGGTTTGAAAAGAGCGCTACCTAAATGGTGTGTTAAGTAAAAAAAAAAAAAAACATCTAAGCAAATCGTTAGCCTACTAGCATAGTTGCCCAAGTCATATTTGAAGTTTTTCAAAAAACAAGACAAAACTATTTTTTTAATTGATTGAAGTTAAAAATGACTTAGGCAATTTTGCTATGAACAAGAAGAAGAACCCAAATAAAAATGGTCCTTCATGTGTTCCATCTATATTTTATATATTCCGAAACACAAATCATTGTTTTACTGCAGTTTTTTTGTTTTTCTCTAATAATACTAAAACAAAATTTGAGAAAAAAACAAAAGAGCAAACAAATATTTGTTTCTTTGTGGTTCAGAGATTTAAATAAAAATCACAATCCTTTTTCACTGTATTAAATATTTATAATTAATTTCCACATTTTGTGATTTTATTTTTTTTTTAAATACCAAAGGACACTAAAAATTGTTTTTCGGTTGTTACTCGAATACAAATCTTATAATTTGGAGAGACAACCCCAAAAAAGTATTGTATTTCAAGATAAAAAAATTAAGTTTGATTTGTCATAGTTTTGCAAGTTGCTTTGCTTAAATAAAAATCTCCCAAAATGTTGAAATAAACAACGAAAAAAAAAATCTTATTTTGAGGCAATTTTCATTGTGATTATTTTTCATTTTCACATGTGTTTTTTTCATTGTGGTTTTGGGGTTGTTTCCCCCTAATAAAAATCTGGAAGAAATCCAAAAACATCTGCTCTTGTGTTTTGGGGGAAAAAAAACAAAAAAACTTGCACTGTATCCAAATTTTGTCAGTTTATATTTCTTCCCACAACATTTTGTGAGTGTTATTAAAAACCAAAACAAATGTTTTTAAAACATTTTAGCTGAAACACAAATAAATTCAGATTTTTTTTGGGTCAGTTAAAATAAAAATAAAAACTCATAAAATTGGACATATATAACCCAAAAAACAACATGAACAATATATGAATAGCTTCTGATATTCTGTATGAATATTTTTGTCTTTTGGTTATCTCCATTTTTTTCATTATTATGGTTTTTATCCCAAACACAAAGATGAAGCATCTTTGGTTGTTACTCTCTAATGAAAATATCACAAAGTTTGAAGAACCCCCCCCCCCACCCCCCCAAAAAAAATGTTTTTGGAGGTAAAAAAATACCTCCAATAATAATAATAATAATCTTTTTATTGTTGTTGTCCAATGTCATAATCACTGAGTTTGTGTGTTGTTGTTGTTTGTGCTTTTTTCCACTGTCAGCAGAAACACAAAGATTGTTTTCCCTTGTTTTTGTTGTTTGTCGGAAATGTTGTCCTTTCAAGTGGAATTTTGAATCTGTTATGTGATCACACCGACTGAATTTGTGTGAGAAAAGCGCTTCCTGAGAAACGCGTACATGTAGTAAGACCTCAAAAACAAATCAAACGTGAAGACGTGGTTCTCCCAAATAACAAAACAACTTTTTTTTTTTTTTTTTTTTTGGGCGTTCATGTGTTGCACCTGTCCACATCAGTATTGCACGGTCCCCTGTTCCAAGCATTCCAATCGGAGAAGAAGAATTGTGCTCATTTGGTGTGGGAAGCCCTTTTTGGGGTCCTTGCTAGAGCATTTTTTTTTTTTTTAAGTCTTCGGAGATGGGAACTTTTTACACTGTACGATGTCAGGAAAAGTCTTCGTTTCGTCCGCCGACAGCAGCACCAGCAAAATTTGTGCTCAAAAAGTCAGGAAAAAGTGCGGCGGGCGGGTGAGCGTGTAGAAAAAAAAAACTCACTGGGTCTTCTCACGCGTCCACTTGATCATGGTCTCTGGCGAGCGGTAGAGGAAGATGAGCTTGGCGTACATGTCCTCCTCCAAGTCCAGCTCGCCCGTCTCGCGCACTAGGAAGATGTCGGTGCACAGCTTAAGGATGCGGTCCACGTTGGGCAGCTCCTCGAACATGATGGTGTGCGAGATGCCGCTGAAGAACTCGCGCACGAACTTGCCGATCACCAGCACCACCGATGCGTACAGGCCCATAATCCTGACACGCACGCGCACACACAGCAGCAGGAAACAAAAACATCAAAAACGAGCATACAGCGACAAGTTCAGCTACAAATTTGAATAGTTTTGTATTTCTTAATCAGAAACATTTAGATTTTTTTTGTTGTTGTTGCTTTGTGGATGATTTTCTCCAAATTTTGCAAATATTTTTCTTTTGGATACAAATACAAAAAGCGAACTTCGGAGAGAAATGACAAAAAAATACTGGTACATGTTCTTTGTATCGAGGAGCTAAAAATGAACTTTCGTTGGCCAGCCATCTAACACGAGTATCGCTAATGTACAGGAGCGGTCGTACCCGTATCCGGCCAGGAAGCCGAGGCTGGGCGGGCTGACTTGGTCGCTGAAGACGTAGAGCTCCAGGCAGGCGTCGTGGTTCTGACTCTTCTCGATGGGGCCGCGTTCCATCTGGTTGACGATCCACCACTCCTGGAGCTGACATTTGGCCGTCTTCACTTGATGCAGGCTCAGGCTGATGTTCAGCATCATCTTGTCTGGTGTGAGCAAATTACACCATTTAAATCAGACTTTCGGACAGGAAATTGGCGCAAAATACAAAAACTCAAAAATAAAAGCACATTCTACAACAGTGTTGCAGCCATCTCAACAATATGTTGCCAGACAGGAAGTGGAGGTGGAAGTAAAAAATAAAAGCACATTCTATGACAGTTTTGAGCATTGAGAAGAACCTTTGTCAGATAGAATGTTGTGCTCATATTCAAAATAAAAGCCACCAATCACAAATAGAAGTGGAGGTTATATTAAAAAATAAAAATAAAAGCCCATCCTCTAACAGTGTTGCTTTCATATTAATTAGGGAAGGACTGTGTTCAGGGAGGAAGTGGTGCTAAAATTCAAACTAAAAGTCACCAATCACAAAAAGAGAACGGTGGACAGTCAGGAAGTGGAGGTGAAATTAAAAAATAAAAGCCTTACGCCACTTCAGGTATTAGAACTATGGTCAGACAAAAAGTAGTGGAAAAATTCAAAATACAACCCACCAACCACAATAAATGATAGACTTTTAATCAGACAGGAAGTGGACGTACTATTCAAAAATAGTCCATTCCAGAACAGTGGTGGTTCCATATTAAATATGGAAGAACAAACAGGAAGAAGAGCTGAAAATCAAAATAAAAGCCAACAATTACAAAGAGTAGAACTGCAGTAAGACAAGAAGCTGGGGTAAAATTCAAAATAAAAGCCTGAAAATATAAAAATAATGGAGAAGAAAGTAGGGGTGAAATGTAAAGAAAAATTAAAGCAGATTATATTCAGCGTTGAATCCATTGTCACTCGAGGACTTTTGTAGGCAGGAAGTGGAGGTGAGATGAAAAAAATAACAGTGTTGAGATGGGAAGTAGAGGTGTAATGGCCAAAATAAAGCGGTCTACCTTTATACAATTGCTCGACGGGCTTGGCGTCTGAATCGCTTGGGGCTCTGATGTAGCGCGGGAAGATGTTTTGGAGCGTCCTGCATGTAGAAAAGACAACGTGAACGGGATCCGCGCGCTCTGGCTCTCGGCGAACGGTCCACTCACACGTGCGAGCGGCTGTCGTTTCCGCTGAGCAGCAGCACGAGCTCCTTCTTGGTGTCCTCGCCCAGATTGGTCACCCGTTTGCCGGACGCCGTCTCGGCCTTGGCTCCCAAGCTGAGGTTGCGCTGCACAGACCAGGACACGGTGATGGGGAAGTCCTCGTCCAGGGTCAGCATGTCAATGAGGGTCTTCCTGCTCGGGGGGCTGATGGTCCACAGAGAGTTGGAGCTGCCCTTCAGCTCGGCGATCACCAGGTCGCCCGGCGTGTAGCCCCCAAGCCACTCCAGCGCTGCCTGGCGGTGCCCGTCGCAGAGACGCAAGGTCAGTGTTTTTACGACTTCTATTAAAGCAGCCAACTTTCCTTCATTTTAAAAATCGTTTTGGGCTGTTTCTCTCACAATTTTGGACATTAAAAAAAATATATTATTTCATTATTTTTTTTCACTCCAAATTAGTTTTTCTTAAGAAATCTGAAACACAAAGAAATTAGTTTTACCTTTTATCTCCATATTTGGTGAGGTTTGAATTTTTATTTTATCATTATTATTTTTTTTGGGGGGGGGGGGGGGGTTGTTTCGCTCTCAATTTTGCAAGTAAAAAAAAAAAAAATCAGAAATACAGTGGAACTTCAGCTTATGACAATTTGGTTACAGAGCAATTTTTTTGAAATAAAAATTACCTTGGGTTACATCCTATTTTTGGTTCACGATCAGTGTTGGCATGGCCGCGGAAGGCTCAGAACTTTGTGCTTTTTCTTGTGTCGCATAAACATCATTGGCACCGTGCTTCAGGTATCTAAAAGGGCTGCCACGTCCCACAATGCAACGCAAAAGCTGTGCTGCATTGTGGGAGGTGTTGGCCATTTCGAGCTAGCAGTAACCACAGTGAATGTAAACATCATTCTACCTGGGAAGGCTAAGACACGGCACAGTGCTTTGCGAACCCACTGTTATTTCATCATCAGAAATTCTTGTTTTCCCCCATTTCTATATTGTACAGCATTTATTTTTAACCACACAACGACCAAAATAAGGTCAACGTTCATTCGTGTCATTCAGCGGCTGGAACGGATGAATTGTTTGTTGCGATTCATTTCAGAGCTTAATGTGTGAGGAGACATTTTGCTATTGGTGTTGTACTCACCTCGTCGTCATTGTACAGTTTGACAAAATTGGTAAAGTCTTTTTGCGAGACGCCCTGCAGTTGTTTCTGCTGAGCACTCATGGTAAAGATGGGCTGCCGTGGACAGAAAGTAAACGCCATGATTGACTTGCTACTTGTTCTTTTAAGTTTTTCCCCCTTCTCATCTCACCTGGAAGCCGGCCAGCGTGATCTCGAAGGAGACGTCCAGAGGCGGGTTCATCACGCCGGCCACAGACTTGACGAGCGACATGAAGAGCAGCGGGAACCACACGATGCAGATGAGCAGCATCACTATCATCCCACCCATGCCGTACTTCACCACCTTCTTCTTCTTCTGGCCTCGGGGCTGAGGGTATCTCTGTTTGGTGGAAAGATTGCTTGTTATTGCCACTTGTCGCCTCTCTTCACTCGGTCTGTTCTCCCTCAATGGACATATCAGCGGGTGTTTGTGCTTGTTGCCTTTTTTGTTGCTCGTTACTATACATACTAGCAGGTGCTTCTTTTGCACTTTGGGTATTTTGTCTTTCTTCTCTGTATGTCCCCTCTCAAACCAGCAGGTGTTATTGCTATTATTCTATTTTGGTATTTCTTTTTGTTGTCTCTCTTCTCGCTCTCTGTCCCCTTTCAAACATCATAGTAGCACCTGTTATTGCTATTGTCATCTTATTACTATTTGACTTTTTCCTCTCTGTCAGTACCCTTTCAAATGAAATACTAGCAACTTATTGCTTTTGGCCTTACTTCTGTCTCTTCTCTCTTCTCTTTCTGTCCCCTCTTGAACTAAGTACAGTCAGGTTTATTGCTGTTGCTGTCTGTTTTCTTGCCTTTTGTCATTATTTTTGTTGTTGTCCATTTGTCTCATCTAAAACTAACTACCAGAAGATGTTGTTATCGCTATTATCTTGGGTCTTTCCCCTTGTAAACCACATATTAGCAGGTGTTGTTGCCCTTTGTTCTCTCTCTCTTCTGCCTACCTGTAAGCTCTCAAACGAAGTTCCAAAAGGTCTTATTGCTATTTGCCTTCTGTCTTTCACCAATGAAACCAAATGTAGAATTGTACAGTACTTTTGCTGTTGCTTAAATTTCTCTCTCTTTTGTCTCTGTCAACTTTCAAACTATTATTCCTATTTTCTTTATTTTTCACCGCCCAAACCACATATTACAGGTGTTACTTTCTTTTACTATTGCTGGTTGTGCTCTTTCTTCTCTCTGTACACTATCTGTGGCACAGTAAGATGAACAGACCAGTCGTACTGCATGACTAAGCTGTGGAACAGAACATTTTGGGGAGCAAAGAAAAGTTCAACCAAGTAATCATTTCAAGCAACACTTAGCAATCTCATTTTTCGCTCAGTTCCTCTTCCAAAATGTCACAAGTGGATTTTATTCCAGCACCTTCTCCGACTCTCGCCAGCATTTGAGGATGAAGATGTGCGCATATATGTCCTCCACGCAGATCCAGCTGGACAGAGACAGCGACGTGTCCGTCCACACCCAGTCCATCACGGCACGCAGCTCGGTCAGGAACGGAACCAGACGGAACCTGCAAACAATGCCTGTGTTTTTGTATTTTTGTTTTTCATGATTTTGTATGTCCAGCACGACTTCCTTACCCTTGGAAGAGGAAGAGGTTGACATAATTGTAGCTCTTAGTGAGGAAGTTGCCCAACACGCGGGTGGGATAACCGCAGCGGATCTGATAGGCCGACAACCCGAAGTAGATGCACTTGACAAAATACCACATCTGTGCCACATTGTTCTTGTTGAAACGCCTTGGCGGAGGTTGGAAAGGACACACAATAAACTAATGATATTTAATGCTGAGAGGGCGAGCGGATACGTTCTTACTTCTCGGTGACTCCCGGCAGGATGAAGAACATCCAGAAGTGGATGCCGAACACTAGGAAGACCTGGAAGATGACCTTGCCCATGACAGACTTGCGCAAGTAGAGGGCCCGGTCCACTACCATAGTCCCAAACTGGATGAGGACCATGACCAAAAAAGGTCCGGGGACCTGATCCTCTGAAAGGGACGAAGTGATGTCTGCCGCCGAGTGTTTCTACAAGACAACAGATCAGGATGGAAATTTGTGCTTTCCAGCAGCTTCCTCCTACAACCCCCTAATTCATAGAGTTACCTTTCCAACTGTACCATCTATATCATTTGATGTTGTTTGGAAGTGTCCATGCTGGGATTTGGGTTGTTTCGACTGTACACTGGTCTTTTGGAAATACATTTTGAACTAAGAGTCTTACAGAGATGAATTTCAACCACTACATTTGTAATCAGGCTGTTTTGACTGTCCTTCATTATAGTTGGAAATAACTTTTAAAAATAAAACCACATTGGGATCAATTTTACTTCTACCCCCAACATTCTTAGGTTACCTTTCCAAAGGTACTACACGTATCCTTCTACGTTGTCGAGTTGTTGTTGTTGTATCTGAGCTGGGAATCCTGCTGTTTTGGTGGTCACCGGATCATTATCGTTAGAAATAACTTTTAAACAGAAAATCTGATCTGGCTAAATTCAACTTTGACTCCCACATTTATAGGGGTGAGCTTTCCAACCATACCACTCGCCCTTCTATGGAGCCCGAGCCAGGAATTGGGCTGCTTTGACAGTCCTTGGATCTTTAAAGTTGGATATAACTTTTGAACTGAAAGCCAACAATTGAACTTGACCCCCAGATTTCTAGGGGTGAGCTTTTAAACAGAACCTACATCTCTTTATGCTGTCTGGAAGTGTCAAAGTCAGGAATAAGACTCTATTGGTGGTCCACGACTCACTACAGTTGAAAATAATTCCTTAAGAGAAAGTCACACCCAGGTGAATTTTACTTCTACCCACACATTTTTAGGGGTGAACTTTTCAGCAGTACAACCCTCTGAAAATCTCAGTGTACAGGTGACACCTACACCAAAAGCCCAAAAGCCGAAGACGATGATAATGAAGTCAACAGTGTCGGCGAGGAACATGAGCACATAGACGTCGGTCACAGCGCTGTACTCGGGATGGATGAGGTCGTAGAAGAACTGACGCATGGGTACGTAGAACTCCATGAACCTGAAACGCACAAACCAAGCTATGATCAACTGTATTACACGAAAATCAACACAAAGTAAACGTGAACACTGGAATGTTACAAAGATTGGCTGAAAAAGATGATGTGTTGTACTTCTTGACAGTGTATGCTCTGGCCTTGAAGAGCTGCTCCTTCAGCTTCTCCAGGATCATCTGCTTCTTGGTCTTCTTATGAACGCTGGCTTCGCTGCCATCCTTGTGGCTGCTGCTGCAGGATGTGACACTTCCTGCAGAGACAATCGAGTCAGGAACAAAGCTTCAAACGCAAAGCCCGAAGATGGTCTCACCGCGTTTGGCTCGGGCGGATGAGTGCAGGGATCGGTGCAAGACATGCGAACCCCCGCTGGAGCTTGTGCGCCGCTGGTAGGTGGGCTGCTGCGGGTGATGCAGCTGCACATGACCCGAGTCCATTGAGGTGCCGAAGTTGATGGAGCCTAATGTCTGTGTGGAGCCCCGCCACTCACGTACCCCCGAGGAGGCGGTGGTGCTGGCGGCAGAGCCGGCTTCTGACTCCCTCTCGCTCTCGTCTCTGGGAGTCCCCTCATCTTCCGACTCGCTCTGATGGGACGCCTCCCTCTTCTCCTTAGGGTCGTCCTCGTCCCACAGGCCGTGGCACTGTGATGGCACGGGGTCCCGCTCAATGCCCAAATCAATATGAACAAGAATATCTGCGTTTGTGCTAGCCTACTAAAGCTAACACTAACTGTAAAATAGAGGTGCACTGCACTCATGTTATATAGCTGGATAAAGCTAACAGTATATAAAATAGAAGAGGGCTAGTAGTCATGTTAGGTGGCTAAAATAATCAGTGTAGTGTGTAACCTCAATTTAACAGACCCAGAAACAACAGATTTCAGATTTAACGGACAGAAAACAGTGTCCCCGTTGGAACTGAAAACACCCCCTTTGTTGCGGACAAAGACCGTTAGTTCCACAATTGACCGCTGTCAATTGTTTACTAGTGCAAGCATCAGAGAGCGACTGGGTTGTGCCTCTGTTGTCACAGATATGAAGACTAGATCCGGCTAACCGACGTGCCTACCTGGCGGCAATTTTGGTAGGGGCGACGTTCCCATCAAAGGCAATGCATTGAAATTAGCTTAGCGTCGCCATACGCACGTAGCTCAAAAGGTGTCGTATCTATCTATTCATAACTAGGGCTGACATTTATTCGCGCGCTCATGTCTCATGTCTCGAACATTCTATACTGATTTTGGTACAGTTGTTTTTATGTCAAGCACTTCTCTATGGCACCAATCGTAATGGAGGTGGGAAAAGGAAGCGCGCTAACCTCACGGCTCATGAAAGCGACCCTCGACTCGCCATCACAATAACTTTCTTCCACCAGCTGCACGCCATTATCACTCCTCCCAAGCAGCAGCGATCACTGCACTTTCATGGCTGCACAGTATTATACAATCAAAACAATGTTTAAAGGTAGATTTAGGTCAACTTTAAAACTTTTCAAACTTTTATACATTTATTTACAATAATTTTGTACTGTACTGGGTGTGAAAGTGATTCAAACTAATGGACGAACGGCTTTAACGGACGACCCCACCCCCCTATTAGTCCGTTAAATCAAGTTTCCATGGCTAATGGCAAGTTCAATGCTAATTCAATATGAAAGGGAATAGCTGTGGTTTTGGTAGCCGGCTAAAGCTAACTGTGTGTAAAGAGGTGAGCTGTGGTTGTGCTAGCTGGCTAAAGCCAACGCAAACAGTGAGTGTTGAATATTAATTGTGTATGTAAAATAGAGGTGGGTTCTGGTCCAGTAAGCTGGCTAAAGCTAAATGCTCGTAAAATAGATGTGCGCTGTGGCTAAAGCTAACGCTAACTGGAGTTTACCTTGAGGATGGACCTGTGGAAGAAGAGTGCCAGGAGCTGGACCAGGTCGTAGTGGACGTAGCCATTCTTTTTCTCCACACCGATAATGTTAGGCGGGTGGTATGGGTTGTCCTTCTCAATCTTGTTCTGGTTGAAGGGAAAGAACCCGAACTGGAAGAAGTACTTGATCACGATGGTGACCTGATGAACAAAACACAAACAGTCACCTAAGATAGAGCTTAAATCAGTTTAGTTGTCAACTGTTACGTTTATATTGTCACCAAATGTAAATCCATATGATAATATGGATTTCAAAGAAATTATGTTTATTTCAATGGAATGAGTTTGTTTTAAAACCAATAAAAAGCCAATAGTACATTTCAAAACCAGTTCAAAGCTCATCTAGTCGATTTTAAACCCAGTTTGAAGTATTTTATGACCAGTAATTTTCAAACTCGTATAAAATTTGTCAACTATATTTGAAACCAGTTTAAAGCTCACCAGGTCACTTTAAAAACTGTTTAAAAATTCTTCCGTTCATTTTAAAATAAAACCAGTTTACATTTTTGCCCAGTTCATTTTAAAACCAGTTTAATGGTCAACCAGGTCACTCGAAAAACTGTTTAAATTTTGTTATCATCATTTTAAAACCATATTAAGAGTCATCCAGGTCATTTATAACCGGTTTTATAGTTTGTCCAAACAGGTTTTCCCAGATCTGTTCCCAATTGGTCACGATTTCAATCTGAAGTTTAAAACAAATTTTGATGTTTCTTTAAATGGATGAAATCAAATCAGTTCAAAGCTTGTCCACTTCACTTTAAAACCAGATTAAGATTCACCCAGTCAATTTAAGAATCCGTTTCAAGTTCTTCCAAGTAGGTCATTTTAAAACAAGTTTAAATCTTGTTCGTTTCAACGAATGATGGTTTTTCTTTGGATTTTTTACTATGACGTCACCAACAAAAGGGAATGATGGCGAAGAGGAAAAACTATAACCATGGAACAGGAAACAGGAAATAATTAATTAAATATCAACACTACACGAATTAAGAGATGCTAACATAAACAAAATTATTTTATCCTGGCAATAACTAAAATAATGGAACTTGGTGACAGGGGGGTCAAAATGCGAGGGTTTTTGCTTTATTTGGCACCTCGGTGTAGACGATGGCGGTCATCCAGTAGCGCTTACTGGGCCGTGGCACCGACAGCATGGCCCACAGGAAGATGGTGACGGGCAGTACCAGCGTGGCGAAGTTGGCCGACACCATGTGGTTGATGATGATGACCAGGAAGCAAACCATCTCAGAGTGTGCTACCAGCATGTTGTAGAGGGCATAGCACAGCTGCAGCACCAGTGGCTGGCTCTGGTAGAACTTCTCCGACTGGTCCAGCTCCTCGTCATAGAACATTCTAGCGATAGACGGAGAAAAAGTGGTTAGCGCGTGCTGTTCCTCAGGGTACTGTGCTAGGTACCATTGCTATAGATACAGTTGTGGGCATGTGCACCTTTTGCTAAACTTTAGAAACAGTTTAAAGCTCAAGCAGGTTACTTATTAAATGTTTTAAGTTCATCCAGGTCATTTTAAAACCAGTTTATGGCTCCTCCAGTTAATTAAAAACACGTAAACATTCAGTTAGTTTTAAAACCAGTTTAAAGCTTGTCCATTTCAATTTAAAATGAGGCGGTGTCTTACTTGTTGAGCAGCAGCTCGCTGGCGGTCAACTCAGTGGTCATGGAGGGCAGCATAATATCAGACCTGCTGTCCGAGCGGCTGTCTGAGGTCATGAGCATATGCCGCCGTCTCCTGCCCGCGTCGGTGTCATCGTCGCTTACCTCCAACCGGTCGAAGCTGACTGCTTTGCTGTAGCTGGGCGGCACATCGCCGTCTGACGTCTTGGAGGCATCTGTGTCAGGGGTGCACAGGAGACCCCCAGTGTGGCCTCCGGCCTGCGGAAAGTCCCTCTGACCTCCTCCTTCCCCTCCTCCATCCTCACTCTCACAGATGGTGTCCTCCTGGAGCCGGTGAGAGGGCACTTCCTCTTGGCTGAAAGACCCCCAGATGATGCTCTTCTCCTCACGTTCTACTTTCTGTCCACCATGGAAGACAACACACCCCTCATTGCATTCTGCTTCCTGTCCGTCTTGCATTTCCTCTTCAACTTCCTGGGGATCCGCATCGGATCCGCCACAGGCTCCACTCTCGTCCCCAGGCTCCTCCAGGTCCTGGGACTTCGGAGGAAGACGTCGCCCTTCCTCCCGATGAACCCGATTGTCCTCCACTTCTTCTTCTATGGTTTCCGTTGTGCCCTGTCTGGAGGACATAAGACTTGATAAGGATGCACTACTTACAGTACATTGGTTTGAAAATAAAAGGCAGACAGTGCTTTGGATGAAGATGGAGCTAAAATACTGTACTGTAATGAAAGGTAATATTTACTTACCTCTGCCAAGGAAAGTTGGATCATGCAACACCTATTTTCCATAACATTGTGGAGATGTAGGGCAAATGCCACAGAATAACCCATTAAAAGCATTTTTAAACCTGTTTAAAGCTTGTTCAAGTGTCTTTAAAAGCAGTTACAAGTGTACCCAGTTCAATGGTTGGGGGGGGGGGGGGGGGGGTGTTTATTATTTAAATCTGAATCAGTTCTATTTAAAATCAGTTTAAAGCGCGACCAGTTTGTTTTAACAAACTGTCAGTCTGCTTACAAGCCAACACAATCTACTCCTTGACCGAGGAAAAGCATACATGATGAAATGCAACTCACGCACATGACAAGATGGATGTCTGATGCATGCGTGTGCTTGTGTGTGCATGTGACTGTTGCCCCCTGCACCTGGACACGAAGCTGCTGCCGCTGTCCATAGACGAGTTGGATACGTCCAGGCCATAAATCTTGCGCAGTTTGGGCCGTGCTCGTTCGCTGGTTTTGGGAATGCACTCAGGCATCCCGTCCAGGTCCTCCAGCGTGGACTGACGGGAAAACAGGGTGGTGGCCTCGGTGTAGGCGCTGAGATGCGGCGACAGTGGTGGTGGGTGGAAGAAGCGGAATGAGTATTTGTTATAATAGATATGTCCATAAAATGTTGTGTCATTAGGACAATTTATTTTTTATTTTTTTTGCATGGTACTCAAGCGTTACAGAAAAATTTGTTGTGACTTTTTCATGGGAAATTCTCAAAATCAGCAAACTTTAAAGCTGTGCTCCACCCACATTAAATGCGATCGGGAAAAACTCAATTTAGCGTTGCCCATCTGTCCAGGATACTTGGTACCAATTGAGGCTCATTTGGGGAAATTCCCGCCTCTATGTATGGCTGTGGAATTAGCCCAAAATGGCTGCTTCAAACCAAAATGGCCAACTTCCTGTTCAATTTTGAGCATGGGTCCTCAACACTTTTTTGTGCGTGCTGAGATGTCCACGCAATTGTGTGTCAATCAGGAAAATCCTTTATTTATTTATTTATTTATTTTTTTAACCTGGAGCTAGGGCCTTAAAGATTAAATGAGATGAATGAAGGTGAACCTAATGAAGTGTCCGATGAGGGTGTCTTTAACCAGAATCTTCATGTACCTTGAGATGCTGTCCCTGGAGGCTGTGGAGGCCTGACTCTCCATGTGGTACCCTTTCCCCCGCCGCCGGACTCTCGACGAGTCCCCAGCCGACTCGTCCTCGCTGAGCAAGTCCACGCTGGCCTGCCGCGACATGTTGAGTCGCATGGCCTTCTGGTAGTACACATGAATGCTGTCCCTGGATGGCACATTGCCCTGGTGGAGGTTGAGGGTGGCGTAGGAGTAAGGGGATTATCAACAGATTACATAATAGGATGGGCCTGTCGAGAACCGAATGTTAGTACAGAATGCTGAAGCACAGTATTTTACCTTCTTGACCTCCCTGGTGAGCATGCAGCGCTCGATGCGCAGCACGGTGGAGATGTCGATGTACTCCCGGCACACTTCGTTCATCCAGCGAGTGAAACTGTCCACGGTGGTCTGCAGCAGCACCCACGTGAACTTGATGATGTTGTAAACACGCTTGAAGATGTTGTCTGTACGAGTTTAAACAAGTTAGGAGAAGCTAAGAGGAGGCAGAGTAAAAGAAAGAGAAGACACCAACCAGGACCAGAGTTGTTATCGTCTTGTACTTGGCTGTCAGAAAGCTCGTCCACCTCGATGCCAATGTGAGCTGCTGCACCACAAAAAAAGGATTTTATTCAGTTCATTTAAAACCACTTTGAAGTCTTGTCCTGTTCACTTTAAAACCAGTTTGAAGTTCATTCAGGGCATTTTAATACCGATTCAAAGGTCACCAAGTCTGCAAAGTCTGCCCTAAACATTTTAAAAGCAGTTCAAAGCTGGTCCGGTTCATTTTAAACCCAGTTAAAAGCTTGTCCAGGTATAAAACCCAGTTTAAAGCTCACCCAGTTCACATGTAAACCAGTTTTAAATTTGTTTCATTTTAAAGGAATTTATATCTTGTCCAGGTCATAATTTACCAATTAAAAGCTTCTCCGGTTTATTTTAATACCAGTTTAAGTCTTATCGAGTCCATTTTAAAAACACTTTGAAGCTCCTCCAGTTAATTTTAAAACCAGTAAAAGGTTTGTCAGATTTAGTTTTTAAATCAAGTTTAAAGCTTGCCCTGGTCAATTCTAATCAGTTTAAAGCTTTGCATGCTCACATTAAAACCATTTTAGAGCTTGTCCAGTGCCCTTTAAAACCAGTTTAAAGTTCACCCAGTGCACTTTAAAACCAGTTTAAAGTTTGTCAAGGTACTTTTAAAGCCAGTTCAAAGCTTGTCAAGTTCATTTTAATACTCGTTTAAATCTTGTCCAGTTCAAATTAAAAAGAGTTTAAAGCTAATCCTGTTTTTTTGTTTTTTTTTTGTTTTGTTTTTCTTTTAGTTAAAAGCTCACACAGGTCATTTTTAAACCAGTTCAAAGGTCATCCTATTCATTTTAAAAACAACTAAAAGCATTTACTGTAGTTTTAAAACCTGTTAAAAGTTCGTCCATTTCACATTAAAACCAGCTTGAAATGTCTGATTCCTTTTAAAAACCAGTTTAAATCTTGTGCAGTTCACTTTAAAAACAGTTTAAAACTCGCCCCGTTCCGTTTTTTCCCCACTTACCCTCCTTTTTGTTCTTCTTGTGTCGAACTCCTTTGGTGTATTTCTTCCAGAACTTGCGTTTCTCCTTGGCTCTTGCCTTCAGGGCCGCTTTGGGGTCTTTGATCCACGTGTGATAGAGGAACTGCAGTTTAACGTGAGACATAAGATGATAAGAACAAAGGAGGGATGCGCTCACGTGGCCTGAGCCACAAGCAATTGGAAAAGAGAGTAAACGGGTGACATGCATTCAAAAGGTTAACAACATTTATCAGTCTGTGCAATTTACCCGTTAAGTCACAACAACAACAACGACGACGACAATCATGACAAGCAAAAGGTCACAATTCTTGCTCACAACCACAACTTCATATTCACTTATTGGCTTTTGTAGCAGAACATGAAATGGACACTGGACGCACTTTGTGGGGTCATGCACAAACAAGGAGATAGCCGGTTGTTTACCTTTCCTGCCTTCACTACATACTGAAGCACAGTTTTAGGCAGCTTTATGACAGACTTCGGCAAAGCCAGAACGGCCAACACAAACTTCCTGATAGCTCGCTACAGGTGCGGGAAGACACGGGTGGAGAGAGGGAAAACATGGGTAGCAATGACATGGAGCGAGCGAGAACGGAGTTGTGGAGAGAATGCATATGGATAAGGGACACAGGTTGAGGCAAGGTGGCATGAGGACAACGGGTGGGAAGGATACAGGCGGGGATGGTACATATGAGGAGGGACGGCAGAGGTAAATAGGACACACAGAAAATGACACAGGTGGGGCGGCGATACAGGCAGGGACATGGGAAGGCAAGACAAATGGGGAGAGGGAACAGTTAGAGGGATGGTGGCAAGAGGACAACAGGTGTAGTAGATACAGGTGGGGATGGGACACAGGAGAAGGGGCGACATAGGTGGATAGGACAGAAAATAAATTATACAGGTAAGGAGAGGATGCAGGTAGGGACAGAAGTGGAGAGGAGACAGGTGGATAGAAGGTGGCAAGAGGGAAACAAGTGTGAAGGGTACAGGTGGAGAGAGGACACAGGATTAAGGACAGCACAGATGGAATGGACAGGCGACAAAAACCAGATAGGACACATGGGCAGAGGAGAGTATAGAGTGACACACATTAAGGAGAAGGTGGCAGGAGGAGAATGGGTGTGATGGATAAAGGTGGGGACGATACAGGTGAATAGGACAAAAGGAGAAATTATACAGGCATAGGTGGAGAAAAGAAAATGGAGGAAGGGACACAGGTGGGGAGAGGACAGGTCAGGACGCAGATGAAGGTGACACAACACCAGTCGATAGAAATACAGGTGGGGAGAGGACAGAGGTGGAGAAAGGACACAATTGGAGAAGGCATAGGTGGGCAGTGGGCAGAGGATATAAGCGATGACAGAAGAGGAGGGGGGGGGGGGGAGAAAACAAGGGTAAGGAAATGGGTGGATAAAACATGGAAGACAGAGGCGGACAAGGAACACAGACAGAGAAGACACAGGTAGAACGGATACAGGTGGGGGTAGGATAAAGGAAGAATGCCAGTGAAGAGCACAAAGATGGAGAGAGAGAGAAGACAAGTGGTGTCGGGCAGAGACAGTGGAGAGGGTTAGTGGAGAATCATGTATCAGTGTTACATTAAAGCAGATATATTAGGTTAGAAACGTTTTATTAATATGCAGGCTAAAAATAGCTGACAAGTCAAATAAATCTATGCAGAGAGCACCTGGAAGGCAGACCTCCTCAGCGGCTCCTCGTCTTTCAAATCCTCCTCCTCCTCCTCTTCCTCGCTGTCAGTTTCAAACAAGTAATACTCGCCGCTTCTCACCACTGACAGGGACAGCACAAGGGTTAATTTGGAGGTGCACAAACAACGGCAACAACACGGAAGGAAGGAAAAGACGCTGACTCTAACATGACGAGCACAAAGCGCTGATGTGATGTGTGTTTGTCATTAGAGTCGACAGCAGAGTTTGAAGCGACAAGGCTGACTTGTGTCCTTGAACAGAAGGAGGTGAAGGGGAGACGCTGGGGTACACCGAAATTGGAAGCAGTGGGTGGGGCTGCAATAGCCGACATGATCCATAACCAAATAGGAAACCAGCCTTTTAAGAATAAAAAATTGAAAATAAATCCATCTGTCTGCATCTTTATCCCAGACGTGTCCCACAATTTTATGCTTTCTCGTTCGGCAACCTTGCTACCGTGTGCTAAGGGAATAATAAATCATGACGCTTTTCTTGTGTGCATGACTGCACACAATAAGCAATAGTTTTGCTCCGTCTTTTGGCTTTTTTCGGTCTCGCCCAATGTGGTCCCGATGCAAGCAGCCTGTAACAGCCAGACCAGTCCTCGCATTATCGTACTACAAAGTAACACAGGAATCAATCATGGGGTTTTCAGTTAACTAACTAACTAACTAACTAACCGAATGGCCACCATCAAAACAGAACGCGACATAATAAAGCTACCATGTTATCTTTTTTTTTTTATTCCCTCTATAAAATAGAGTATTGAATAGAGAATAGACTTTCTCCACTGAACTGATGTGACAGGTGTTTCACACCAGTCCTGTAGGTGCCGCATTAAAAAGTGCCAAGTGCCACATACCGCAAGCTTTTTGCTTAAGATAGATAGATGTTTAGCTGTTTTGGGTCACTGCCCCGCTCGACTGTCACAGCCAGACCTGCACCAGAATCGGATGGTTTCTTGTTTGGCCCTTGCACCACCTTGCTACAAAGTGACGTGGAAATCGGGATCTTTTTCGGTAAGTGTGTCCAGTAACTAATAAAATGGTCCTTAAAACATCTCAATTTAATAAACTTGGCAGAAAAGTAAATATTTAATAGCTGGTGATGCGCGTTGGTTTTGATCATGTCTGCGGGCAAAGAATGAAACCTTTTGAGGTGAGAGGACTTCATATCTTTGCATGAACACGTTGTAAAAAGTGAGCGATTACCCACCGCGGGCTCTTCAGGCGTTCAAAACAATACCACAACCTCCGGCCGTTAGTCCTTTTCTCATTTGCCTCCTTGTTCTCGTGTCTATTTAAGGCAATGTCGCCGCACTACGAACACACGTAGTAGATCTTTTAAAGTGGCTCTTCAGCGACAGTCAAGCGGCGTCCTTAAATAGAGACAGAAAAGGACTAAAAAAGACCAGAGGACGACGGCCGGTGCCTTCGAAGCCCTCGGACGGAGTGGGAATCCTCGGCGGCGTTCTGGTCGAGGACACAAGGGCCAATGTGAGTGGAGGAATGAGCTAAAGAGGGGGAGGGGTCAACCTACTGGAAGCATGGTCAACCCACGGCCTCCACCAGTGCTTTTTTTTGGTCTTGGCTTTGGCTCGCTGCGCTCCTAAAATTTAACAAATGACATCAGTGCAAAACGACACAAAGTAAAGGATCAAAGGAAGAGTGGCTATGTTAGCTTAGCAACATCATCAACACGGGCACGGGCGGAGGCCTTCTCCATACCCTCGTCCTCCTCTTCAGGAGGAGGCGGGGCAAGCGTCTGTCCTTCTGTGGACTCCTGCACCATACTCAGCATCTTCTCCTTGCCACGCTTGAACTTCTGCTGCCTCACCTTAATGCGCTCCATCCTTTGCAGACAGACACGCGGGTGGGTGAGTGGCGCTAGTACATGGACTTTATGTAGCATGATACACTCCTTATACTTCCTTGTTCTCAATTAGGGCCCTAATAGGACATCACAATCCTCAAGTAATTGGGTTAGCACTGTGTGATGTTTCAGTATCACTTAACGTGTGGGAATATTCAGCATCTAAGACAACAATTCAACACATTCATTAGCTGTCCATTTTTGAGTGCCTTAACACGCCCAAAAGCTCACCATTTTTTTCCAGCATGTGTATCCTGGTGAAAATGTAGACTATGTATGTATGTATGTACGTAAGTACAATACTTATTTTAGGGGTCCTGAACATTGTGAGACGTTCAAGCCAAAATACAAAAATATATATAAATAAATAGATGAAATACAACACAATAGATTTAAAAAATAAATAAAACTAATTGGCAAAAAACTACAGCATATGTATTATTATTTACTAATAATAAAAGTAATATGAATGACTAAATAATGAATAAAATTAACAGATAGAAACATAAACATACACAAAAAAATAAACTAAATTAAACAAAACAAAAATACAACTAAAAATATTTGATAGTAAAACCACATAAATAAACTAAAATGAAACAATAAACCAAACCAATATCTGTGAAATAAATAAATCAAAATACAATAAAACATTAAATTATAAGAATAAAATAAAATACAACAAAAAGTAAATCAAATGAAATGAGTAAAATAAAATAAAACACCGAAACAATATTATTAAACTATATTATACAAAAATACAACAACAACAAAATAAAAAAACCCATCAAAGCCTATAATAAAATCTGATATTATAACAAAATAAGTAAATGAAACGAATTACAATAAAAATAAACAAAGCTAAATTAGTAAATGAATAATATAAAACCAAAATGAAATGAGAACAAAAGCTAAATAAAACTAAATTAATAAAATAAAACAAAATAAAACAAGTGAAAAATATAAGTAAATAAAAATAAACGTAAATTAGTAAAATACAAATTTAAACTAAATTCAATAGAAAGTGAAATAAAACCATATAAATGAAATAAAACCTAATAAAAAATAAGCAAAACAAAGCCAAGTAAAATAATATTAAATAAGATTAATAAATAATAAATGAATAAAACTAAATAAAAACATCTCACTGTCGCTTCAGCTGCTCCACAGATTTGCGCTCCTCCTCCAGCCGCGCCCGCACCGCCTTCACGATGGTGGCCTGGAAAAGCTCTGCCCCCCTGGAACACAGTACACGCACACACCAGCACTGAGGACGCCATCCGGCTCTCTATCCAGTACAAGAAGGAGACGTGCGTACCTGGAGGCGAGGATCTGCGAGGCTCTGATGTCGGCCACCACGTGCAGGAAGTAGTAGCTCATGAAGACGCGCCGCTGCAGCAGCAGGAAGGCGAAGCAGATGCTATCCCAGATGATGCCCGCCTCATCACTGGGCAGCTCACACCGCTGGTCGACATCTGCTCGGACCACACGTGTCAATGGGACTGCTGTGTGCATATGTTTGTGTGTGTGTGGTTGTGGTTGCCTTACTGAGATGTTCCTGGTTGGTGTTGATGTTGTATTCCTTGATGGTGCAAGCCAGGCTGAAGAGCTGAATGAGCCAGCACTTGTTGGGGATCAGAGAGTTGATGTAGCCGCAAGCCAGGATCTGGAAACGACAATGTTAGGAATGGATAACTGGATGATCATTTTTAACAATACTACGAAAATTGTATCACAACAAATTCCAACCTGATCTCATCAGATTTGAAAGCGATAGAGATGTTAAATATCCAGTAAAGTAAATTAGAGCACATTTTTAAAATTAAGTTTAACAACAGAACATCAAATATTGTATTCTTTATTTTGTATTTACATTTTCTATTTTAATTTGATATTTGTCATTATTTTACATTTTCTTATATTGACTCAAATCTATTTCTACAACACTTTAACAACAACAACCGCAGCTGGAACAAAGTGCTGTTCTTAAAACACAACAACAACAATAATAATAATAATAATAATAATAATAATAATAATAATACTACAAAGTAAGGATAATTTACATCTGAAAAAAATCTCTCATATAATACCTGAAGATTACATGTATGATTGAATAACTTTCTTACATAAAAATTACATTTCCATAAGGTTTGAAATTGTGAATATTTTAATTTTCATATATAATAACATTTCCATAAGTTTTGAAATTGTGAATATTTTAATTTTCATATTTTATAGATACAGTTATTATATGAATTAATGAATAATTCTGATAACAAATCAACAACAAATATTATATATATAATGTATGTATTTTGTATTTATATTTTATTTATTTGATATTTTTGTATTATTCTACATATTTTCTTGTAATCAATACATTAAGATTGTAATCATTATATTATTATCTATTATTTAACGGAATAACATATGCATAATTGTATGTTTTTCCAAATTAATTTTCCATTGTTTTTAAATATAAATTATTTTTTATTATGTCTAATATTCATATTATAATGGAATATTTTATGTTTACTATAAAAATTGAAAAATTATTTTGATATTTGACAGAATTATCTGTATTTGTTATATTTATTATACTTTATTATAATTATATTTTGAATTGATTGTTAATTCTGAGATTCAACAGAAAATAGACTTTTTTAATCTAAAATGTGAGCATGAAATCATTTCTGTGAAAGATAATTTATAAATATTCTTGTATTTTTTATTGTATTAACACCTTTGGATATGATTTGATTTGCATTTCATGTTATATGTTATTGTATATTAATTACAATTTTATTTCGCTATTTGACACATATTATATACATATATATTTACATACATGCATACATTTCCGTTTTCATTGTTACTGTACAATTCATTTTATTTCATATTATTTTTTAGTTTTAAGGCTTTTTTTTAAATTCCTGATGATTATTTTTTTTTTTTTAAGATGTCATAAACATCCATGAAACTTGATAGGAAAAATCACGATGACATATTTATAAACTGACAGAAAGCCAAAAATCTTCCCCGGTGAATGTAATTGTGTCCTTTTGAGACAGGAAACGCTGTCACAAGCGCACAGCTACTTCCCATTTTGAAACGACGCTTGTCCACTCACAGACAAAATGTTCTTCATGGTGATGACAAAGATGTTGTAGGCTATGAGGAAGTCCCAGTAGTGGAGGATCTTCTTGATGGGCTTAAGCAGGAGCTCGCCGCCAAAGAGCAGGAAGTAGAAGCACGCCACCAGGTAGCCCATGCAGAACACGCTGATGCGCGTGGTGCCCGTAATAAAGATGATGGTCAGCACGAACCAGAACAGGTAGCTGAACATGATCACTTTCAGCATGTCCAGGTACGACCTGCAGGGCACAGCTGAGAGATAACAAGCTGCTGCTGCTGCTGCTGCTGCTGCTGCTGCTGCAGTGCTGACTAGAAACACAACTTGGATCACATACCATGCAAAATGAAAATGGTTCCTGCTTGGGTAAAGATGCGGGGGAAAAAGGATAAGCTCGGGGGAAAGGGTGAAGGATGCCATGAAAAAATGTAAAAAAATATATATGAAAAATAAAATAAATAAATAAATGATAAATCATTTTCAAAATAAATGAAACTAAATAAATTTAAAGCAAGAAAAATGCTAGCGAAAAGCTAACTGGTTAATCAAGGAAATTGGTGAGAGGATTAAGCAAAAAATACTACAAACAAACGAATGAAACCCAAACTAAAGAAAAAAAAATTTAATCCAGCACTCCGGTTTCCTCCCAGATCCCAAAAACATGCAGGGTAGGTTCATTGACGATTCTAAATTGCCCGTAGGTGTGAATGTGTGTGCAGATGGTTGTTTCTTTATATGTGCCCTGCGATTGGCTGGCAACCAGTTCAGGGTGTACCCCGCCTCCTGCACGATGATAGCTGGGATAGGCTCCAGCACGCCCGCGAACCTTGTGACGAGAAGCGGCTCAGAAAATGGATGGATGGATGTTTTGTTTAGTTTTATCACACAAAATAAATAAAAAAATACATTTTAAAAATTAACATAAAATAAAAAAATTGAAATAAATAAAACAAAGCAAAAGCTTGTAAAAAGCAAACTTGTCGTGAAGGAATTGGGCAAGATAGTTAAGCTGAAATAAAAATAAAGTAAATAAATAAGTTAAGAATAAAATCACTAGCTGAGTAAAAAGCCAAGGAATACAAATGGGTTTTGAGGTGGGTTTTAAAAACAGGTAGTGAGGGTGCTTGTCTGATGGACACTGGGAGACCATTCCACAGTTTAGGACCAGCAATAGAAGAGGCTCTATCGCCTCTAAGCTTCAGCTTGCACTTTTTTGGTACCTTCAAGAGTAGCTGGTCAGCTGACCTGAGGTACTGGGCATGTTCGTAGGGATGGAGCAGCACAGCAAGGTAAGGTTAAAGATTTAAAGACAAATCGCGGAATGTTAAAATGAACTCTAGTGCACAGGCAGCCAGTGCAGGGAGGCCAACTGTCTAAAACAGAGACAGTTGGCTAACTTGAAAGGCAAAGTGCACACTCTTCTGTAGTATGATGCAGTGCACGTCTACATATCAGCAAAATGCAATGGCACGCATGGCAGCGTCCATTATTCGTGATGGATGTGGTGAAAACATAGGAAGCAGCGTTCATTTGACGGTCTGTTTGGGATGATCAATCGGCGCCTTGATGGGTGAAAATACCTTTTCCATACTTGAAAGCTATTTATTGAGTTAGAGCACAGGGGGAAAAAGTGCCTAAGTAGCGCAGTGACCGACAGAGTGTTTTTGTAGATTATGGATTTCTACCCCCACTGCGACCCGGTATCCGTAATTTGATCCTGGAGGGGGAAACGGCAATGGAATAAGTGCAGGGCGGTAGTGGCGTGCTCTCGACCTTGTGGCGAGGCCTTGTTGATGGACGCAGAGTGTGTTAATAAAAGACGTGTCCACTTTGTGCATCAAAACACTGCAATGTGAAGCGCACGCGATCAATGACTGCGGACGACTAGGGATGCCTAACTCGGCTTAGCCTGTATCTCAAAAGACTTCCACTGCTTCTTGTGACCTCAACAATCCATACACTGGGGGCCCAAAAGACTGGAATGTGTGGCACGTGATTTGCGGCTGTGCACAAGTCCGTATGCCTAACTTGTGACATGCTCCGAGCGCTTCCTCATGAGAAGAGTCATGTGACCTCAACAATCCATACACAGGGGACCCTAAACACTGGAATACAAGGTGCACACAATCAGTGACTGCAGACAAGTCGGGATGCCTAACTTAGTCTTCCTGAGTCGTGACTTGTGACCTTAAAAATCCAAATGGGGGGACCCTAAACCCTGCAATGCAAAGTGCACACAATTACTGGCTGCAGGCAACTCGAGATGCCTAACTCAGCCTTCCCCCGTCACAAAACTCACCTAAGCTTCCTCCCGGGAAGAGTCATGTGATCGCAACTGTCCCTTTTAGGAGTCCCTAAACACTGGAATGCAAATTAGTGACTGCATACAAAACGGGATGCCTAACTCAGCCTTGTTAAGTCACGAAATGTTTCCCCACAAGACGACTCGTGACCTTAACAATACGTACAGAGGGGACCCTAAACACTGGCATGCGAAGCAGGTAGCAGACGGCATACCTGCAGTGGAGGAAGTCGGGGACGGGGTTATGTACGCTGAAGGAGGAAGCGTCCAGGTCCCTGCAGATCTCGACGTTGTCTCCGGCCATGATGCGCACGGCTGCCTTGTTCTCATCATCAAACACTTGCCTCTGCATGGAGGCGCACAGCAGCAGCATGAAGTCGTCTGGAGAAGAGAAGGTCACACTCACCTTAACTGGACTATAAATGTGGCGGAAAGGAGTTGGGGGAGAAAATGTGACAGGACCTACAGATGAGAAAGGACGGATTGGGCCTAGAGAGGAAATCAGGAACGTAGAGCCACTTGACCACCTTGGAGTCGGTCGTGGAGCTCGGGAATCTCCAGGGATAGTCTGAAAATAGGAAAAATGTAAATATTAAATAGCATCTCACATACCAAGTTTCAACTTTTGCTGTTTACATTATAAGCAGTATATATATAATTGGATTTCTATTTTATTTTATATATTAGATTAACTTTTGGCAGAAATATTTTTACATTCAATATTTTATATTAAATTATTTTGTTGAAATGTGTGTATTAGTTATTTTATTACTATATTAATTCTAAACAAATTAGATGAGTTGTGGTATCAGAGACACATGAGACTTGACAAAAGATTTTTATATAAAATTGTATTATTTTTGTTAGAATATATATATATATATATATATATATATATATATATATACAGTATATATATGTATTATAAAATATATAGTGTTTATTTATTATATTATTTGAATAGCATTTGAATAAGATTTGTTTTTAAAAAATCATTATTGACAATTTATGAATTTGTATGTATCATTTTATTATGAACTACTTTATTATTATTAATCAGTTTATTTTGAAAGGGGACAATGCAATTTCATAAAACACATGAAGTACACATGGTTAAAAGAGCTAGAATTAGCCAGAAGGCTAGTTTTCATCTGTAGTCGCCTGGCCATGATGTAAAAAAACAGTAAAATACATCTACAAGACAATATAATACAGGATACATAATCAAAGACTTACTATACTATTAAGAGAGAATAAAACCACAAATCATTTGATCATAACAAAAAAACATCATAACATACTTGTCTTTTAGTGTTGGCAGCTGTTAGTGTTAACTAGCCACATTTTCAGTTTTTTTGTGAAGGCCTTGTAAGCAGTTTAACCTCCTCAGGTACTGAGTTCCACTTACCAGCGCTCAACACTGACCAGGCTAACTTACTGAAAGTGCTCCTGCGCAGAGGAATGAGACTTCTAACTTGTATTTTTTTTAATTTATTATTTCAAATATGTTATATTAAGTTATAATTCATATTTCCTTGTATTTTTGAATTATGTTTTATTACATTCATTGACAGTTAATTTTGATAAGATTTGACAAATATTTTTTCTAAAAGATGCTAAATATTGTAAATATATCATAATTTATAAATATACATTTTTTAATGTTTTATGTACTCTATTTTATTGTATTAACAGTTAAATTGAATAACGTGACGTATATATAAAACTATTTTTATTTAAAGTATTCTAGTCTATTATTAAATTAAATATTTGTATTTAAAAATACTTGTATTATATGTAATATTTTAATTTAAAAAATAATAATTCAATTTTAGTAATTAAATTTTATGTAAATACATGTGTATTATCTAAATACACATATCAGTGATTTAAAAAATAATAATTTTTTATGATCTCATGAATGTCAAAATTGAAAAGAAAAGCTCCTTGGCAGAGGTAATTCAATGGCGGAGATTAAACGGGGAATCGTTTGCAGACCTTTACAGGCTGCGGGCGGGATCCCGATGCAGACGAAGTACTGGAAGGTGAGCATGGAGGCCAGGAAGCAGCAGTACTTGGGCCAGATCTCGGCAATGGCCTTCCTGCGGCGCCGGTACATGACAACAATGAGTGCGAAGGCGTGCAGCATGGCGTAGAAGTCCATCCGCTGGCCAATAACATTCACGCCCAGCAGCAGGCACGTCTGCGGAGGAACAGAGAGAGAGGGGAGGGAGACAATTCATTTATCCACCCGGCGACGTGTTAGCAGGATGTGAACTAGAAAAGCAAAGCCACCTCCAGTCCAAACTTGTAGAAGAAGTAGTTGATGAAGTATTTAATGAAGCACACGATGCCCACGTCCAGGTGTTGGCGGGTCACGTCATGGAAGATGATACGGGCAGCGGGAGGTGACAGCTTGTTCCTCAGACGGAAGTACTGCTGGTGGCGATAGATGGTCACCTCAAATGCCAGCACAGCCAGGATCAGGAGGTTGTGCTGCATGTGCATGCATACACACAAACAAACACACACACACACACACACACACACAAACACTAGTGGAGTCCGTTGTTTCATTTTTGTTTTTGGTTTATTTTTATTAACACTTAAATTTTTCCATTTCAATTTTCATTTATTTTTAGATGTCTACAATAGTACAAAAATCCACTCTTTATTATTTTTTATTTTTATTGTATATTTTGTTGTTGTTGTTTTTAAACTACTTTGGTGCCTTGATTCAAGAGTTGAAATCATTTTTCCCCATTAAAATGTATAGAAATGCCATTAATCTGTTCCAGACCCAAAGAAAACACCAACAAAAATTTTGCAACATGTTTTCAAAACTAAATATAGCACCCTACAGTATTGTACTTCATAAAAACATACAGTAATAATAATTAAACAGAATATAAAGAATTACCGTAACCAGTTTGTGCATCAGGATTTCAGGCATTGTAACCACCGGAATATTGATGCTAGTTTTGTTAGCTCGTGTATGGAATCTTGTATTGTGTGTTAGCATTAAGCTATTTCAAGTTATGTGATTTGGTTAAAAACAAAATTTTGAACAAAACGCTCACCATCTGCTGCTTATTGTGAATTTTACTGCCACCATTTAGGGTTCATAACAAATTTCTGGTCACAACTCAGGACAAAAAAAAAAAAAAATTGGCCTAGTGACGGCTCTCGAAAAACTCGCAGATCAGGTCACTCGTAAGTCGTGGTACCACTGCATTGTTTTTAGATGCTTACAACAGTACTTGACACGGGCCAAAAATGCTCCAAACTTATTAAATTTGAATTTTATCCAGGGGGTGCGTGAGTACCCCCTTGGGGGTGCACTACTAGGTACAGCAGGGATTCCGACACGGTGGTGCATCCCTGGGGGGGGGGGTCTATAAAATCACTCCAGGGGGTGCACATAGGTATTATTAGGGATTCCCGAACTGCGGCCAGTGCATGCCTCTGAAAGTGTGCGAGAACCCTGCAGGGGGTGCGCGAGTGCCCTCACATTCCCAAACTGAGGTGCCATGTGGTAATTTCCACTTACCCTGATGTAGCCCAGCAGGTCATCAGTCTTATGCAAGCCCACCCAGTTAGCAGGATCCACCAGACCACTGTACAGCAAAGAGCCCGCCATTTCCTTCTCCTGCTTGGTGGTGTAGGCCGCCGGCTGTCACAGGGAACCCCAACAGGCTCGTTCAACAATGCTCACTGCTTTAATTCATATCATTACAACAATGATTTCTTACCATGGTGCACTTCTGGGAGTAGGTGAGTGGCTTGATGGACTTGAGCTGGTACAACATCTTGCAAACGATGATGACGCACGTCCAGACGCTGCACACGCTAGATGCCAGGGGGCGATACTGACTGTAGGGCAGCGCAAAGGCCCACGACGCTAGAAACACGTAGTTGAGCAATGACACCTGCGAAGTGGGCAAAATTCTAATTTGAAATAATACCCATCTACAAGGCATGATGTAAAATCATTATCAATCTGCCTTAACGCTTTCTCTACACTGGTTCCTCTCTGGCTATATGTTAGCATGTTAGCAATTTAGGAATCCTAATTTGAAACAGAGACCGACGACAAGGCATGATGTTAAATCCTTATCTACCCATCTTAGCGCATTCTACACTTACTATCTCGCTATATGTTAGCAAACTAACTGTTAGCATGTAAGCATTTTATTAAATCTTATTGGAAATATTACTTCACTACCGGGCAAGATATAAAATACATTTAGATCGACCTCAGCGCTGTCTGTACTTACATTGCTATCTTGATATACTGTACCCTAGCATGTTAGCATCTTCCTATCACAGTCGACTTTAGCACTACAAGCACATGTTGAATGAGGCACAAGATACTCCAGAATTAGCACTATGGGTCCAAGCAGGTTGCATGCTTTATCTTTGAGTTACCTCTCGGATGGAGACCAGTACAATGTAGCAGGAGACAATCTTGATGATGTGGATCTCCAGTAGCCACCAGATGAACAGCTGCAGTTTATGGAAGTACTCAAGGAACTTGAGGAAGAGCACGGCCAGCCGGTCCACCACCAGGTGCCATTTGCTCTTCAGGTCTGGAAAAAACAGCTACTGTCACACAACGTATCCCCCAAAATAGCCACATCACAGCTACAACAAATGCTATCTTTCACAGAGAACCCAATGAAGTAGGACATTAACTTTTTATCCTGAAATAAGATCATCAGATGTGTGGAGACAGCGTCTGGTGTGACCTATAAAATACTTGTCGGTCAGTGCCAATTGCTTTCCACACAACAAGTGAGTATCGGGTGCTAAACTTGACACTCTCAACATAAGATTACGGCATTCACCATGTACACAGGCGTCATCCTGGCTCTTGTACTATCTCTGAAAGTGAAAATAAGCAGACAAATTGGTTGGTGCCATCATTCTGTGTCAGTACCATTTATACAGACCAAGGAACTAGGTAATAGGCAGAAAAAAAGGGTTTTTATGGCCCCTTCAACAAAACGATCAGGTTCCAATAATAAAGTCAGCTCACAATAACTTTTAACTGTCTTGTGAATTATAAAAGAATCCATCAAAATTGAACAAAGAGATTTTTTTACAACAAACATGAAAAACCCGTAAAGCTCATTGGAAGAGGCAATGATTATATTCCATTGTAAATACACTCAGCATCTTTGCTTGCAGGAAAAAGAAGTAACAGAGTGAAGTAAGTGTTTGAGCTATGCACGGTGTCAGGACTGAAAACGCCACATAAATTTGGCCGAGGCAAAAAAAAAAAAAAATGCCCACTGGACAGACTGCTGCCGCTCTGGGTGGGATTAACGGGTGGACTTTGGCCCATGCCAGCCACGTAAATCTTCCAGGCAGGATCTACCTTCCTCACAAACTTGTTCAAAACTGCACCATCACGGATTTAAATGAATTAATTCTTCAGAAGTTGTTGCCCTGTAGACATTCTGTTTTCGGCGTTAGTATCAGAAACATAACGTAGCTAGAATGGTGCCTGGCGGGATTCACCTCTCCTGAGTTGTGTTTAGAGCAACTTGGACCTTGAATGTATTAAGTATCATAAGCCCCTGCACGCAGTCTTTTAATGTCAGAATTTTCCCACCTTTTTCCTTGTTGCCCCACCAATATTCCTCCTTTGGAGGTTGGATCAGGACTGTAACAGAGCCAGAATGATGCCTACGGCACTTATTTGTTCCGCACACAACATTGTGAAGCGACCGATGTCGGCAACTTTTGTCTAAATGAGGCCCTTCAGTTTCGTTTCAGTATAGTTCCAATACTTTGATTTCATTTAATTTTTTTGCTATTTCATTTTTCAGTGAATTCCAGAGGATGGATTCATAAATAATAATCTACAAACGGGTGAACCGTGACTATGGGGGGATTCTCTGTACACGTTTTTCTTTCGTACTGAAGGGAAAAAGACATGTGCGGCAGTGAATGACTGCATTACACAGTAGTCATACCAGAGGAGCTCTGCTCGGTGCTTGGTTCCGGCTCGGTGCCCATGCTGAAGCGCTGGCTGTCGTCCGTTCTGGACTGCCTAGCGTCGGAGAGGCTGCCGGGTTTGGTACCACCGGTCGAAGAAGCCGAGTCGTCTGCCACCACCACCAGTCGCTCGCCCTGCGCCTCTTGCTCGTCCTCCTTGCCCCGGGACAGCGAAGCGTCCGCAGAGCTGGCGCTGAGCATGGTGAGGTCAGCCAGGCTACCTTCAGGGTGAGCCAGCCTGGCAGACATTGGACATTGTTATTACATCCAACAAATAATACACGCTACGTTAGGCCGCTACATTATGCACTTATGAGGACCTTCGATGGCTTTGTGTCTTTAGACATTCGTGTTAATTTGGATTGTTAATCACATGGAAAAAAAGTATGCACACTTTTTTGCACCTTTGCATTTCCTTCATAGCTAATGCTACAACTCCCTCACTCTCACTCACCCCTTAAAGGGCCCACACACGTAACACAAGGAACTGTTTATTTAACGTATTCATTATACATGAAATGATAGATTACAGAAAGAAATGGCATGTAAAATAATATAATTCATTAAATCTCACTTTTGTATTTTGTGTTTCCGTCATAGCTTGTGCTACAGCTCCCTCACTCAACGCCTAAAGGGGTCACAATTACAAAATGTAAAGAACTGAGTCTTTAACTAATTATTTCCAATTATTTACATTTTAAAAAGTGTGCTAAAGAAAATTCAATCGTATTTAAAATTGTTCTGCCTCATTCTCTTTCTGAGGCTCACCCCTTAAAGGGCCACACATGCATAACACATGGGACTGTATCTTTTAATGCGCTATTTCTGATTAATTAGTCACAAAAAAATGCATTAAAAATATAACTCACTTAACTGCACTTCTGAATAGAAGTATACCTAAATATCTATTGCTACTGCTCCCTCACTCTTTCTCACTCACCCTAAGGGCCACACAGACGAATTACTTACAGAAACAATATGGATTTAGAAAAAATATAACACATTTAATCACACTTCTGAACACAAGGGACTGTTTGTCTGACTGATTACATAAAAAAACAGCGTGCTGAGGAAAAAGAATTGCACTTTTATGTTTTGTATTTTCTTCATATCTAGCGCTACTGCTACCTCGCTCTCAATCTCGACCTCAACCCTTAGAGGGGCCATTCAAACTCGCAACAAAGGTGAGTGATTCTTTAATTATTTCTGTTTGGGTCAACAAAATTGTGTCAAGTGCATTTATTTAAATAAAAGGCTATTCATTAATAGCTTAGTTTCTGTAATAGAGTACCACCACTAGTTTCAAAAATAAAAATATTAATAATTAATTAATAATATATTTGTTTATTTTATGAAGATCACGGGGCATTAATCTTTCCCTAGGACAGCTAATACATTTTTACACTGAACTGATGTGGATTAATCAGCGCACTATTACAGTTTCAACAGCTCCATTATGTGCCGACATGTTATGAATTGTGATGAACAGAAATTGTCAAACTACACGTTTCGTCCTCATGAGTCCATAAACAACACAAGACATTCATGCACACGCACTGTAGCTGATTCTCCAAGGGCTCTTTTGCAAACGCTCGTTCTTTATTGAAGCAAGTGAAGCGATGTTGCATCAGGCAAAGCGGTGCAACATTTGTTTTTTGGAGTTACACTCGATCGGAGAGGGGTTTGGCTGCATGTCAATCACGAGCAACTGCGCTATTATTATTATGAGGATGCTCACACTTACTTGCGCTGTTGACTTATTTTTTGCTTGATACTGCTCAGGACAATAAAGTTGCATAGAGTGAGGAGAAGAGAAATTGACAAGAAAACAGACAGAGTGTATGTAGAGAATATTGTTGGTGCTTTAGTTGTGTGTGTGTGGGGGGGGGGGGGGGGGGGGGGGGCTTCAGGCTTTTGGCTAAAGACATCTTATGTCCAAGCATGCTTCTTGATAGGTTTGTTTACCTAGATACGCATAACCTAAAAGAGGGGGGATTTTCTTTTTTTTTTGGGGGGGGGGGGGGGTTGAAGAGGATTCAATAGTCGGGGCTACAGGCACATTGGAAGACATGAATTCTTTAAAATATCCCAAAGTTGTGTTATTGCAGGCCAGGTGGTAATCAGGTAATTAAAAGAAGGGCAGGTTGTAATGAAGGGCCGGCATTTGGATGAAAACGGGTAGTAAGGTAAAGTGGTAAATTGGGAAAAGACAAGTCAGGTTGCAAGTAGGAAAGGACGGATGGAAAGCAGGGACAGGTTAGGTGGTAAATCGGAACAAAGCAGGGGATAAAGTCAAGTTGCAAGTAGGTAGGGGTTGTGTCTTAAGTTAGGCCTGGAGAGGTGGTTATCTAGGGATAAGGTCATATAATAATAGTATTTTCTGGAAAACTGGGACATTTCCAACATCTGACCAGGCAAAGTGAATTGGAACACAGCTTGAACTCTGAACTGCTACTTGTACCAAGATGAAGAATGCTGCTGACTGTTGCTGCAATTCGGGTGTATATCTAGTATAGTACGCATAGTACAGTAGAGTCTTGTGTTTATAAATTCTTCTTATATGGATATGTATTAGCTACTTTACTGATATGTTGTTGTTGTTTTTTTTTTTTTGCTACATAAAATTCCGTCGACTATTCCTGCTGCTATTGTTCATAACACATTCACCGTATAGTTTTGCATTTATGTAATTCATTATCGATACGTTTGTTTTGCTACATACAAGATTGCTGACTATTCCTGGTGCGTTTGTTTGCATTCACATCTGCATGCAGTACATGCAATGCATAGTATTAGCAAGGTCTTGTTTATTTGTTATTTACTACCAAAGAGCTACTTTTTTGATACATGCTGGTTTTTGCTACATACAACACTGTTGACTATTACTGCCACTTTTGTTGACATTCACATCAGCCTATACAGAATGCATAGTATAGCAAGGTGTTGTTTAATCATTATTACTGTATAGCTGTGGCGACCCTGTTTATTTACTTTCAACTGGACTTCATTAGCTTTCATTTCTTATTTCCCAGCTGACTTGAATGCAGCATCAGGTCACATCGTCGGTAGTATGTAGGGAAAGGACAGGTCAGATGGTAATCTTAGGAATAGGTGAGGTGAGTGAGTGTGGCAAGACCCAAGGCAGAGGGGGACAAGGAGAGAACTGAGGACGGTGAATTGGGAGGATGCTGATGGATGTCACAGAAAGCGAGCCTGTTACCCACCTATTCATGATCAGATACACACGCCCACTGACTTTTGCATGGCTGCGAGAGGAGGAGGAGGAGGAGCGGTGGCGCGTGAAGAGATTACAGCAAGTCACACAGGGAGAAGCAGAAACTCACCCCCAAAAAAACCACCACACCATTAACTGTGACACGCGACGCAGGCATTATACCATGCGTTATAAAGGATATTGTGAATTAGGCATGTTTAAGGCAATCTAAAGAAAAGAACAAATAGAAATAATCCAATAAAAGAGGTAAATCCATAGCGATAGCCAGTTATTCATGATAACTGACACCTTGCATAATAGAAATAAACAGAGCCACTAGAAATAATCCAGAGTTTAAAAAAAAAAAGAAAAAGTCCACAGTTCACTTGGTCATGTACTGTATCTTATAATTAATGCAACTGATTCTTTCACTCCTTATTCATGATAACCACCAGTTTGCACAATAGAAATAAAGAGACTGGCTAGAAAGAATCCATAGTAATCCACAGAGTAAAAAAAAAAAAAAAAGCCCACAGTACACTCAGTCATGGACTATCATATAAGTGATGCGAATGCTCCTCTCCCCATGATAGCCACCAGCGAGCACAATAGAAATAAACAGGACTATAAATAATCCATAAAATACAAAACTAATACTTGCACAATAGCAATGAACAGAACAATTACACATACTCCATATATGCGTGTAATGTACACGTCATATGATGATGTAATCGCTCTTCTTGCTGGTTATTCATGATAACCACCAAGTTGCATAACAGAAATAAACACAATGACTAGAAATAATCCATGGGGTAGAAAGAAAATCCACAACACTAGGTCAAGCACTTGCACATCAATGTACTATCATACAATTAATATGATGGCTAGTCTCAGTACTATATCACAATAACTGCCATTTTGAACAACAGAAAACACGACTGGAAATAATCCATACTGTAAAAAGAAAAAAGCCTAGAGCTCACCCTGTCATGCATATCATATCATTAATGCGATCACTTCTCTCTTCAATATGTCACCATAAATGCCACCTTGCACAACAGAAATTACGAGAACTATTAGAACTAATCCGTTAAGAAATAAAAAATCCACGGCACCCTCTGTCAAGCACCGGCACATGCGATGTACTATCATATAATTCACGTGATCGCTCCTCTTGGAAGTACAGTATGTCGATAACTACCACCTTGAACAATAGAAATAAACATGACTAGAAATAATCCTTTTAGTAAAAAAGAAAAAAAGTCTACAGCACACTCGGTCATGTAATATCATATAATAATGCAATCATTCCTCTCGCCAGTTGATCATGATAACCGATACCTTGCACATTAGAAATACACAGAACAACTAGAAATAATCCCAACAATTAAGGACACCAGTTTCACCTGTAGATGGTGCTTTCCTCTTTGGCCACCACCGCCTGCAGGTCGGTCAGCTGCAGGAAGCGGTCGTGGAAGTAATGCAGGTGCAGGATGCACACCAGAAGGAAGGAGGTGGGGATGAAGATCCTGGTGAACAGTTCAGCCACTGAGAACTTCTCAAGGCCCAGGTCCTTGAAACTGCATAGTGGGAATAAAGAGTCTGAAGAATTAACTCCAGTAGGCGATGATGCGATACACTGTAACCACAGTGAACCTCACCTGTCTTTGTTCTCCGCTGAATCGGGTCTGAACTGGAAGGTGTAAATAGCGATGAGGACCAGCATGGTGTACATCACCACGGACATCCAGAAGTACTTCAGGATTTTTCGCCACCACTCGTAGTGCACCTGTGAATGGGAACATGGTCGGTAAGGTTTCAGGGTTGCGGGGTTTAATGGGCAGACGTAAACGGTGGAAATGCATTGCAATTACACAACACGCTCACGGGGACCGAGGGTGACAGTTTTGCCTTTAGGGTGATTCGATTATTTAGTGCTCAATTTTTACGGCACAGCAATAATGGTCAGCACCTAGGCGGGTATTGAATTTGCAATTTGGAAGAAATAAAGCAATAATAACACAGTCTGCAGCCACTTTGTTTGAGGAATGCTTAACAGTTTACGGGGATCATCGTAATATAAGCTGTTAAAAAGATGACTTTATTTTAAGAGTAATTTTAAATGTATTCTTATAAAATTACAAATTACATTACACACACAAAATCTAATTTATCTAGTAGAATTTCATCTTTTTGGTAAGTATTTTATGCCTTCATTCTTCTACTTTTATTACTTTATAGTCGTAATACTGTACTTTTATTGTTACAAAATTATGTTTTTTTTACTTTAAAATTATGACTCATAAAATCAGAAAATTTTATCTTCTTGACTTTATTAGAGAAAAATTACATCTCTGTAACTGGAAAGTTTTATTCTTATAAAATTAGGACTTTAGTCTCAAACTTTTACCACTTTAATTCTATATGACATTCTTATACTTCATTCTCGTAAAACTAGGTATTTTGTCTTTAAACATAACTTCATTCTCATCAACTTGTGACTTTATTCTTGTAATATTACAACTTTTTTTTGTCTTTCAGTGTGCGCCATAATCCCCTCCAGCCTTGCCAGATAATGCACGCAAGTGTGCGTACCTGGTAGAGCGCCACGCAGGAGAGGAACATCATCATGTAGATAATCTTGTACATGACGATAGTCCCCTCGAAGCTGACGAAGAAGAACATGCCGCCGCAGATGTAGACCCAATACTTGACCAACAGGGCCATCACCATGTTGCCCAGCACATGCATGACATCCTGCTCATCCTCAGCCTCAGACTCCTCTTTCTCTATAGGAGACGCAGAGTGTCAATCCTTCATCCATTCATTCAGTCACTCACAGTCTCTTCTTTTCGATTCACCTTTCATCTTTTGGTCCTCCACCTTAACGCCTAAAAGACCCGCCTCCTCCTCCTTTTGCTTCTCTGACCTCTCGGTGAGTGTCTGCCTCAGCAGCAGCCAGAAGCTCAGCAAACACAACACCTGCAAAACATGTGAGAAAACCTTTAGCTACGCCTGCACAAGGCAATCACCAATAGTAAGTAACTAAGTTAAGCGAATAAAGCAAGTAACTGGGTTAAGCAAATAAGTATAGTAAGTTAAGTAAGAAAGTTCATATAAACAGGTATGTTAAATAACTAAGTACATTAAGCAGGTAAATTGGAACAGTAACTTACATAATTTAGTACGGATGTAAGGCGAGTCAAATAAGTAGAAACGTTAAGTAATTCAATAATAAGTACATATATTAAATAATATAAAGTAAGTGAAGTCAATAAATGAAATAAGTATGACAAATCAGTAAAGTCAAGTTAATAATTTAAGCAACTAAAGTAAGTAAGCAAGCAGGTCAGTAATACAAGTAATTTAAGTCAAGTAAGTCAGTAAGGCAGCGAGGCACCAGATGAAGGTGCGTTGAAAAAAATGTATTTAATAATAACACACATTACCAGCACGGATCTCCTGACCAACAACGAACAAGCATCTATCTCACATGATAGTGGATATATATCGAAAAAGATTTAGACCTTGGAGGAGATGGAGTGAAAGAGGTTCTTCTTGGGCACGGAGAGTCCCGGCACATGTGTGATGTCCTCAAAGCTGAAGAAGTACTGCAGGACGATCAAGAGGTTGCCGTAGGCCACCATGAACGGTGATGAAAGCATGGCGTAACGCCGACGGTCGCGCACCATCCACAGCATGCACGACCAGATGAGGAAGACGAAGGTGAACCACGTGATGTACGTGATGCTCCACGCCTGGAAGAACCAGAGAAGAACCATTTCATGTGCATTTTTTTCTATATATCTCTCCTACATGCTTGAAACACAGTGTATATGTAATAATATACGCCGATCATACATTTATATGGGTTCACAGTCATAACGGCCCTCTGAGTGGAACCATAACTACGAAAAATGAGTTTGACACCCCTGCTGAGTGTACAACATCATTGGAGGAGATGCATGTCAAGGTGTGGAATCTCACCATCATGGCGATGAGCGCGCAAATGTAGCTCTGCTTCATGATGAAGTGAAAGACTTTGACCATGGCGCCCACTCCGCGCTTCCTCAGGGCGTCCCCGCTTCCCTCAGACTTCTCCTCTCCCGATGGCGATTCTCCGTCCTCCGGAGGAAGACTCACCTCGTACACGCACACGTCCTCCTTCTCTGCGCCGACGCGCAGGCAAACACAGTTGATAAATCCTAACCTCGTCCTGTAAATCGTCCCAGTGTGGAAACGTTGTGGTCATCTACCAGTAGACTGACCTGTACAATGACCGACGGACTGGTCGCCTTTGTACTGAGGGGTGGCGTACAGATCCAGATAGCGCGGACCATTTTCAGTCACTGTGAAGTCGAAGGATGTTCCGTTGGAGGCAAGCACAACCTGGTTTGAAGAAAAGAGGAAACACACACATCAAGGTGATGATTTTCAAAGTAAAGCAAGAAGGCAAGTAAGTCAAGTCAAGAAAGTAGGGAAAGTAAAGTTGTTGTTGTGACTTCCGGCTGGTCCCATCAGGGTTCGCCACAGTGAGTCACTCGCATGATTTGTTTGGCACAGTTTTATGCCTGATGCCCTTCTTGATGCAACCCACCCACATTTTTTTATCCGGGCTTGGGACTCGCTGTCTGCATGAAAGGAAGCAGCATGTACCACTCCTCCACCAGTCCCAGGTAAGTAAATAAGTGCAATTGTACATTTGTTGGACATGTTACCTCCGTTGTACTGATGGCATCCTGGGTGGAGAGCAGCTAAGGTGACGGGAGAAAAGAGCAAAGAAGGGAGGGCCGGTTAAGACTGCTTTGAACCTTTGCTTGTCATAAATGGAGGCAACTCATTATGATAATATTATGATCCATTTTAAACTCGAGTATTAGCTTATGAATGGTATGTTGAACGCAGGATTAAGCAAAGTAAAGAGACCATAACATGGAGCTTGAATTTGCCCAAATAGTGAGGCCTCTCTTCAGATAAAGAAAACATTATTATGACCCCTTTAGGGATGTTTGTCTTAAACTTCAAAACTGTTGATGAAATCAATGCACATTTTTCTCGTCCGTGCCTTGCCGGGACTCCCACCACATCTGCCTCTTCCTGTTGGCCGAGTTATTTGTCCCGTTTCCGACCAGCTCGTCTTCCTCGCACACGTCTTCCTCCTTGTCGTCCTGAAACAACACAGATAGTCGCTGTGGATGGAGGTCGAGCGTCTTTCATCTTTGGATCGGATTTGTACCGGAAAACATGAATCACTGAAGGCTTTTTTTTTTTTTCTGCTACTAGTCATGCTGAGCCTCTTTTATGCAAAGAGCCCTCAAATTGCCACATTAGAGGTGCAACAAATGACCTAGAAATCATCCGTCTACAGCCGACAACTGCTTTCAACACAACAGGGTGGGAGAAGTTGGAAAGGACGAGGGTGTTTAACAGAAGACAGTCGCTTCTCTTTACGTGAATTTTGCGGAAACTGTGTGAAAGGGGCTTTACTTTATTAGCCAAGGCGGAGGTACACATTTTGTTTTTATAACAAAGAAAAAACCTTTATCTGAGAGATTGTAAAAGGAATCAGCTAAGAACACAAGGTCCATTATAACCTCATTACCGGTACTGAACACGCCTGTCAACTGCGGATTTATGTACAAACCATGTTTTATTATTAGCATCTTCTAAAGTGAACACACACCCAACAAAGGGATCAATACATGAATACAACCCTGTAAGGCTTACAAGCAAGTATTGACCTTGCGCAAAAAAAAAACCACACTAATCTATAACTTCATTACAGGACAAAGGGCCAGTGCTTCAAACTGTGATGTGAAAGTCATTTTAAGCTCCAACACACCATGGAACATCCTCGAGACACAATACAGGTATATTGTGCTAAGAAAGTTCAGCCTCGCTCCAATAAAATAGGTCCTGGCTGGGTTAGTTTCACTTGTTGTAGAGGGACTATGTCCCAGTACTTCTGTCCATAGAGAGCAGCCTTTTACTCAAAACTACACAAAATGACTCATGCTGGTTTAGGTTTTAACTACCAGTAGATGTTCCCCGAAACATCCCAACATGGGTCCAGTGTCAGTTTTATTTCCTGGAGATGGAATGTGTCTTAATACTTTTTTCACCTTAACTTCCCCAAATGGCTCAGAGTTCAATTTCACATGTCCCTATACCCTTGTCTCTAGAGCACATCCTTTTCCCAAACTTTTCCAAAATGGCTCCCAGCTCAGTTTTTATTTTTTTCATAAAAAAATGCCTTTTGGTTATTTTTAGTTTGTATTGATCATTAATGTATATTTAAGTGCCACTATTATGAAAATAAGCAATGTATTTATGAGTAAAAGTGTATGTGGGGGGGGGGGGGGGGGGCCTTACGGTGAGCTGGTCGATGGGCTCCTGCAGCCAGAGGCGTATGAGAGTGGCCAGCGTGTAGTAGAGCAGCAGCAGCATGATAGGGTTGACAAAGTGGTGCCACTTGCGCTTGGAGTGCACCATCAGCTTCCACGTGTGGCTGCAGTCGCTCTGAATGATGGGTGTCATGCCGAAGTACCTGCAGGGGCGGGGGGCACACACAGAAGCTTTTGTTGATGCCGTGTGGCAGAGTGAGCGCCATGTGATAGTGCAGAATTCCAGACAGATCATCAGAAGTTTAGAACGTTAACTTTTCCTCCGTACCCATATGTGATTATGACGTATGCCATAAGGTTACTTTAAACATTCGATCTGTATCTGTTAGGGATTGGCGAATTTGTTGATTCATAAATTGGGAAAAATACATTTCCATTAAGACCTCAATTTCTACATTACTGTTGTCTTTTTAAATGGATGAACCTTGTTGAAAATTCAGAAAGTTATTTTAAATGTAAATTTCCATTTGAATTATTGCATTTGAATTATGAATTTGAAATACAGTGATTATCTCTCATGTATGAATAAACTATCACAATATTACCTCACAGTTGTGAGGACCGGGGTTGAATCCTGTGTGGAGTTTGCATGTTCTCCCCGTGCCTGCGTGGGTTTTCTCCGGGCACTCCGGTTTCCTCCCACATCCCAAAAACATGCATGGTAGGTTCATTGAAGACTCTAAATTGCCCGTAGGCGTGAATGTGAGTGCGAATGGTTGTTTGTTTGTATGTGCCATGCGATTGGCTGGCAACCAGTTCAGGGTGTACCCCGCCTCCTGCCCGATGATAGCTGGGATAGGCTCCAGCACGCCCGCGACCCTAGTGAGGAGAAGCGGCTCAGAAAATGGATGGATGGGTGGCTGGATGTGAATATATTGACACAATTATTTTCAAAATATATTGAAATATAACTTAAGTTTATTTAATACACAGAATGTCTATACATTTATATTAATAACAATTCATGAAACATTTTTATAAACTGATGCAGTTGCGTTGTTCTTCCGGATCAAAATATTTGAAAAACTATGAAAACTCTAATGGTGGCATGGTGACTTAGTGGTTAGCACATTTCCCTCATAGTTCTGTGGTACGAATCCAGGGCGCAGCCTTCCTGTGTGGAGTTTGAAATGTTTTCCCCATGCTTGCGTGGGTTTTCTCCGGGTATCCCGGCTTCCTCCCGCATTCCCAAAACATTCCTGTTAGGTTCAGTGATGACTAATTGTTCATAGACGTGAATGACTATTTGTCTATATGTGCCCTGCAATTAGCTGGCGACAAGTTCAGGGTGTAACCCGCCCTCTCGCCCAAAGTCAGCTGGGAAAGGCTGCAGCTCACCCGCGACCCTAGTGCGTTTGCATTTGTCTTTTTAGCGAAATAAAAAGCAGTATTTTCAAAACGTCGTATGTACTGTGTACGTGTGTGTGGTCCAGGTGTGAAACAAAGTTACTACACAAACCGCAGCCCGTCGCTACGGCAACAGATTGTCTCCTTCCTCATGCATAATACAACAAGCAGGGTGCTTGTAGTAGAGCTCTTAAAAGCCCTGATGTTTGTGCGTGTGCTGAGCGGATGAGTTTGCTACATCCACCCTGCGGCTGCTTTTGTTGCTGTTTTGTTGCCTTCTTCCTGTCTCCAACAACAAGTAAATATTTGCAGCGCTTTAACAAACTCCTGCAGGCTCCCCAAATGTTATGTTAGGTTTTGGTGTGTAAAAGGCAGGGAAAGCACTCGTGCATTAAGGAGTTACAGTACCTACGTCCGAGTGTTTTATAGCGAATCATCAACCTTTGCCGCGAAAGCTCCGCCAACATCCTATGATGAAAACGCACAACTTTTGCAATGAAAGCGGATATGTTAGGGAAAATTGACTGTTTAATAGTTTGCATACAAAAGCATACCAGATCAAAATCAGCTGGTGGACCTTCCGTAATAAATATTGAACAAATAAATAAATTGTAACATTATACTGTTTTAAGCAGAGTGTATTTTAAAAATGTATGCCCGGCCATGTTGTGATGTGTTGACTTATGTATGATAAAGATATTTTCACACCACAACTGATGAATTTGTCTCATGCCGAAAATCACACAACACCCCAGAAATGGAAGATCTTTTTTTCCGCAATGCATCACGGGATATATCGCTTGTCTAGTGACCATTGGTTGCTTTTCAAGATGCATTGTGGGATACATTGAGGGCACTATAAAGAGGATAACTTACTGTACCGTATGTTCAATCCCCAATCAAACAGCATTACACAATGGCAAACTCACCGTGCAGTGCTGCATTATATAGCGGCTAGTGAGTGATTTGGAACATAGCCTACTGTAGGTTTTTCATGATCAGGGGCACACGGCGTGCCGGTTCCCTGATCAATGCCACATTTACAGTGCTTTTTTTCCATTGAGGACCTGACCTAATGTAGCCATCTTCAGGCGCGACAGACTCCTGGAAGAACTGGAACTGGTAGAGGTAGAGGACCACCAGGTGGCCGGCACTGAAGATGGCCATTAGCACGCACATGCAGCTGAAGAGCAGTGTGTCGAAGGTGCGGCGCAGGGACCACCAGGTGCACAGGAACAGGAAGATGAAGAAGTAGACGGATGAGGTGAGGGAGGGCAGCATCATCCCTGGGAAAAAAAATGTAACGCACAAAATGGTGGACTCCGGTGGCTATGGTGACCAAATGAGGCCTTACCTGTGGCCCCCAACAAGATGGTCACCACAACCTTCCCCGCCATGGTGATAAGATTCCCGATGACCTCCTTCACTTTGGACGCCACCGCCGCCACCAGCCGCAATATCTTCATCTTGGTGCTCTCCTTGGCTTCTTCCTCTTCCTCCTCCTCCTCCTGTTCCTCACCCTCGTCTTCCTCTGCCTCATAGCCTCCGTCTGAGTCCTCCTCCAGCAGGATGTGGTCTTCCAGGCTCAGCTTTTCATCTTCTTCCTTTCAGTGACAATGATGGACTTTAGCGTTAACACTTTTCATACAAGTGGAAAAAGAAAGTTAACCACGATTAATGGTAAAAACAATAAAAGTTTAAGTTGGATAACGAGTGACGATGCATCATTAATTACATTGCTGTCTATATCCTTCTCAATATAATATAATTGTACTATATATTCTGTATTAAGTCAATGAATAATTAAGATCATATTTTGTTTACATTTATTATTATTTTAAGAAAATATATTTTAAAAATACATCATATATGAATAACATTTTATAGTATCTTTTTTAATTTAATATAAATATGTTAGCCGGCACGGTGAACGACTGGTTAGCACATCTGCCTCACAGTTCTGAGAACCCCGCGGGGTTCAAATCCCGGCCCCGCCTGTGTGGAGTTTGCTTGTTCTCCCCGTGCCTGGGTGGGTTTTCTCCGGGCACTCCGGTTTCCTCCCACATCCCCAAAACATGGAAACTCTAAATTGCCCATAGGTGTGAATGTGAGTGTGAATGGTTGTTTGTTTCTATGTGCCCTGCGATTAGCTGGCGCCCGGTTCAGGGTGTACCCCCTCTCGCCCGAAGATAGCTGGGATAGGCGCCAGCAGCCCGCGACCCTAGTGAGGATAAGCGGTGAAGAAAATGGATGGATAAATATGTTAATATATTAAAAAATGTACGAAATACTGACAAAAGAGTTAATATTCTATTTATCGACATTTAATAATGAAATGTACATTGCTATATTATATATTTTGTAATTGTCACTATCAGTTAATTTTGTTTTTATAAGTTTGTATATTATACATGAATAGATTGTCATATCCATCCATTCATTCATTTTCTTTTACCGCTTATCCTCACAAGGGTTGCGGGCATGCTGGACCCTATCCCAGCTATCATCGGGCAGGAGGCGGGGTACACCCTAAACTGGTCGCCAGCCAATCGCAGGGCACATAGAAACAAACAACCATTCGCACACACATTCCCTCCTACGGGCAAATTAGAGTCTCGAATCAACCTACCACGCATGTTTTTGGGATGTGGGAGGAAACCGGAGTGCCTGGAGAAAACCCAGGCAGGCATGGGGAGAACATGCAAACTCCACACAGGATTTGAACCCCGGTCCCCAGAACTATGAGGCAGATGTGCTAACCAGTCGGTCACCGCACCAGCATTGTCATATCTATTCAGAATAAATTGTATAATAAGATGATGAATATTTTATTATTATTTATTATTTGATGAATGATTTCTGTAATGCCAGCCATCCATTTTCAACACCGTTTATCCTGGTTAGGGTCGCGGGGTGCTGGAGCCTATCCCAGCTGACTTTGGGCGAAAGGCGGACTACACCCTGAACTGGTCGCCAGTCAGTAGCAGGGCACATATAGACACGGAAAACCATTCGCACTCACATTCACACAGTCACTGAGTGGGAACTGATCCCACACTGCCCGCACCAAAGTCAGGCGAGTGTACCACTACACCATCAGTGACTGATTTCTATAATGTCTGAATTAAAATTGTATAATTATATACATCCATCCATCCATTTAATGAGCCGCTTATCCTCACAAGGGTTGCGGGCGTGCTGGAGCCTATCCCAGCTGTCATCGGGCAGGAGGCGGGGTACACCCTGAACTGGTTGCCAGCCAATCGCAGGTATAATTATATAGTTTTATTATTATTATTATTTATTATTATTATTATCTTTTATTTCCAATCAATTATTAAACTTAATAGAATGGTGTTAAAATTGATATAATTCTCTTGACACGCCTTGTTGAGGCTGCTCCTTGTTTTCGGGGTAAATGATGCAAAAAAACAAAACAAAACAAAACAAAAAAGCCCCCAAAAAAAGCAAGACACTCATGAAAGTTCAAAGACTGCTGAACCGCGATCTCACGAACATCACACGCAGCCGCAGTCAGAACTCCGGTGTGTTCCCGTGACTTCCGAAGCATATTTTCCCCCCACACAGAATTCTCCAAGTACACGCAGGTGAGCAAGTTGGCAAAAATCAAGATCGCACTTGTTCCTCTGCTTGGAAGTGGGCGTTGTCCTGAGCCATGTCCTCGGGTGGCCTCTTCTGGACCAGATTGCGACACAGAAACCAGATGGCCCCGCCCACCATGCACATGCCAATGTCCGGTATGAACACTCTGATGCCGTTTCCTGCGTCCGCACCGATCACGCTGGGAAGACAAAAGGGAAAAAAAAGTTATACAATCCCAGTACACTTGAACGCATCACATCATTGCGAAAACAATAGCTCTTCACATGAGGACTGTTTTCGTTTATCCATCCATCCATCCATCCATTATCTGAGCCGCTTATCCCCACAAAGGTCGCGGGATGTTTCCGTTTATTCAGGTGTTATTTTAATGTGTGTTGCATTCTTTGGTTTTTATGTGCACTTTAATGAAATAATGCCTGCTGCTTTAAATGCTTCGCTCTAAACAAGTGAGTGGGGGGAAAAATGTTCAGTGCAAATCCAGCACCACATATTGTATTATAATAAAGAGGTTGTTTTTTTTAAACATTATTAATTAAATCAAGATTTGTATGGAGAGGAAAAACTACCAAAACAAAACAAAAACCTAACCTACAGTAGCAGTGAGCTTGGCGTGACTCGCTGGGATTTAGTGGTGCCGCTTGAGGACATTATTTACGAGGGCGTCATGATTTTCCCAAAATGACGAACAGCTTTTCAAAAACCTTTAAACTGGCTTTTTATCATCCCAAGTATTGCTCCTGCTTGTGTTTTACGCCAGATGCCAAGGCATTCTGAGCCTGATTAAATTGTTGACAAAAAACAGAACATGGTAATTATCACTCAAATGTAGAACTTTTTTTGGTCATTGACAACGTATGAGGGTATAGTATATTGCCCAACTAATGACATATCTAGAAAGCCATCATTATAACCGTTAATTGGATGCATCACTCGATTTGGTTTGTCACAAATGCATTTTGAGGGGGTGGGGGAATGTGTAGTTTGTAGTTTGGACAAAAAATATATCTTTTGAGACATCAGTCCTGAAAATTGACACACACGCACTTCGTATTATGTACTGTATATACAGACAAACACAGACAAACGAGCATTCGCACTTAAAATTTTTAATTAGACACAATGAAAGAAAAAGTATTGTGTCATTTTTAAGTATACTAAGGTAAATCAAATCAAATTCAGGACTTAACTAAAGACCTAATTGAATTTAAAACATTTAATAAAATGAATGTGAAAACAAATGTGTAAATGAAACTAAAGCCAAAAAAATTACAATTTGAAGAATTTCATTACAACTTTTAATTACACTTTTAAAGAATGACATTATCCATCCATCTTCTATATTGCTTATTCTTACTGGGGTCGCGGGTGTGCTGCAACCTATCCCAGACGGCTTTGCACGAGAGGCGGTGCACAACCAGTCAATTGCACGACACACACAGACAAACAACCATTCACACTCACACTTAAGGACAATTGAGAGACTTCAATTAACCTAACATGCATGTTTTTGGAACGTGGGAGGAACCTTCAGCCATCAAATTTAACGCTTACTACTTACATCCCTCATCGTGCTTGTTGCGCCATCATTAGCAGCACTAAGACCGCTCCAAGACGCTCGCCTTAATGTACATACAATCTGGGTGAACGCGGCTAAAAACTTCCACCACCTGGTAGTGGAGGAAAAAAAGACACTGGGCGAGTTTTGACATTCCCGTACTTGGGAAGCCGCAGCTAACGGGATCAGTGCAGACATGGCGGCAGCCTAACTGGGTTTATTTTTCATCATCAGCCCACGGAGGGACACCAAAGTGCTCTTTACCGTCATTGTCAGGCCTTTACACTGCCTGGAATTTGTTTCCGCCATTTGTTTCCCCTGTGTTGCTGTTCAGTGTAAACTGCGCAAACAACATGCAATGAGGCAATTTTTCACCTTGGAAGTCGGGATATTAAGGGTATTCTACAATGGCGGAAGAAGAATGTGACGTTTCCCGCACTTACTTCTCCTGCCCTGTTGTGTTCAAAGCAAATGTCGCTGCCTCACAACTATTATTACGTCCAAAAAATGTCTTATTACTTATCTGATCACGGGATGGTGTTTCTCTGTGTGACTCGCACAATAACCCACTTTCCCTGGGTTCTGTGTAGAAGGCACAAGCAGTGATTAATCAATTTTGTGGCATCTTGGTGTGAACACTCGCAGAGACCCCAAATCCGGTACTGTAAATGCAAAACCTACGTCCACATTCGGCAAACCAGGTAAAAGCACTTCCTCCTCGCTCAGGTGAATAGGGAAGGGGACCGTTTCAAAGCACCCGTAGGAACTTGAAATGTCTACAATGTCTTTTTAACACAAGATGTTAACACTTATATCCTATTGGTGTAAATAAATGCTACACTGTACATGCATTTAACCTTTATCCAAAGACACCAACCATTAAGAAAAGAAGTTCGGCTTCAAACAATTACGGTATGTCATCAAGCCAAGTAATGGTTTGTAGCATAGCATAAACTGGATGTCAGCTATTCCGTGTTCCGCGGTGGTCACGTGACGTTGCCCATACCGCAGATCGCACAAAGTGTGGTCATGTCAGCATTGCAAAGGGGAGAATTTTCTTTTTGCTGACTTGGCCCTTTACCAAAACATTAGCCAGTCTCGCTGTTCCTGATGACCCAATTGCTCAACTGTGAGATAAAACCAAGCACACCCTCCACGCGTTAACCTTTAGAGGAAAATGCCACACTTAAACACTTACGGCCCACAGCAAAGTACATTGAAACACGTGCACAATAACGTTATTACGCGCACATTTGTGGTCAAACTTTTGCTAGGAATCTTACCTCTCAAATCCAATTTGTCTGATGGATTTCTCCCACGCAGAACCTGCGTGGAAAGAAAATGTTTAGTGAGCATTATTATGATTATATTGAATAAGCAAATAGTGTCCACACTGCTGGTTTGAATAAATGTGTATTGTCATTTTACCCTCCACAGTAATCCCACCTGGGGTTACTGTCCAGACCACACCCACAGTATCTGAAACCACGATGTAGAAATACCCTATTTAAATAGGCCCTAGGCATGTTTTGATAGCATTTACGCTCCTAACCCAAACCTAAAAAGTGAAAGGTTACATAAGAAAATACAAAAAGCTTAACTAAAAATAAAAGTTTCAACAGTGACAAGCTCAGAGGCTAACTATATTATAAAAGGTACCCAAAATATTAGGAACGGTTCTTAGTATGATGCAGTACAGCAAACCTTAAGCACAAAAAAATATATATTTTTACATTAATTTTAAAAAATACAAATCACAAGCCACTTCATCCTTCAATTTATTATTTTTTTTAATTTCTATTTTCTCTTGGTATTTTGTTTTCTTTAAAAAAAAAGCTTTTTTTTAAAAAAAAACACTGCCATGTGCTGCTGTAACACCTACATTTCCCCTATGTAGATTATTATCTGAATTTGTAGAAGGATTTTAATGAATACAGCTCCTGTACTGAATCTCAGGGGATGAAGAATGCCATCTTTCCTTCCGAGTACTTCAAGTGTTCCCGAACGTCACCCCGGAGCAGCGGGGTTTCGTTTCCAGCCATTCAGAGAACTCAGAAAAACAGCCGCAACATTGCCGCCTTTGTTGTGCCGCCAGAAACAAACACTGCCAAGTTAACTCCGAGATTCGGTGAAATATTTGCTGGTTGTTAAGCCTCTCATTGAGGGGACCACAAGTTTGTGGTTTGTGGAGAGTGGCGATACTCCAAAGACAATAGAAGGCAACAGCACAAACCACATTAGTCCTGCATACAACATTAATCACAAAATATACAACTGAGTGTAAGATGAATTTTCCCTTGAGGAATTCTAATTTGTAAGCTAAATTAAAGGAGGTAAATATGCTACATTAGAGTTATAGAGAACAATCAATATACAGTATAAATATAGTACATTCGTGGGGGAATATAGAGCATTAAATACAGGGGTGCACATAAGTGGTGCGGAGACGCGCATGCGTTTTGGAAGTATTAAAAGTGGACAAAAAGTGTCATTTTTGCTGCAGCCCATTTTTTTCTTCATTCATCTATTTTTGAGAAAATAAAAATGACCCTCTCTATAATCAATTCCACCCCAGTTCCACAATATTCGCATCTGTGTCAATTATTTGATTCAGTCATCCACGGAAATCCTTCTAAATGTAAACAATGTTGCATTTTCGAAGAAATATTGTCATACATTAAAAATGTGATCAATTGAGATGAATGAATTACAAATCCTCTAATCAGATTAGATTTTATTTAATCGAGTCCCACCCCAATTGGGTTGTCTAGGTTATAGGTTGCCATTTGAACAGGGTTGTGTAGACTTTTTATATCCACTGTAGCTTCCCTTCAGCTCCTTTGTTAATTGTTGTATTATTGACTGTGGTAATTGTGGTAACAGAAAGAGATCCATCCATCCATTCTCCACACAGGCGGGTGCGGGATTTGCACCCCGGTCCCCAGAACTGTGAGGCAGATGTGCTAACCAGTTGTCCACCGAGCGCAGCAACAGATATACAAATTAAATACATATTACTGTTTTTTTCTTAATTGTATGAATCATTTTGACGATGGGTGGCCTTTTTCTTGGCTCGAGCACTTGCCTCCAAAAATGTCTGCACGTGCCTAAAGTCAATCCATTAAGGTCGTGGGTTGACGGAAAAGAAATGAGTAAATACGGTATATTACAGTTGTGGGGATAATTAATTATGATACATTAGCTGTATAGAACAGTAAACATGGTACATTAGAGATATATATACCATAAAGTATAATGTAAATACGGAACATAAGGGTTGTATGGAACATTAAATATGTTGTAAATATGATATTTTAGAGGTATATATAGTAGATGTTAAATATGATGTTAGTATAGTACATTAGGGCTGTATAGAACATTAAACATGAGGGGGAAGTGAAAGTGTCGTGTTTGGGTGTATTTTTCTGCCTTCGACATCCTTTCCTGCATTTCCAGTCAATGCCTCCCTTATCTGACCTTTCTAAATGTGGTATTCAACCCCTTGACACCCTTTTCCTTCTGGCTGTGGCGTAAACAAGAAGCCTTCCTTCACACTGAGGCGGTTACCCATACCACCCGCCCGCCTCTGCCTCTCCCTTCAGAGAACTTTCTATTTCCTCTTAACCACGTCGGCCACCGTGAAGCGGAGTAGTTCAGCCGAAACCCTCACAAGCACCAGCTGCTTCCGCAGGTCATCTACTGGTCACCACCTTTTCCTTAAGACTCATCTGCCATTCCTCTGTGCTGACTGTGTTTGTGAGTGTGTGTGTGTGGGGGTGTGTGGGGGGGGGGGGGGGCATTTACAAAGAGTTTTGGGGCTCGTGTGCTGTTAACCGTCAAAGACATGGGTGGAGCTGGCGAGAAGGAGGAGGAGGGGGGGACGTCTTATCTCGTCCAAGCTGTCACGTTTTCATGTCATTTTCCTGCCACGCACCGCGCCCATCTGTTGACCAAATAGTAAGACCACCACTTTCTGACTACTACGTGTAGCATACGTCGTTAGCCTCAAACATAATAATTGTACCCCCAATGAAATGCTGGATTGTGCTCGAATAAATAAATACCACACCACACAGATGTGTTTAGAAAAATGAGAGCAACGGAGCTGAGTGAGTGACAGAGGCCCTAATACAATAATGTGTAAACGAGTAAACAAACAAAGTTCACTTTAAAAACCTTTTCTATTAAACATTTAATTTATTTATTACATACAGCATCATTTCATAGTAAACTAATGTTGATAAAACGTACACAAAGTTTTTTTCTGAAATAATACTAAAATACGATTCAACATTCTAAATTAAAACATTACTTAAATTATAAAGGCCCCTGATATTTTCTAATAAAATGCATTTGCAAAAAAAAAACAAATGACATTTAAATGTAAACATTACATTTAATATATTACTTAATATATAAAATGTATTTTAATATAATACATATAATTATAATTAAAAAGCAAAACAAACCAAGACAATAAATAAAATAAATTAAACAAATACATTTCATGGAATAAAAATGAAACCTGAAAAAGAATTTTCAAAATAAAAATGCTTTTGCACAAAAAAAGACTCCCCGTGAATAGGTGCCATTCACTATATAAGTAAATACAGTTTACAATAAGACAGTTTGTACCATCTTCATTCATTCTACTACATACAGTATTTCAGTAAATGATGTTATTTAGGAATAATCATTAAATGCATTACCGTAATAGGATTTAATATTGCAGTGAAAATTAATTTGTTTAAATAAAAGCCTTGCCCTAATACACACTTTACCCCTTAGAAGACGCTTAGTACTCCCTACAGTTGTTTAAATACAGTAAAAAAATAATAATAATAACGGTGAATTCTAATACACTCATTAGAAATTTCGATGTGATCGTTTGCAGCACCGAGTCGTTTACATTCATGAAAATGAGCATCGTACACAAAAAATGAATAGAAGTTGAAGTGTTGAGTGTTCATTTTCTGTGACCAGTGAGCGACATTTCTTAATTACACTGAGTAACTTCATTTTACAAGATAAACACTTAATGGAGTTTTCCGCCTTCCTGGCAGCCAACTCAACATTTTCATTAAGTCAGTTTTGTGAGGGAAGAAGTACTTTTGGTTCATCAATGATTTCCACACTGGGGCTCAGGCCATCAATCATTGCTGCTACGTTGTTAGTTTGCTAAGAATGTGTTGGGAGTTGTGGGATCCTCCAAACACAGATGTTTGACTTTTGTTGCGTCCGTTGCTAATGAATAGTTTGTTACTGGTTTCTTACATTCAATGCATGCCGCACGAGGAAACAGAGAAAGAAGAAGAGATGAACCGAAGGATATACAGTGAACAGAGGACGACGCAAAGTGAAGAGGCAAACTGAAGAAGACGCAAACAGAGAAGACTTAAAACAAGAAGACATAAACCAAAGAACAGATGGAGAAAACTAAAACAAAACAAAGATGCGAACAACAGAAGAAAACACAACCAAAAGAACACCAAAGAAAACCCAAACCAGAACAAGAAACGAACCGAAGCGAGTGCAGACACAAACCAAAAAGGGAATAAGAATAAGACGCAAATCAAAAAAGAAATGCAAACCAAAGAAGTGAACCAAAGAAAAAGACAAACCAGAGAAGACGCAGACCAAAGTAGCTGTGAAGCAATGAAAACCCAAACAGAAGACGATGTAAACCAAAGAACAAACCTGAGGACGATGAAACTCAGACAAAAACGCAACACGAAGACAAACTGAGCTCGAAGATAAAGATGAAACTCAGACAGCGAAGACACAAACCAAAAAAATGCGAACAGAAGACAAAGCGCTCACAAACCAAAAATAGGAACAGAAGAGGAAGACTAAACCAAGGAACAAACCTGAGGAAGACAAAGATGCGACTCTGACAGCGCCGAAACGCGATGCGAAGAAAACAAACTGAAGTAGAAGATAAAGACGCGACTCAGACAGCAAAGAAAACACAAACCAAGAAAATGCGAACAGAAGAAGACAAAGAGGATACAAACCAAAGAAAATAGGAACAGAAGAGGAAGATGCAAGCCAAAGAAGAAAACATGAATCAAAGAATAAGATGCAAACCAAGGAAGAAAATGCTAACAAAGAAGATGCAAACTGAAGATGCAATTTAGATTGCAGATGAAGATGAAGACGACAACAACTCGGACACCAAGAAAGAATACACAAATTCAAGGCCACAACGCCATTTACAACCTTGAAAGTCGCTTTGGTTTATGCTGACAGCCTTGGGGGCCTTCTGCGTGGTACTTACAGTTGAAGTCGGAGCTGATTGAGTTGCCGGCTAGGAGACTGTTGACCGCAATCTGATAGATGATGTGCAGCAGCAAGAAGGACATACTGGTGAAGCACAGCGACTGCAGCAGACGACCTGTGTGGCCTGGACGGAGGACAAAAACCTTGGTCACCCATCAAACCACCCTAAGTCTAGAAACTTCTTTTGACAGGAGCACATACTGTACGAGGTGTGTCAGAAAATTTAAAGGACTGGTGTCACAAAAGATATTTCAAGATATGTCAAACCCAAACTACATGTTTCTGCCCTTCCAAGTAACTTTCCCAGCCTTCTTTGCCACGCCTTCGTAGACTCCTGAAAGGAATCTTCCAGGATCCTGCACAGCTGAGTCATCACAGCCATCTTTATGTCATACTCGACTTCCAAACGGGTCCACTTGATAACACCCCTGAGCTTGGAAAAGAGGGGGAGGGGGGGGGCGAAAAAAAATCACACTGAGCCAGGTCGGGTCAGTTGTTCCGGCATTGTTGTTTTCAGCCAGGAACTGTCGAGATGCTCAGGCCATTGTGTAGCAGGCGCGTTGTCATGATGAAGCAGCCTTGAGTTATCCTGCCACAGCTCTCGCCTCTTCTTGCAAAATGAATGACGCCACAGGATCTCTTTGTAGATGTGGTGGTTGATGACCTGGCCCACATTGAAGGGGAACTCTCATAGTTTGGGTTTGAAATATGTTTTTAAATGACACCAGTCATGGAGATTTTCTGACACACCTCGTACTGTAACTTAAAAAAAAAAATCACAACATGTTACATGGCATGCTAGCGAGTTTGCCCCCTCTGGTGAAGATATGGATTATGTAGTTGATAATGGTTCTCCTTAATGACCTTCACCAAAGCCATATTTTCTTCCCAAAGCTGCCCTCAAATACCAGAAAGCTACCACAGCTGTTGCGCACATGTATGCCGCTTTATAGCGCTCCGACAGGTATTTGGAGAAACGTTACTATGGAGATAGCATGCAACAGTGGGACTCCTTTGATGAAGATCCTGGGACTTATTATGGTGCGAGCAGGTTCAATTACTATTTAGTATGGTGGTTCTGTGTGGAAAAACTTCTCCCTTGGTTCTTTCTGCTTAACTTTATGACATTTAATGCCCCCTCCTTCGCCTCCCTACGGGGAGCACCGTTCAGTTTTACATTACCCTGGCTTAGGTGAAGCGCTACCCGCCGGACCTTATCAAATCTGCTTGACAGACCGCAGGAGGCGCATTAAAACCTTGAGCAATCTGTGCTAATTTCCCCACGCGATTCCCTGGGCGGTCACAAAGCCTGGACAAGAACGCTTGTAAACAGGGAGATCTGGGGAGTATTCTGCAAGAAAAACTGGTGCAAAGGATCAACTTTGCATTGGGAACAGATTTCCCCCCCCCCCATTTTGTATAGAGGCTTTCGTTACCTCACACTCATCTTTTGAGTTCATTTTGATTTTTACAACATGATTGAGCCATCATCCCAAGAGAACCTTTCAGAGGTTTCCAAAACAGAAGGCATTGTCTGGCTTAACAATCCCCGCTTGTTTCCAAAAATGATACAACCTTTGTGCAAGAGTAAAACATTTGAGCCATGATATTGTTAAGTATTCATTGCATACCTGAATCTATTCCATGCTCATTCGAATCACCACGGATACATTTGGTTAAGTGTAATAGAGTTGTGTTATTAAAGTTTCATGTTTTATGGCGAGTCATCAAGCTTTGCTGCCATGCTTCGCCCACACGCAAAGACCAAATCTACAATTCCTGGCAAATCCGTGCCATCCATCTGCCTACAATATGTTGTTCAAGTTTGGTAGAACACAATGTATAAGACCATTTCAGAGACTTTTCTTTTGTGGGTCTACCCACGATAAACATTCCAACCAAATTTCATGTTTGCTAAGGGAAACTGGCTTTAGGGGTGTGTTTTATGATAAGTCGTTAAACTTCACCGCTATGTTCTACCCAGACGGAATGATCACGCCTCAAATTTCTCACAATTTAGCATTGCCCATCTTTGTAGTATACAGTACGTGCGTCCAATTTAGTAAAATTTAGGTGTCTTTTAAGGACCCGTGAAAATGGACAAAATGGCCCAAAAATGGGTACTTCAAAGCAAAATGTCAGACTTACCGTTTGGTTTTTGAGACTTTTTTGTGTGTGTGCGTCTTCTCATGATAGCTATAGGCATTAAATTTTATGATGCTAAGTGAGACTGGCTTTAAACAGCCCTACACAAGATTGTTGGTCCTGCTCTCATTTTATGGAGTTGTGTTATTATAAGAGTTTACAGTACGTTTTAAGGAGATCATCAAACTTTGCCGTCATACTCCATCGACATGCAATGACCACACCTAAAATTTCTTGCAATTTAGCATCGCCGAGCTGTCTAGTACACCTGCATCCAATTGAGTAGAATTCAAGATTCAAATTTTCTAGGACAAGTTAATATTTTAAAGACTCCTGGAAACTCCCAATATGTCTTTAAAAAGGCAGACTTTGTGTGCCCAGTCAGATTTTGTAGACTTTTTTTTTTTGTGTGTGTTTCTACCCATCCAAATGTCATGTTGCTATGGGAAACTGGCTTTTGTCAGTGTTTTATGGTGAGCCATCAAACTTTGCAGCGACGTTCTGCCCACACGCATGCCCAAAACAAAAATTTCTCACAATTTAGCATCTCCCATCTATCGAGTATATCCACCCATGCATTTTCTTTACTGCTTATCTTCACTAGGGTCGCGGGCGTACTGGGGCCTATCCCAGCTGTCTTCGGACAGGAGGCGGGGTACACCCTGAACCGGTCGCCTGCCAATCGCAGGGCACATAGAAACAAACAACCATCCGCACTCACATTCACAACTACGGGCAATTCAGAGTCTTTTGGGTTGCAGGAGGAAACCGCAGTGCCAGGAGAAAACCCACCCAGGCACGGGGAGAACATGCAAACTCCACACAGGCGGGGATTTGAACCCCGGTCCTCAGAACTGTGAGGCAGATGTGCTAACCAGTCATCCACCGTGCCACCCTGTCGTGTACACGTGCTTAAAATTTGGTAGCAATCAAACAAAACCTCTAATGTTTGTCTTTGGTAGACCCCTTGGATCTGGCGAAAATGTCCCTAAAATTGCTGCTTCAAACCAAAATGGCACTTTCCGTTAATTTTTGGCCATGGGTTTTTTAAACGTTTTTGTAGTTCTACTCTTGATTGACATTGCCATTTAATGTTGTTCAGCGAGACTGGTTTCATTTTCGACAAACTACATAAGACGCTAAATCTATCTTTGAGGGACCCCCGGAAATGGCCTTTTTTGTAGCTCTACCCATGATAAACATGCCAACCAAATTTGATATTACTAAAAGCTTTGGGCTGTGTTTTATGAAGAGTCATCAAACTTCACAACCCTGCTCCACCCATACACAAAGACAAGAACTCCAATACCTTATAATTTAGTTGTCCATTTAGTTTTTGTATGGGTGGTCATATGTGGCAGCAATTGGACAAAATTGCCAGGTCCAGTCCGTCTTTGAAGGACCACTGGAAATTGCCAAAATGAACCTAACGTGGCTGCGTCAAGCCAAATTGGCAGACTTCCCGAGTGTCCTCGGTCATGTCTTCTTGCGGGTCAATTTATGATCGACATTGCTATTAAATGTCACGTTGTTGCCAAGTAAAGCTGGCTTCGGGGGCTCAACTTTTTTTTTTTTTATTCCATGAGGCGCTAGCGAACAAAATTTAATACAGCTCCTATACCAGATGTCACTCGATCACGCAAGTGTACCTAATGTTGTGGCCGATCCTGACTAAACAGATGTGTTTGGAGCTGCGGGACGGCATCGGTGAACATTCCTCTTCCCTGTCTCTTTAACTATTGATGAGCATGTAAGTGGTCCACTCTGGCTGTGTTGCTCGACTTCCTGATTGTTATTTCAGCTGGAGACACTTTGGACACTGCCCCGAGATGCCTTTATATATTATTGAGCGCCGCGGGTGCTTTCTTCCATGGTGTGAGGTGTTCTAGTTGGTGACCGCAGTCCAAACCGCTGCTGCCGGAAAAACCTCAGCGGTCGTTTTAAATTCATAGAAGTTAAACTTTAAGGAACGTTTGAGTTAAAGAGCATCAGGAATGACAACCATTACAATTAATAATCTGCCGCACACATTCAATAAAGCCTCAGCGCAGTTCTCACAATTAAAGCCAAAAAAGCTTTTACGCTCCTTTTTTTTTTTCCAGAACCACAAACCAAAACAAATCATTCATGCTTGGAATTTTTTGTTTGTAGTCTAAAATGTTCCTTCTTCACCTCAAGCAGATTAGATTAACACAGGATCGAAGGTGGATCATTTTTATGATTTCAGCCACAGCACTAAGCAATATTAACTTTCAGCCACTGAAATATGGGGCTAATTCATAGCCTGAGGAAAGGCTAGGTGTTATAATGCAGGTAAAACAAGAATCACAGACCTCTGCCAAGCCCAAACTATCATATTTTATTTTGTTTATTTCAAGATATTTTATTTAATGGAGTGTTTGCTGCTACCAGGTTGTATTTTTTGTGTCATTTTAAACATCATTAAGTCTGTTCCATTTGTACAAAATAAAGGCAACTTTATTTTTTGCATTTTATTCTCTTACTTTACCCAGTATGAATGTCTGCGTATATTAACGCAACGGCAGAAGGGAGAGATATCTGCTATTGGTTTTTCAAGGAGAAAAATCTGCAAAACGGGTAGAAAAAATAAGCCGTGAAAACATCCCTGGAAAATAAACATGGATGTACACAACATTGCGGAGCGACCACTTGAATGCTAATTGTTGCTCAAGATGAGCTCAATGCCACGCAGGGACTCAGTTCCAACATGTGGGAAGTCCCCACACTTATTTTGTTGTTCTGGTTAGCCACAGAGTTCAAATGGCCTCAGTGGTTAACTCTTTGATATATGTGTATGCCCGTATGCACCAATATGTAATCCTTGGTGGAGGTAAATATTACATTTCTGAGGTGATGAGATGGTGTGCGTGTGCAAGATGTCTTACCCTGCATGGTGGTAGACGTGGGCTCTGGGAAGAGGGGAATAAGCAGGAGGTAGATGAGGTAGATGAAGGAGAGGACGTTGTACCTGAAGAGACAAGCTGAGGACACAAAATAGAACAGTGTTGGTAATGCAGAAGTCATATGATGCCAATATAACACTAGCACGTCTGATAATTTGTTTAATAGTTGTTTAATTTGTTTGATTTTTTTTTTTTTATGTTTTGGGAGGAAACCGGAATACTCAGACAAAACCCACGCAGGCACGGGGAGAACATGCAAACTCCACACTGGTGAGGCCAGATTTGAACCCGGTTCCTCAGAACTGTGAGACAGACGTACTAACCAGTCATCCACCGTGCCAGGCCTGTTTATTTGATTTTCATTTATATTCAGGTATGCCCAAAAAACAGAGCTCCAGCAAAGCGGAGACTGGAGTATAACGTTAATCTTTTTAATCATTTCTAGCTGCGTATCCCAAGATAATGGAAAGCTACAGCCAAGTGAAGACAGCATAACATAACATCAGCATGTGTGTTCATCTTTTACTTGTCATTTCAAACCACGTATCCCAAGAAAACAGAACATTGTATCGGAGACAAGACTGTGACATATAATGCTAACGTCAGCGTGTCTGTTGCATTTGTTGTCATTTCTATCCAAGAAATTGGAGTGTTGGTAACGTTAGCATGGGTGTTCATTTTTTGACATTTAGCATGTATTGGGAAAAGTATGACAACAATCATTGTGAAAAAAAGTGGACACCTTAGAAAGCACATTAGTCAGACAGTAAAGTTATTTCCTGTTTTGGGAGTCAAGGATGCATCACTACAAATGAAACACACGCACTTTAGAGCAACATGTTCAAACAGCGAAGTGCAAACTTGCACTTCAAGTACAGTATGGATCTATTGATTGATCGAGCGTGTGCCCACGTCATCTGCCGCCTGACAGTTACCTTTTGGATGGTGCTACTATTTTCACACCTTATATTGTTTGCTGCAAGGATGCCTCGCTACTGAAATGATAAATGCATCTTGCGAATCGTGATTAACTCATTTTCAAGTGTAAAAATATTAATAAATATTTATTAATAAATATTTTTTGCAGCAGATTTCGGGAAGCTGACATTTTTTGTCACTAAAGTGGGATTTTTTTGTTTTTATTTTTAAAATTTATTTTAATTGGATACTGCAAAAAAAATTACTTTCCATCATTGCGGGACGTTCAATATCGTGGACGTATGCAAAACACTGGCCTTTAAAGGGTTAGAATAATTTTAATTTTACACAAGTGTGACTAAAACAAATTACAGAAAAAATAATTACTTTAAAGAATACGTGCATATATTGGACCCCCGCTTATTCGCGGTTCGACATTTGTGAATTCACCTATTCGCTAATTTTTATTTTTAAACCTATGCCGCTATTTGCGGAAATCCGTGCTGATTTGGAATTGTTTTCACCCTACTCCCAGTTTATTCACTTTTTTTTAAAACCGATTTGTGTGTTTTTCCATCGCAATTATAAGTGAGCATTATTCACAGATTTTCACTGTTCATGGTCTGTTTTTTTTTCTTTTTTTTCTAATTTTGGGAGGGTTGAATTTGAGGCGGGTTTTTGTTTTTTTTTCCAATATGAAAAAAATATTTCCAAAAAATATCTAGATCATGTTTTTCAATACAAATATAACTATCCATCCATCCATTTTCTGAGCCGCTTATCCTGACAAGGGTCGCGGGACAAATATAACTAAATATGTTAATATGTAATATTTTTACAGCATATTTGGAGAAGCTGACAATTTTGTTTCTTTTTTTCTCAAATGTTTTGTTGTTTGTACCTCAAGTGTCTTTTGTTATCTGCTTATTTCTAAAAATGTGCCAGTGAGTAAGCAGTTATGAATATTTGAGAATTGTGTCATCACAATTTGGCTACATTACACAATAACCGCTGCGACAGCGTGTCGCCGCCCATGACTTTACGAGGCTGGGCGAAGATTCGCCATTTTCAAGCCAATTCTTAAGCTTTGGAGTATTTTGATGAAAGCATGTCACAGAAATGTTAGTACAGTAAAACGACGTAACTGTTTGAAATTGTGGAAAAAATTCATAATGTCATCTTTATCAGCGATACAATCGTGCTTGAACTCATTGTGCAGAACCCTCTTCCCTCTTGACAAAAATGAATTTTTTCTGGAGGTATGTGCAGAGACCTCTCAGGTTCTCTCTTTGTTCTCTAAAATCAACACGCATGTCATTAACAAGCCTAAAAAAAATACACTGACTGGTAAAAAAATGCTGCTTTTATTTATCTTTGCGCACTCAAAGGACCCATTCACTGACATTTGCCTTGGCTCCCCTTACTGCTCCACATAAGTGCTCTCACACTGAAAGCCTAATCTAATTATTAAGAATATACGTGAGCCTCCAGCTAACTGCAAAAACAAAAAAAGTAACGCGAGCCAAGCAGTTTGAAGTATTTATCTGCATACGCTTGACCGCATGCTTCCCGTCTCCCTTTGGTGACTCACTCACCGAGGAGTTATATAAAAAAATAATAATAAGCGCCTTTTGTTTTCAGATATCACATGAAGCAAAAATGTTGAATTGGGCTTTTGTCTGGTCTCCTTTAAAAAAGCCACAAAAGCTGCCACAAAACCACTAAGAAGTAAGAGTTTGGCCCAGAAATATAAACGGGCGTTAAGGAGGCGCAGCACAGCAGCGCGGGCGATACGTGAGGAATTCTAAACCAACTAAAGGCTTTTCTTTTTTTTTTTTTCTTTTTTTTTAATAAACAGAAGCATATCAAGCCACGCCTGCCTTTTACTTCAAATTTGCCTTTGATAGACTTAAAACAACACACACACAAAATGATTTTAGCAATTGTTCATCAAATAAAATATCAATTGAGCTCAATTTTTGCTGTTTGTACTGCTTAAAGCATGAAGATCATGCAAGGGTGGCAAATGCTAACAAAAGCAAACGTGCATGCTAATTAGACCACACCAACTGATGTTATTTTAAAAGACTGTGATAATCAGAATGATCAAAACTCATACTTTCTTTGTCCTGATTAAAGCATCAAGTTCACTGGTCATGAAAAAGTAGCTAATGCTAACTAGTTACTAAAATGTTGAGCATCGAGTAGTAGCAAGCTTGTTTGTCCTTAATGGATTTTCAAATGTGAGTCATAATGAGTGAGTTTGTCCTACTTAAATCATCAAGTTTACGAGTCATGTGAATGCAACTCTTGCTAATGAGTGGGAGTAGTAATGAGCTAGTTTGCCGTCAATAGCCTATAACAGAAAACCTGAGTCATACTTTTTTGTTTATTGGACTAAAGTCATCAAAATTGCGAGTTGTGAAAATGTTCTAATACTAACTTGCCATTAAAAGGTCAAGCGGTGAGTAGTAGCGAGCTAGTTTGCCTTTTATAGACTTTAACAGCAAAGCAAATATGAGTCATGCTTTTATTGTCAGTCATACTTAAATCATTAAGTTTGCGAGTCGTGCTTAAGTGGCTAATGAAAAGTAGACACTAAAAGGCAAACGTGAGTCACACTAAAAGATCAAGTGGCCAGTCGTACAGAGCTAGTCTTCCTTTAATAGACCAATCGCAAAAAGCGAGTGGAGCTTGAGATTCGTGCTAAAGTGGCAAACGCTAACTAGCAACTCAAAAGTCAAGTAGTGACAGTAGCGAGAGAATCTGAGAGGATTTAGCACCTTTTCTTTGCTAACATTGCTGGGTATATCTAGAATCAGAATGACAAAAGTACTTTATGGCATTTACAGTACATACAATACCTTGGCTAACAAACTCCTAATAAACCAAGTAAATTGTCCATTCAGGTCAAGTTTGCAAGTCGTGCTAATGTGGCTAATGCTAACTAGTCACTGTAAAGTAGCAAAAACACAAAGCCTTATTGAGAGTCTACACTCTACAGTCAAAATGCATCTTGTCGTATGGACTCAAACTGTATGTGTGAGCGGCCAACTCACTGCAACCAAATCTCCCCTCGGGTACAAATAAAGTTACCTAACCCAACCTCATTAGAGAGCGCATTGATGCTCTGTTGAGTTACTTGTTGACTTTTGAGACACGCTTCTGCTGCTGTGAGGAGCTTGGCTGAGCCAGGTTTTTAACTGCGACTCCAGTCAGATAAAATATGCAAAACATCATCATAATGTGTGTTTTAGCAGACATCAATGTGTGTAACAGTATACTGATGGTAAACAGCTGTGGTAGGTGTTGTTTGGGTGTTGTACAGTTGTGTAAACAAGGACTCTGCACGTGTGGAGTTTCAAAAGAGGTGATGTTAGATGGCCGTCAGGGAAGCAGGATGGTTAAAAAAAAAAGGGACTACGTAATGTGAGCGGTGGTTGCGAGGATGTGCGGTGTGTGGTAGCGGACGGGAAGGAACTGGCAGGTGTTTGAGTCCCAGAAACAAAAACATCTGCTGCGGTCTGTCGTCACTCTGAGGGTCCCCGACTTTGGTCACTTTTATCACTTGGCTGTAAATGCACTCGAAACTGAGAGGCCATTCCATTTTCTTTTGGATTTAAAAAAATAAAAAATTCATACAAAAATATTTGGACAGTGGCAAGGTGGTTTTTTTTTGCCTTCATACACATCACCACCATGGATTTGAAATAAAAAAAATAACGGTTGATTGAAGTGTAGACTCCCATCTTTAATTTAGGCTTACATACATTTTATGCTGAAGCGATAGTGTAGGGTTAGGGGTAAAGGTTTGGGATCAGGACAGTTTACCCAATGACTGCCCCAAGTTGGCGGACACCTTGACGTATGATCTGGCCATTCGGTGAGGCATCTTGTTTATAACTGTCTTTGCATAGAGCCCATTTAAATACTCTTATCTATTGTATTGGGAATGAGGATAGTTATACTGTTAAAATAACTGACCCAGTTGGTACTATTGGGGTTAGGATTAAGTTTGTAAGGTAGAGCTAGGTTTAGGGGGTTGAAATGCTGTGCTCACACCGGACACTAATTGGAACATTCATGAGACGGGAGTACATATATAGTCAGTGAATAGGCGCGAATTCGTGCCAGGCGACGCGTATGACGCCTTTGACGTGACACGAGTGAGGTGAGCATGCAAAGGTTTGCTTCTTCGCCCATTCACTCGGAAATGTGAACTTCAAGCCACAAATCGCACAGCCATTCAACATGGAGAATGGTGAGCAAAGGGCCAGCCTGGGGGACGGGCCGCCGTGATCGCTCACAGCGGAGAAGAACGAGGAAGAAAAGGAAAAAAAAAATATTTTAAATCAAAAGGCACCAGCCAGGGCACATGTCGTGTTTGCTGTGGCCACTCACGGCGCGCAAACGTGCCGACGACCGGGTGAAGAGGGCAAAGGTGGGAGGGACATATCAATGCACCGAAAATGAAGTGAATCCGCATTCAGTGTGTATATAAATAACGTGATCAAATGTGTGCAAGTAACGCGATGCAAACGTTTGCTTCGCTTCCGGTCTGAACGTAGCATAAGGCTACATTTACATTTGTGGTCCCAGTGGCCGCGGTAGCCCCGTTTGCCCAAAACGTAGTGCGGCGTGGGATTTCGGCCATTTTATTTTGAAGTATTCAAGTCTTGTTTTTTCAAGCTCTGTCACGGCTGTGAAGGGAGGGGGCACAATAAATGTTTAATAATACTCTATTAGTTTTCTATCAATCAAGAATTTTCAAAATTCAAACAATTTTCTATCGATCAGCAATTAATTAACTAATCCATTTCTTGTACCAGGTCATGTAAAAGAGCTTGTTATTCACATACACTGCGTGGTGCGCTTGCACTCTTCCTCTCGCTCTCACTCTGTCTCTCTCACTCACGCATTCAAAATAAAGCGTTAAGCAGGTACGCCACAGCGGGTATCGGAGGGAAATTAAACACGACTTACCTTTCGAAGGATTGCAAGTGGAGTACCGGCATTACCAGATAACTAGCAACCCTTGTTTTGTCAATGTCTTTATGTCTCAAAAGTGTTCTCTGTCAATTGACTGTCTGTTGTCATACTAGAGCGGCTCCAACTACCGGAGACAAATTCCTTGTGTGTTTTTTGGACATACTTGGCAAATAAAGATGATTCTGATTCTGATACATATGCTTCTCGTCCCAGAGCGCCTCCAAGTTTTGATCAACCGTACTACGTTTGTACATACTGTCAGGTTTAGTTACATTCAACCGGTTTTATTACAGCCGACTAGCGTTCTCATTCTCACCATGACTGCAAATGATGGCAAATTTTCAGACAGTTTAAAAATCTCGCTACAGTCTCCAGCTATACACAGCAATCGTGGCCTGTCACATTTGTCCAAACTACCGGTAGTAGTAGGATTAAGGTTACAGTTAGGGTTTAGGGGTAACAGGTTGGAGTTGGGACAACTACCACTACTTTGCTTATTGAGTGACATTTTCATCAAGTCCAGCCGTTCGGCGGATGGAAAAAGGACCTTGCCCAATGACAGCAACCTGCAACATCGCGGTCTGGTGCTGCCGTGTACTATAGTAAACATTCCACTTTACATTTCCTCCTGCTTCCTCTCGGTGGCGACGGACAGGAGTGCTCGTTTTGCACTCCCAAAAGCCATAAATTATTAAAAAGGTACGCTTACGATAAAAGGCAAGTCAATTCGCTCACTAGCAAGCCGCATTATTAATTCATGCTGTTAAAACGGCTTTCCACCAATTAATGGAGGCCCATGCATGACCTCGCAATGGCTTCTGGAAATAACGATGCGGTGGTGATGTGCTGGTGCATTACAGCGGGGATTACGCGCTTAAAAAAAAATAAAAAAAGAGACGGGCTCGGACCACGGTGGCATCCTTATGCATTTGTGGCCTTACCACAAAGTGGCTGCTTAAATACCCAAAAGTAAACACCGGTTCATTGAGGCCGGACCACCACTTGACCGCACCTCAAATGAATCACTCAAAGAAGAACAAGCCGCAAGGTTGAACCTGAAACAGCCACACCTAGACCGAGGACAATATGCGTCAAAAGTCAAACAAATCTCTGGAGTTCAGCTCAGTGAGCATGTGAAGGATTAACTCCACAAGTGTGCTTTGCTTTGTTTGCGATGGGAAGGAGGAAGAGTGATAATGAACGTGGGACAGGAAATGGAACTTAATGTGATCTAGAAAAATGATGACACAAAAAAAGGGTGAGTAGTTTTACTTTGAGTTTTCTTAAACAGTACTTTTTTGATGATTATTATTTTAAACTACAAATTATAAAAATACATAATATTATGTAGACGGCACGGTGGACGACTGGTGAGAGCAGTTCTGTAAGTTCTGAGAACAGGGGTTCAATCCCCGGCCCCGCCTGTGTGGAGTTTGCATGTTCGCCCCGTGCCTGCGTGGGTTTTTGTCCGGGCACTCCGGTTTCCTCCCACATCCCAAAAACATGCATGGTAGGTTAATTGACAACTCTAAATTGCCCGTAGGTGTGAATGTGAATGGTTGTTTGTTTGTATGTGTCCTGCAATTGGCTGGCGTCCAGTTCAGGGTGTACCCCGTCTCCTGCCCGATGATAGCTGGGATAGGCTCCAGCACGCCCGTGACCCTAGTGAATTATATATATATATGTTTTTTTGTTTTTTTTATTAAATCCAGCAATACTAATAAAACGCCACAAGGTGACAGTATTGCGCCACAAACAACTTCTTTTTCCCGCTCCATTACATGTCTGTCAGGCTTCTTCAAACTGACGTATTGGGAACTTTTTTACCCAGGTAGTTTGTGGTAGAAAGAGGGTATTTCAAAATACAACGGTAAATAAGAAAGTTCTTGAAAAACGTCGTATGGTGTAAAAGCCCTTAAAGTGTTAGCACTTTTACTTACATTTAATAATTTTTTTAAATTAAATTCACCGTTTTCCAGAAATAGCTTTGCGTTGCCCTCTCCATTATGTACCTGTCAGGCATCGACAATGGATGAGTAGTTTTACTTTATTTTAATTTTGCTTAATTTGTATAACATAGTCCTTAACTAATTTTTAAAAAAATAAAATATAAAAATATATGAAATGATAAAATATATAAATGATTGTGTGTGTGTACCAGTATACCTTATAAATATAATTTAATTATAAAATGAAACAAAAAATTATATATTTGAATTAAAAAAAACAAAAAAACATAATCAATTCCACCAATATCTATAAATGGCCTTTCTGTCACCCTTTCTATTACATGGAACGGCTGAGCGGTTTCACTTTATTTTAGTTTATAAAATTAGTTTAAAATTATAAACTACATTTAAAAAAAAATTAAAAATTAAAATATTTAAATATTAAGCTTTCTCTCCCCCTCTCCATTACATCTGGCAGGCATCTTCAAAGGCTGAGCAGTTTTACTTTATTTAACTTTAACTTATTTCTACACTTGTATGTTAATATGTCAGTTAATGTAACAAGCTTACTTAAATCATCACCTGTACAGTTCAAAATGTTATGATGGGAACAGTTTTGACCATGTAACTCTGCTGACAGATTTAAGGCTTGACCTTGTGTGCTTTATTTTTAATGGCCGTCATTTCCATGTAAAAAAGGGGCAAAGGTCCTTTTCCCCAAACAACCCCAAAGGCGACATTACTCCTTAAAGTGGCTAATTTAACTTGTTATAAATATTATGACTGCAACTGGGTTAAAGGTACAACGAGCATTTGGAATGGATAGTATTTAAAATCAATAAGCTCCTCTGCAGATGTCATTTTTAAACTTTAATTCACTCACAGCAACGTAAATAAAGTGCCAGAGACCGTTTTCTCCACTTGTTTGGAAGGCAACATTTATTACAAGACACATTCGTCCTTAAAGGTGCGTTCATGTGTCTACTGTCAGATCATATTTAGGCTGAGGTGAGTCGAAGATAACGATAATGGTTCTAATAACATTTCTGTTGATAGAAGACATTTTGTTTGTACTTCATTAGATCTTGGGGAGTAATTGATGAGCCAATTGGGTCTAATGTGGATCAAAACATCAACAAATGCATGTTGCTTGTTTGATCGTTGCTCTTATGTCGGCCTCAGCTGACATAAAAAAGTAGGACAATTTGTTTTTCATAACAAATCCTCCTTTAAAAACATTGCTCTAATTATTTTTATTTTTCATAAATTCTTCACTTGAGAATTTAAAAGGGGTGAAACTTGTTTTCTCCTATCACAATCTTCCCTCAAAATGTTGCCTTCATGGCTTCTGGGTGAACACATTAGTTTTCTTTTTATGTTGATATGAATTAAGTTAAATTACTATGCAAAAGGTAATTTTTCCCCAGCGTCCCTTAGTGTGGCTTAGTTAAACTGTTGCCTTCAAGGAAGCTGGGGGAAACATGACTTTTGTTATTACATCGATATGTAATCGATAAGTGGCTTTGGTAACGGTAATTTTCCTTGGAAGCAATATTTTGAAGAAGATTGTTGGATTGAAATGTTGCCTTCAGGGCAGCTGGGGAAATACTCTATTTTCTTTTCCCATTGCTATGACGTTAAGTGGCTATACTAAAGTACTAATTTTGCCCATAAGCAGCATTTTAAGAACGATTTGAAATGTTGCCTTCGAGGTAGCCGGGGAAATTTTCACTTTGCTTTTTACCTTGCTATCACTCAAGTTAAGTAGCTATGTGAAAGTTAACTTTCCCAGCAGCCATAAAGGCAACATTTCATATCATCCCCTCCTGAACTCTCAGAACTCTAACCTTTCTATTTCTAAACTTATTTATGTTTATGTTATTTATGTCATAAACTTGCCAATAACTGTGCCACTGTCTGATCCCTTAATTACCCTGCGCACATAAATCAAGTTTTCTGAATCTGAATTAAAATGTTTTTTTCAAGGCTCTTTTGGAAGATTACCTTTAGGAAGATTGTGCCTTGGTTAAAATGTTGCCTTCAAGGAGAAATGTCACATTGATAATTGATATTCTTTTAACAATTCTATAAATCAATATAAATGGTTAGTCTAAATGTAATTTCCCCCAGCAGTCTTGAGCGCAATATTTTGAGATGGATTTAGTTGATAAGCTGCCTTCAAGAAATACATTAATATGACTCAAGATAAATAGTTATGATAAATGTAATTTTCCCTCGCATGAATCATGTTAAGTGGCTATGCTTGAAAGTCATTTTCCCCAGTAGCCGTAAAAGCAGCATTTAAAGAACGCTTGTGCATTGCTGTCATTTAAATGTTGCAGTCAGTGAAGTTGGTATTTTTTTATTTAATTTTTATTTAATTTTTTACTTTTTTGTTGGCTTTAAGTTGCTTCCAAGTAGCTATTCTAAACATCTCATTAGGGGTGTTAGTGGAGGTCGAGGGTGGAGGGGGTAAACACGGCGGTGACGTAATCCGTCATCGATCTCCAGTGCCCAAACAGAAAGGCAGAAAGGAAACAGAAATATATATATATATATATTATTATTATTATTATTATTTAAAAAATACTCACCGGCTGCGAGGCAAGCGGGCAGCAGCAGCCTGAAGACCAACCCACACACCACTTCCGAGGCCATGGCGCCTCCGGCCAGCGACAAGAATCTCTTTCTCTCTCTCACTCTCGGTCCTTAGAGTCTCCCTCGCATCCCCTTCCCAAAAACAAAGTGTCTCAAATCCCGCCTGTCACGAGTGTGCGCCCCTGCCCATCAGTCGGCTAAGGCCGGACGAGACACCTGAGCGCCGGCTTGTCCGAGGCGGCGAGAGGAGGCCACTTCCCGGCTTCATTATCACCACCATCCACGTCGGGCAGCTCATAGCCCGGGGGGGGGGAAAAAAAAAAAAAAAAAAAAAACTCTTCTTTTTTTTGGGGGGGGGGCGGTGGTTGCGTTCAAGTCATGTTCGCCACTCAGGTGGGTAAACAGTCAAAAAACAATGTTGCTGAAAAGAAGCAACAAGTTGTCAGGGTGTAACGAAGCGTCTTTGTAGCCGTGTCAAAGTGTAAGTGTGTTACACTTTTGCTAACTTTGCGGAGGTCCACAGCCTCTGCTCGCTGCCTGGTTGGATTGAACACTTTTGAGACACGCGTGGGCTTTCCAAGTCTTATCGCGAGGGCAACTTGTGATTGACAGCTACACCTGCCAATCAAAAGGCTCCTCTTGTTTGAGACCCCACCCTCTAAAAATGGGGGCGGGACTTCAAGACGAACACTTGGAGCAAACTATTAGCAACGACATCACACAAAGAGTATCTAGTTTTTTTTTTGTTACTCTCCACCATTTTTATTTTCACAATTTATATTTTAATCCTTTGGTAAGAATGTTCAACAAGTTTTAAGACGAATCTCTGCTCATTTAAACCCCGCCCCCAAAGAAAAAAAAAAGGATGACCTTACCTGCTCTCGAAAAGAGAGAAACAGTGCCCTCTATTGGTTACAAACGGGGTTGCTCAAGGAGCTGCTCATCCACTGACTGGACTGGAGTCAAAAGAACAGAAATGTTTTTGAAATTAGAAATACGTTCGTACTGAAATAATTGGTAAAATACATAATTATAAAAATATATATAACAGCACTTTTTTATCATTTTGCAGTCTTTAACTGCTTTAAAAAATATTTGAATATTTGTATGATTAATATATTAATCATTAAGTAAATTTATTTGAAAAATTACTATGAATTACAATAGTAATGTTCATAAGAAAAATATTTTTTCAATTCACAACAGGTTTGAAGTGAAATGCAAAAATGTACTTCAAAGGTATGAATGAATAGTAATGTTAAACACAAATAATTTCTCTTTCGAAATGTGTTTGGAGTGGTGTAATTCGTAAATTAAGTAATCATAAAGTAATTGTAACAGCACACTGGTGTCATGTTATTGTCATACTTAAGTAAAAATACTTAAATACTTAAAAAATAATAAAATGTTACTGTGCATACATTTACTTAGGAAGCTGTGAAAGAATACAAATTTAATACGGACATGTTGAATTAATACAATATAAGATTTATTATGACAAATGAACATCCATTACTACAAGTCATTTTTAGTAATTCAGTAATATTTCACAAAGCATTATTCTGTAGCATATCAATAAAATTAGGAGTGCCTTGATCTTTTTAAATGACATTATTCATCAGTTTCTGCAATGCATGATGGGACTGAGCGGCCTGCGTGTTGGATACAAGAAAAGCTTCACGCCGCCACAACATCAACGCGTGGCTCTGACCCAGACAGACCGGATGCTGCTATCGCCAAGGTGACCTAACCGCAGCAGTCGATAGTTTCAGGTAGTGATTTGTGTCAGGACGTGCCGCTCCTATCCCTCCCTGATAGATGCCAATGTTGGGGGGGGGGGGGGGGCGTTTGTCTTCGATCCATTATTCATCCCGCGCTTAAGAGCGACTTATTGACCAGCTCCCGGCCCAAATCCACCTGACTGGTTAAAACGTTGACAATGAATCAGCAGATAATGTGGCTTTGCATCCTGGCCCATAAGCATTGGCAGTAGACCCTTTCATGCAAAGATCCTGCATAGAAGTCTGAAGCAAACAAAAGCTTATTTGCACACACACACACACAAAAACATATCAGCGCATGAAACATGAACTAAAAACAATTTCTCGCAGAGATCATGTAAAAGAACACCTCATAGCATGTGAGTAAGAAGTGAACTAAAGCTTATTTTCCAAAGAAATCCTGCAAAAGAAGATGAATCCAAATGGAAAAAGGAAACCAAAGCCAATTTAACGCAGAGATCCTGCAAAAATCGCATAGGAACAAATAAGTGAGATGCAAACTCAAGGCTATTTACAGCTACACAGAGATCCTGCAAAAAGCCGTAACTGAACAAGTAAAAACAAGCTGAAGCCCATTTCATGTGGATCCTGCAAAAAAAAAAAAAAACACCTCACAGCGCGTACCTAAGATTTGAAGTAATGTTTATTCCACGCAGAGATCCTGCAAAAAAGCCTGCATTGGATCAATGTGAGTGAGAACCAAAGTCGATTTCACACAGAGACCTGCAAAAAAAACTGCATCAGAGCCTGTAAGTGAAAAGCGAACCAAAGCCTATTTCATGCTGAGATCCTGCCCAAAAAAATCCATTGAGAAATCCACGAGAACCACAGCCTAATTCACACCAGCAAACCAAAGGCAGTTTCATGCATCCATCCATCCATCCATTTTCTGAGCCGCTTCTCCTCACAAGGGTCACGGGCGTGCTGGAGCCTATCCCAGCTGTCATCGGGCAGGAGGCGGGGTACACCCTGAACTGGCTGCCAGCCAATCGCAGGGCACATATAAACAAACAACCATTCACACTCACATTCATACCTACGGGCAATTTAGAGTCTCCAATTAACCTACCATGCATGTTTTTGGGATGTGGGAGGAAAGCCGCGCAGGCACGGGGACAACATGCAAACTCCACACAGGCGGGGCCGGGGATTGAACCACGGTCCTCAGAACTGTGAGGCAGACGCTCTAACCAGTCGTCCACCGTGCCGCCCTGTTTCATGCAGTGGTCCAAAAAAAACCCCCAAAAAAAAACCTCATAACATGTAAAATGCGAACTAAAGCCTATTTCATGCAGAGAAAAAAAGTTGCATCGGATAATGTAAGTAAGAAACAAACCAAAGCCTATTTCACACAGAGACGCTGAAAAATAAATCACATCGGAGCAAGTAAGAGAAGCAAATTAAATCCTATTTCTCACGGCGATCCAGCAAAAATGCTGCATCCGAACATCTCAGAAGCAAACAAGGCAATTTCACCCAGAGAAAAAAAGTTGCATCGGTAAGTTGCATCAGATAATGTAAGTAAGAAGCAAACCAAAGCCTATTTCACACAGAGACGCTGCAAATAAAAAAGCATCTGAGCATGTAAGTGAGCAGTAAACTAAAGCCAATTTTTGAACAGAGATCCTGCAAAAAAGCAGCAGCATCCAAACACGTAAAAAGCAAATTAAAGCCTATTTCACACAGAGATCCTGTTAACAAAAAAATCAGAGCAGCGTTTATCTACTTATGTCATTTACACAGAACCCAGCAAGGGCGGGGTATTGTCCTCTGCCACGGCTCTGAAACGACCATCTTGCAGGATCTCTGTGTGAGAGAGGCTATATGCAGTATGTGATAGGACGCCCACCGGGATACATTTCGGTCATCTGCAAACGCGGTTACGGCGCTCAAGGCTTTTCCTTGGTAATGATGTTTCATTTTCACTTAACGCCGGAAAAGGGCGGGAAAATGAGAGCGAACGTTAGCAGTGAGTTGATGATGTCGGCCGGGATAATGGCTTTTAAACACTTGTTTATTGTTGTCATTTCGATTTTTGGAGACGCTGCACCTAATGCACCGGCTGTAACGTCCGACTGTGTAGTCTGCCTGGCGGCACGCACAACAGTCCTCTTTTTAGCACTTCTTTCTTTTTAATCTTACCTTTTATGATCACTTGTGTTTTTCTTTGCCTATTTTAGGGGAAAAAAACAATAAAATAATGTAAAAAATAATGATAATAATAAAAAAAAAAACATCACCCAAAAAAAGTAACAAAATAAAGTAATTTATCAAGATCGAAATTCAATTAAACAATGGAATAAATACAATCATTCTTAAGATTGAAATTGTTCATTCTTAGGATGTATCAGACAAAATAATAAAAAGTAAGTGACAAAACAAAAAAATGGAAAGGTAAACAAAAACCTTTTTTTTTTAAACAACAAAGGAATAAAATAAAACAACAATAATCGAATACAGTAATACATTAAGACGTGGTCTTTTTGCTGAATGTTACTTATTTCTACATCTCCCCTTTTTAAAAAAATCAGGCAATACAATAGGAATAATTTAAGATGAATAAAAATTAAGTACAACATAAAAATACTATGATAACAATATAACCAAAACAAAGATATACAATGAAATAATAACAAATAAAGTAATAAAATAAAACATAAGAAAAATAGAATTTTCAATAAAAAAATAATAAAATAAAAATAATTGAACGTTGAAAAATAAAACGGGATAGAAACAATTTAAAAATACAATAACGTAATACAATATAATTGCAATTTAATAAAAGAAATTAAAATACTGTTTATAAGCAAATAATTAAGAAGTGATAAAAGGAAACAATAAAATACAATAAATAAATAGTATTTTTCAATAAAAAGAAATACGAATAAACATTCTAAAAATAAAATGAAACAAATAAAATGGAGAAAAAGGTACTTTAACATATACAAAGATAACAAGTAAATTAATAAATACAAGCATTAAAATATCGCTTAAAATACAAATAATAAAAGAAAGATACAGAAATAAAACAAAACGCAATAAATGAATTCAAATACAAATAAATACTAAATAAAATATGGTTATTCAATAAAAATGTACACTATTAAAATAAAACCAAATTAAAATAAAGCTATTCTAACAATATAATATATATAATAAACAAAATTACAAGCAAATAAGTAAATCAATTTAAATATTGTTTAAAGGGTAATAAATAATATACCATTATAAAAAAGAATAAAAACAATAGAAAAAGTAAATACATTAAATATGATTATTTAAGAGAAAAGTAATACAATTAAAATATGATAGAAACACAGGGCACAATTTGAGCTGTTTACTTTGACACAAGTTTGGGAGCAGCATCTCTGAAGTGCGGGAGGGACAAAAACGCAACAAGTTTCCCATAATTACCTCCTGGCATGTGCTGTATAATTTAACACATTTAGGTCCATACAGAAGCATCAAACTAAAATTCTAAATTTGATTTTGGAGGGGGATAGGAAATTTCTTGCAGAGAACATACAAGGCCTTACGTTGTTTGTCATCATTATCATCGTCATCATCATCATCATTACCGTCATCATGGTCATTGGCACGAAGTCAGTGGAGCGAAGTGGTGTATCGCTCCGCCTAGTTTGTGGTGGGTTTCAAATGCACAGCTAATTGGATTCCACAATCCTTTACTGTGCAGACCCCACACAGCTCATCCGGTAGGCTGTGCATTAGGTGTAATGCAATTAGAACAGGGAACCAAGTTTGTCAAACAAAAGTTTCCTGCTGAGGCTGCAAATTCACTTAATGGACGGCGGTGCTTCATTATGGCTGCTACCAAAACTTATAAAATGTCACCGACAGTTAACACATTGCACACAAAAATGTTTTTAGTATGAAACAAACCGACCTTTTCCACATATTTACTGTCTTACGTCAGAATGTTGTTGTCGTGTCCCTGTTGGCCGCAAGGGGTCGCTATATTGCCTACTAGTCACGTTACAGAGCGACTCCAAGATGGCGCCCTCCACGGCTGTACTACCGCTGTTACGTTGTTGTTATTGTTGTTTTTTGTTGTTTTTATCGTTTAAAAGCGCTGCTCAACTTCTAAATGAACCATGTTACAAACCCATCAATGACAGCAGGCCACACTTTGTCCGGTGAGTTCGTGGTTGTCACCATTTTGTTGCTCATAGTCGTTGATTTGCTGCTCTGTTGAGGCATATTTTTGTTGTTGTTGGTGTTTTCAAAAACTATTCTACCTCCCTACCTAGAATTAGGAACGACTTTTACATAACATTACTGAGATGTATTTTCTAAAATAATGGTGCGTTTATATCTTATCTTATATGTTAAGTAAAACACAAAATAGAATACAAATATTACAACTAACAACAGCAAGTAATAAAGTAATAAATACAGTAATAAAATAAAATAGTAAAATTAGGTACTAACATGAAATCATTAAATATTTATAAAAATAAAATAAGTGTTGATGAATATAATAAAGCTCAACCCATAAAGTAATACAATAAAAAATAGTTAGAAAATAAAAAGAAAAAATGTTGAATCGTAAAAAATAAGTAAACTAATTAGACATGAATCATAAAGTAAAACAATAGAATATAAGTCATAAAAGTAAACCAGAAAATAATAAAATACAGAAATAAAATGAAAACAATAAATATAATACAATACAATCACAAGAAAAAGAAAGTACTAAATCAAAATAATCAAACATGAATGAAAATAAAATATAAACAAAACATAACCACAACTTAATCAAGTCAAGTACAATAAGTAGATAAAATAATTTTAAAAGTGATAAATCAAAATATTTAAACAAATCATAAAAAAACAAAAAACATATATTGTAGTTTTACAAAAACAATACACAGAAAGCAAGATACCAGTAATGAAAACAATACAATAAAACAATCTAACATTCGTAAAAAAAAATAAAGTCCAACAAATTAAATAGAATCAAAATATACCATCACAATATTCAGTATAATGCATTTGTTTTCATCCATTTTTGGATTTTCCACAATGGTTTCTATTTCATATAGTCCTTCCATCCATACATTTTCCATACCGCTTTATCCTCACAAGGGCCGCGGGCGTGCTGGAGCCTATCCCAGCTATCTTCGGGCGAGAGGCGCCTGCCAATCGCAGGGCACATATAAACACACAACCATTCGCGCAAACATTCACACCTACGGGCAATTTAGAGTCCTCAATCAACCTACAATGCATGTTTTTGGGATGTGGGAGGAAACCGGAGTGCCCGGAGAAAACCCACGCAGGCACGGGGAGAACATGCAAACTCCACACAGGCGGGGCTGGGATTTGAACCCCGGTCCTAAGAATTGTGGGGCAGATGTGCGAACCTGTCGTCCACTGTGCCGCCTTCATATAGTACTTAATGAATAAAAATGAAATGTCTTTTACTGTAGGACGCGCCCTCGGCCCCACGAGTACACGAACGTGTCTGACCTTCCCCGCTCGTGGGACTGGAGGAATGTGGACGGACAGAATTACGTGAGCGTCACCAGGAACCAGCACATCCCGCAGTATTGCGGCTCCTGTTGGGCCATGGGAGCCACCAGCGCCCTGGCCGGTAACCGTGGCGATGACGGCGCGAGACTGCCGGAAGACGACCGCGCTAATGTTTTGTCGTTGCCCTAGACCGCATCAACATCAAGCGCGGGGGAGCGTGGCCGTCGGCGTACCTGTCGGTGCAGAACGTCATCGACTGCGGGCGGGCAGGGTCGTGTTACGGCGGCGACGACCTGGGGGTGTACGCATACGCGCACGAGAGTGGCATCCCGGACGAGACCTGCAACAACTACCAAGCCAAAAACCAAAGTAAGACACACGCCATAAACACCATTTGTTTTCACTTGTTGCTAGGCAGAATTCAGAATCTAAATTTTTAAAAAAAACCTCTGAGGTTGCACAATTTGGAATTTAACCAGAATTTGCTGGGTGAAAAATTTACAAGAGTGATCAGTTCAGTTATAGTACAGTTACAGCACAATACGGTTCAGCGAGCATCAAAGGATTAGCTTGCATGCGTTTTGCTTTTTCTTTAACTTTTTTTTCACAACATTATTTTCAGCTGTAACAAGAGAACAAACTCGAAACCTATTTGCTTACTTTTAACACATTCACTGCCATTGCCGGCTTTAGAAGTCAAATATCCATGTTACCTTCTTTTTACACTTATGTAACAAACAAGAACGGTGCCGTCATGCTCAGTCTTGTTGTAACACCTCCTATGGCCAGTCGGAGGCGTGCTGTGCATATTTTTTGCTCCACACTTCCAGTGTTTCCCTTTTTTGTTCTCTTTTCCCATATTTGTTTTGCTCCCCTGGCAGAGTGCGAGCTGTTCAACCAGTGCGGCTCGTGCGCCTCCGTGGCGTCGTGCGACGTGGTGAGGAACTACACCGCGTGGAAAGTGGACGATTACGGCAGAGTGTCCGGCAGGGACCACATGAAAGCAGAGATTTACACCAATGGGCCCATCAGGTAAAAAGGGACGATGATGACTTACCTCTAACCGCCAGAAGGGGGAGACAAGCGGAATGTTTTGTTGTTGTTGTTTTGTTTGTTTGTTTTGTTTTTGTTGTTTTTAGTTGCTCCCTGATGGCCACCAAGAGCCTGGAGGTGTATTCAGGGGGCATCTTTTCACAATTCCACCCCCTTTCGCTGCCCAATCACATCGTGTCTGTGGCCGGCTGGGGCGTCGCGGATGACAGTACCGAGTTCTGGATCGTCAGGAACTCCTGGGGAGAGTTTTGGGTTGGTTTAATACACACACAATCACACCAGTCAGACACTTTTGACATATCGACCAAGTTTCAGGTCGCTAAGGGAAACTGGCTGAAGGGCTCAGAAAAATGGGCAAATAGAAAAAAAATATATGGCTGACCTCCTGTGTCTTTACGGAAAAAAAATTACCCAAAAATGTCGGCTTCAAACCAAAGTGGGAGATTTCCTGTGTCTTATCGGGAAAGTGTTCTTCAGACTACACATGCTAGACCTTGCTATTAAATTTCATGTTACTAATGGAAAGTGTTGGAGGACCCCTTGAAATGGCCAAATTGACCCCTAATTGTGCGCTTCCAACCAAAATAGATGACTTCCTTTGTCTTTTCAGGCATGGCCTCTTGAGACTTTGTGGGAGGTCTCCTCATGATTGACTTCCAAGTCCACCCAAAATAAATTCCTGTTTGTGTTTTTTTTTTTTTTTCAGGGAGAACACGGCTGGGCCCGAATAGTCACCAGTTCCTTTAAAGGCGGCAAAGGCAACTGGTTTAACTTGGGGATTGAGAAACGTTGTGCATATGGCGATCCTATTGTTATTACTTAGATGATTTACTACAGGGGTGGGCAATATGCAGCATGTGTGCCGTAATAATACTGTGACTCGCAGCAATCCAATAATAAAGGTTCCTCACACTTATGATTTAGCCTGTTTGCTTTATTCAACCTGCGTCCATTGTCACAGGGAGGCGAGGTGATGGTGGTGGTCTCGCCACAATTTTGTGTGCATCCATGTTTGTCTGAACCCTAAAAAAATAAATAAATCTTGGAATGAAATGGTTGAATTATGACTCTTTCAAGATTTGAGATGTCACTCGGACGATTTTGACTTACTAGCAAATTCTTGACATACGAGGGCCATATGGCGGCAGTCAACTCTACTCACTTCACAACAAACTGCAGTTTGGCAGACAGTAAAACAATACTTCCAAAAGGAGGCTTCAACACGTTTAATACCACTCCCATTTGCGGTTTACTGTCAAACTAAACAAAAGAAAGAGAATTACACATCATGTATTTAAAACAACCACATAGATTTGCCTGAGTCCATTTAGCTCAATGCTTACAAACAATGCAAAACGCCATGTACGGGCTAACGAATAGCGTCGGTGTCACAGTGTTGTAAACCTTTAAGCAACAGATATTCGAACACAAATGGTGGAGCAACACATGTAGACAGATAAATCCAGTCCAGTAAATTGAAGCACAAAAATGTGGCAAAACTGTTTAATTCTTTTCATTCTATTTATGTCATTACTGTATGTTTTGTAAGCAATGATAATACAATATTATCGAGTGCTTTTTTTTTTTCTTCTTAAAATTTTTTGGGGGGTTTTTGAAGGACACTGGAATGGATTAATGGCACTTCGATTCATTTCAACGGGGTAAGATGATTTGAGTTAGGACTATTTTGAATTAAGAGTGTGGCCACAGATCAAATTAAACTTGTATCTCAGGCCACTACTGTATCTTGTTGCATCAAATAGAGTTACACGTGAAACGAATTGAAATTGCAGTGTGAATAATAAAAGAATCAATTTAGCAAGTAAGCTGAAACTTGAGCCCAATTGAAGGCTGTTGCGAACCAAAACAGCAGCACCCAGCGAAGCACGTAAACAGACGGATTAACATTTAGGCGGTTTTTGAGATGCAATAAAACTAACAATAAATAAAACGAATGCTCTCTTATGCAATCACTTGAAAATCAACTGCTGCACAATAAACAAACAATTTATGAAATAACATAAAAGTTGATTAAAAACTATTTTTCTTCTTGTTAGCAATGATGGTAGCAATGGTGTATGGTTGTAACTAACACTTTTCAAGAGACCCAAGGAATGCGGCAACATAGTTTTTTCTGGTCACTTGCTGCTGAGCATAATTATGAATTAAAGGTGCCATATTTTACCAAACCAACATTTTCTAGTATTTGTGATGTAATATTGTCTCTATGGTGCCTCAAGAAACATGTGAAATATGAATTCAAATTATCCACGCATTCCTGAGTTCCATGCATTTTTCTGCCGAGAAGCCTGAAATCAGGTCATTTGAATTTCTCGAGCTAATCCACGTCACTAGTGAAGATCTCCGCCTTCCCTTTCCGCTCCCAAGCCAGCGCTGTAAACATAACAAACGTGTGTTCTCACAAGTGGGTCGTGTACAGAGACAACCAATCAGAGGAAAGGGGGGGGGGGCATAGCCAAATATGGACAATACGGATACAAAACTGGGTCAAACAGAAGTAGCTGTCAGATGGGCTATTTTTGGACACTTGTATGACAAAACCAAGGACTTTTTAAAAATGAAATTGACACTTATATACTAAGTCCATGTTAGAGAGTCACTCTATGGAGGTCTAAATAGCCGAAATACGGGACCTTTAAAACTTTGTATACGTACAAATAGTGAAACCTTGATAATTACATTTCAGCCCCAAAAAATTATCAAGTTTGTCATACTTAATTTTTGTAATTTTTAAGTGCAGAAAGGAATAGAGAAAAGGCATGTCTTTCAGATGAATACTGCTGGTCTAAATCAAGCGTTAGTACTTTTTTTTTTTTTGCGCTCAGCACTTCTCCTTGCAGCCATGAAACTTGAAAAAACACATGCTTGAAAAATGGCAAAAACTGAGTTACCCCACCCTAGCTTTTAGTGGCACAACTATTCCTATTATTTCCTATTATATGTGGAAAAAAACAGTTGCGAATTGAGAACCAGTGCATAGAAGTTGTCGACCGATAACAACAAAGACGCTTTGTGCAACACTGTGAACCACTTGAAAGGCTGTTTTTCTGTCCCACACACATAAACAGCAATGTTGTGTCGTGGGTAGAGCACAGGCTGAACATCTGGAGAGGAGCGGGGCCTCCGCCTACATTTTTGCTTTTGGCTCTCCAGGCCACCGGGGCATCAACGCCACAACAACTCGCTGCTATACAATTTAAACACTTTTGAACTGATCTAAGTACAAACGTTGCATCTAGCATCTGAGTCACGCTAAAAACGAAATAAAACATCAAAAGGGCTCATTTAAAAAAAAAATAAAAAAAACTCCAAACACACAAATGCTCATCAAATGCAATAATAAGAAACCTATGGACAAATAAGTGTTCACACTCACATTTATGGACAACTGAGAGTCTTCATGCATGTTTTTGGAATGTGGGAGGAAGCTGGAGTACCCGGAAAAAACACACACACACAGAGAGAGAAGCGCAGGGACAACATTCAAACCCAGAACCTGAGAACTGTGAGGAACGTGCAAACCACTTGTACACCGTGCTGCCCCACCCAACTTTTATGTGAGCTAAAGTATTAGAACTACATTACATTACTACATTACTTTTCCCGGCGACAATCCTCTATGCTAGTTTCACTATGCAAAGTGGAGCGTGGGAGAGAAAGAAACATGGCTAGAAATATGCCAAGACAGATTTAGAACCCTGAAATTGCAGACCCTCTGAATTTATGTCAGCAGTATTGGAGGATTTTAGCTAGCCGGTTGAGAAGAGAGATGGGAATTGCATAGTCGACAAAGCGATTTGAATCCATTTTATACATCACACCATCGCACCTGTGTGTAAGGCTAAATGTCAGATTTACTATTATGGCTGTGATACTTCCTCCAAAGGTGAAAAGTTGCCTTAGTGTTCCAATACAGTATCTTCACCTGCACTGACTAATCCACAAACCATGTCAAATATATCCCTCAAATGACCTGTATTACGGCTGTCAAATGGCTGTATTGAGGACTAGAATGTATGTGTGTGTTTGTGTGTGTGTGTGTGTGTGTGTGTGTGTGTGTGTGTGTGGTGACCACTCCCCTCGCACCCTTCCTGCTGGAGCATTTCGACTTAATGTTACGAGAAAGAAGTCGCTCAACAAACCACGCAATGACTGGTCAAGCTGGTACAACCAGAAGCGCTCTTGAAAACCGGTTTCTTAATCTTAATTCCATTAATCCGATTTTGTCCCATCTGCTACAATGAGTGTGTGTGCGCGTGTGTTAACGAAACTGACTGTCGTTGATTAGCAAAACGTACTTTATAGCAAAGCAAAGCAAAGCAAATGTATTTATTTGCCGCGTTTCATACACAAGGTAACTCAATGTGCTTTACATGATTAAAAGCATTTAAAAACAAAGAAAAAAACAGTTTAGAAAGATTTCAAACAAATATAGTTTCTAGTTGTAGTGTACGTTCCTCTTAATCAGGATTTAGCTGTGGTGTGCACACACCCGCACTCAAATAATGGGAAATTCTTACACACTACCGAAAGTCTACAGCTGGCTGTAATTTCTCTTAATGGTAACTTTAGAGATAATAGTATTCACCTAATGTCAAAATGATGGATGGCCGGAAGCGACGTCACCGGCGATGATTTATGACCCTTGGCCTCTGGCCTTGTTTTGACAGGTTTATGGCTTTGACTTTTGACCTTTAGAGGGTTTGTTGTGAACACGTGACATCATTATGGCTCCCTCTATCAGTCATAAAACAATGAAACGAGCACTTCAAAGGGTCATGAGCAGCCACCTGCCACTTCAAATGGTTATTGAACAATAAAACTGGTACTTTAAAGGGTTATAAAACAATAAAAGTATCATGAGCATTAAAATTGGTACTTCAAAGGGTTATAAAACAAAGGCTGGCACTGAAGTGCCAATCAAAGGATCACGCGAGGTCAGACAGGGTTACGTGAGGTCACATGATGTAATTATGGCAAAAGTCAAACAAGGTCACGCATGAACATGTGACATGTGTGATCAGGAAACATGGGTTGGTTGACAAAGGGACAGTGAGAGGAGTCTACCAGCTTTTAGCCGAAAAGTATATGTTGTAAAATCTCCTTTGATGTCTTTGAAATAACGTTTTACATAACACATTTACCAATGAAACAACATTTTTACAATGCATCTTCTCAACATTAACACATTCACTGCCATTGACGGCTTTAGAAGTCAAATATTCATGTTAACTGGGAAGGCTGGCAGTGAATGAGTTAAAAGTATTCGAAGGTAGAAAACAGATCTTACCATATCAGCACCAAGGAGGATAGGTTTGGATGGCTAATATTCACTCACTGGCGCTTCCTTTGTGGAAGTCTTTTTAGCTTTTAGTGACATTAAAAAAACTAAATTTAAATGGGCGTGCTGGAACGCAAACGAAGCAGGACTTAAAATTAATTTTTGTTTTTTTTGTCATTCTGTTATAACAAATACATGCCTTTGTACCTTTAAAATATATTCTATGTTCATTGTAACCTCATATAATCTTTTCTATTTAGTGCAAGGATAAGAACGTTGACTGTTTCTCTCTCTCTCTCTCTCTCTCTTTCTGATATTGTACTATCACTTTGCTGTGTGACAAAGAAAAATGTCTGCGGTTGGGAGGTTGATGGCAATTGCACGAGGCAGATGATAACTTCCTGTTTCATGTGTGTAAAAATGGAAGAAATAGGGGAACTTCTTGGAGCCATCCGGTTCTTTCATGCGCATTTTATATTCAATTGTATCATTACTCTCAAAGTGCTTCTTCTCCTTTCTCTTGTTTACCAGAGTGTTAACATTTTTCCATTGACACATTCCCTGATTATTCCACTTTAAATATACATATTTGACTGATTCAGCTTTATTTTGGGTGGTATTTAATACTGAAATGACTTCATTATGGTTACTACGCAATGAAAGTCTGTGAAAATTAGGATGTAATTTGTTTTCAAATGCATTTGGCCACATCAGGAAAAATAAGTTTGGATAGTTCTACACAGTTTTTGCATTCCACATAATACATCAAGCAACATATCAACTGGAGGCATATTTACAAGATTGCTTGTGAACAACTGTTTCCATTTAAGCTATTCACCTGTGAAATGTTCCAAACAGGTCTTTTCTTTTTTTTTTTTTTTTTTAGCATTGCTCAACTTTCCCAGTCTTTTGTTTGCCCCTGTCCCGCACTTTTTTTGGGAACGCGTAGGCATCAAATATTTGCACACACACGCAAAATAAAAATAAATAACGTTCATCAGTTTGAACATTAAATATCTCATCTTTTTAGTGTATTCAATTGAATATAGGTTGAAAAGGATTTGCAAATCATTGTATTTACGGCTCACCTAACGTCATTGGATTGACTTTTTTCATTGCAAGGATAGCCTAAAATGAGTTTTCTTTTCTTTTCTTTCTTTCTTTCCATCCATGCAGCGCACTTCCCTTTTGTGTACTTTTATTTTGCAAGCCAAGGGGAAGTGCGTCGCAAATGCGAGCGCGGCTTGATCGCTGGGCTCGACAGACTGCGCGTCTTCTCGCGTTTCGCTTTTGTTTTTCCTCTCAACTTGACCCGACATCTTTTTCCGCCGCCAACATGAGCCGCGTCGGGCCGGGGCCGTGAAGAAGAGGAGGAAGAAGGGCAGGAGGAGGAGGAGGAGAAGGAGGAGGAGGAGGAGGGGGAAAAAATGCCTGATGGGTCGCTCCATCACGTCGTGAGGGGAGCGCGATGCCCTGGTTCGGCGTCAGGTGGCTGCTCGCCGCCTTGCTGCTGCTGCTGCTGCTCGGCGGGGCCTTCTTCTTTTGCGAGTATCTCATCTACTTCCCAGTCATCCTCAAGTGCGAATGGCCCCGGGTGCGGGAGCATGCGCGCGGCGGCGGTGGGGAGGCCATCGACGGCCGGCCGCCGGACTCGCCGCCGGTCCGCGCCATGGTTCTGTCCGACACGCACCTCCTGGGGGCCGTCGGCGGCCACTGGTTCGACAAGCTGAGGAGGTAAATGGTGGGGAGGGACAACAAGGACCTTGTGTCCTCTTTTCTGATTGATTGATTGATTGATTGATGACATAATAATAACCGAGGAGCCGTGTGCGCGTGCGCAGGGAATGGCAGATGGAGCGCGCTTTCCAGACCGCACTGTGGCTCCTCAGGCCCGAGGTGGTCTTCATCCTGGGGGACATCTTCGACGAGGGCAAGTGGAGCTCACACAAGGTCAGGCGAAGAAAAAGGGGGCCGGGGGTTTGTTTATAAAAATAATGTAAAAAAGGAGGTTTGGCATGTAATAACAGCTGCTGATGGCGTCTAATTGAGGCAATACGGAGTACACTATTTGCGGCCCCTATACTCTCTAACAAAAGGGCAACTATACAGTAATTACATTAGTTGTAAAGGGAAAGGAGAAGGGGTCTATTTGAGGTGCGGTGCTTATTCAAGTGTATCACACATGGCTATTAACTCATTCACTGCCAGCCTTCCCAGTTAACATGGATATTTGACTTCTAAAGCCGTCAATGGCAGTGAATGTGTTAATTGGAGGTACAGCATCTATTTAAGGAATTGTAGTGCATTTTTTGCCCTGACTCTAACGGACGCCAAAAACGTTCACCTCTCAAATAAACACTACACCCATTTTTCTTTATGAGAAAACAACAAACGACTTTAAGTGTAATGTTCGCAGTTGGTAAGCGTGCGACATAAGGCGTCATTGTCCCTGCAGAATTGGGAGGATGACGTGCGGCGCTTCAACAGGATCTTTCGGCACTCCGGCGACACGGAGCTGGTGGTCCTGGTCGGGAATCACGACATCGGCTTCCATTACGAGTGAGGACACACTTTGTTGCTTGTAACGTCTCGCGCGTGAGTCTGTGTTTGATAAAGGCCAAGACAGAGTAAAAATCAGTCTTTGTATAAAGTACCCTAAAGCGATACTTGAGTAAAAGTACAACCCCAATTACAATGAAGTTGGGATGTTGTGTTAAAACATAAATAAAAACAGAATAAAAACGATTTGAAAATCATGTTCAACCTATATTTAATTGAATACACTACAAAGACAAGATATTTAATGTTCAAACTGATAAACTTGATTGTTTTTAGCAAATAATCATTAACTTAGAATTTTATGCCTGCAACACGTTCCAAAAAAGCTGGGACAGGGTCATGTTTACCACTGTGTTACATCAACTTTTCTCTTAACAACATTCAGTAAACGTTTGGGAACTGAGAACACTAATTATTGAAGCTTTTTAGGTGGAATTCTTTCACATTCTTGCTTGATGTACAGCTTCAGCCGTTCAACAGTCCGGGGTCTCTGTTGTCGTATTTTACGCTTCATAATGCGCCACACATTTTCAATGGGAGACAGGTCTGGACTGCAGGCAGGCCAGTCTAGTACCCCCACTCTTTTACTACGAAGCCACGCTGTTGTTACACGTGCAGAATGTGGTTTGGCATTGTCTTGCTGAAATAAGCAGGGGCGTCCATGAAAAAGACATTGCTTGGATGGCAGCATATTCTTCTCCAAAACCTCTATGTACCTTTCAGCATTAATGGTGCCTTCATAGATGTGTAAGTTACCCATGCCATTGCCACTAACACAGCTCCATACCATCACAGATGCTGGCTTTTGAACTTTGCGTCCATAACAGTCCGGATGGTTCTTTTCCTCTGTGGCCCAGAGGACACGACGTCCACAATTTCCCTAAAAAATTTGAAATGTGGACTCGTCGAACCACAGAACACTTTTCCACTTTTCATCAGTCCATCTTAGATGAGCTCGGGCCCAGAGAAGCCGGCGGCGTTTCTGGGTGTTGTTGATAAATGGCTTTTGCTTTGCATAGTAGAGTTTCAAGTTGCACTTACGGATGTAGCGCCGAACTGTATTTACTGACATTGGTTTTCTGAAGTGTTCCTGAGCCCATGTGGTGATATCCTTTACACATCGATGTCGGTTTTTGGATGCAGTGCCGCCTGAGGGATCGAAGGTCACGGGCATTCAATGTTGGTTTTCGGCCTTGCCGCTTACATGCAGTGATTTCTCCAGATTCTCTGAACCTTTTGATGATATTATGGACCGTAGACGATGAAATCCCTAAATTCCTTGCAATTGTACATTGAGAAACATTGTCCTTAAACTGTTCGACTATTTTCTCAAGCACTTGTTCACAAAGAGGTGAACCTCGCCCCATCTTTGCTTGTGACTGACTGAGCAATTCAGGGAAGCTCCTTTTATACCCACTCACCTGTTCCCAATTAGCCTGTTCACCTGTGGGATGTTCCAAACAGGTGTTTGATGAGCATTCCTCAACTTTCTCAGTCTTTTTTGCCACCTTTTTCACCAGCTTTTTTGGAACGTGTTGCAGCCATAAAATTCTAAGTTAATGATTATTTGCTAAAAACAATACAGTTTATCAGTTTGAACATTAAATATCTTGTTTTTGTAGTGTATTCAATGAAATATAGGTTGAACATGATTTTCAAATCATTGTATTCTGTTTTTATTTATGTTTAACACAACGTCCCAACTTCATTGGAATTGGGGTTGTACATGCATCTTAACAGAAAACTTTCTTAGAAGTAAAAGTCACCTTGTAGAATAGTAAAAGTCAGTCATTTGCTGTACTTAAGTATACATTTTCTTTTGTTATTTAATACACTTAAGTAATGGAAGTAAAAGGTACAAGTATTAAAAAAGTGTTTTTATTTCGTTTGATTTCTTTTTGTTTACTTCAGTGGTGTAGTGAAAGGATTTATGTGTTGGAAAATGCAACACTACCGGTCCGCCCATAAAAAAAAAAAAAAAAAAACACTTCCTGATTATCATTATCAGTATCTCTACACTACCACATGAGTACAGGCAGGACTGTTAAAATGTATCTGAGTAAATGTGTACATTTTATTTAGGAAAAGTAGTGGAGTAAAAGTTGCCAAAAATATAAATAATGAAGTACAGACAGGCGAAAAGTCTACTTAATTACAGTAGCAAAGTATTTGCACTCTGTTACTATACAAGACTGCTAACACAAAAGTTAAGCAAAACTGCTCACACTTTGACCCGGTAATGGAGTGAGAACAGGAAGGCGTTGGCGCAGCCATACTGTCACCAAATGGCCTTTTAAAGCTACTACAGTGGGGCCTTCAGGTACAAGTTGAATTTGTTCCGTGACCACACTTGTGACGCAAAACACTGAAATCTCAAATCATCTTTCCTCATTGAAGAATGGAAAAGTCATTAATCTGATAATCAGATCAAGCTCCCCCTCCACCAAAAAAGTATCACATTATTTTGTTAAAGTAAAATAGCACTCGGCGGGCGACTGGTTAGAGCGTCAGCCTCACAGTTCTGAGGAGCCGGTTTCAATGCCCGGCCCCGCCTGTGTGGACTTTGCATGTTCTCCCCGTGACTGCGTGGGTTTTCTCCGCGCACTCCGGTTTCCTCCCACATCCCAAAAACATGCATTAATTGGAGACTCTAAATTGCTCGTAGGTGTGACTGTGAGTGCGACTGGTTGTTTGTATGTGCCCTGTGATTGGCTGGCAACTACTTCAGGGTGTACCCCGCCTCCTACCTGACGACAGCTGGGATAGGCTTCAGCACGTCCGCGACCCAAGTGAGGACAAGCGGCTCAGAAAATGGATGGATGGATGGAATACAGCCCTCTACATTATTGTACTTGTATAAACACAGTAAGCTGCAGTAATAGGATAATGAGTATATGCGTATCTAAATGCACCAATGACTTTATGTATTCATTGTAAAAAATAAATAATAAGCTAACCACTGGAAACCCCTCCTTGAGCTGTCACCTTATCATGGTAGAGGGGTTTGTGTGTCCCAATGATCCTAGGAGCTAAGTTGTCTTGGGCTTTATGCCCCTGGCAGGGTCACCCATGGCAAACAGGTCCTAGGTGAGGGACCAGACGAAGCACAGCTCCAAAAACCTTTATGAAGATGAAAAATTCAGGAGGACGTTTTCCCTTGCCCAGACGCGGGTCACCGGGGCCCCCCTCTGGAGCCAGGCCTGGAGGTGGCGCTCGAAGGCGAGCGCCTGGCGAACGGGCCTGCACCCATGGGGCCCGGCCGGGCACACCCCGAAAGGGTAACCTGGGTCCCCCTTCTCATGGGCTCACCACCTGTGGGAGGGGCCATAGGGGTCAGGTGCAGTTTGAGCTGTGTGGTTGCCGAAGGCGGGGACCTTGGCGATCCGATCCCCGGCTACAGAAGCTGGCTCTAGGGACGTGGAATGTCACCTCTCTGGCAGGGAAGGAGCCCGAGCTGGTGTGTGAGGTCGAGAAGTTCCGACTAGATATAGTCGGACTCCCCTCCACGCACAGCTTGGGCTCTGGTACCAGTCCTCTCGAGAGGGGTTGGACTCTCTTCCACTCTGGAGTTGCCCACGGTGAGAGGCGCCGAGCAGGTGTGGGTATACTTATTGCCCCCCGGCTCGTTACCTGTACGTTGGGGTTCACCCCGGTGGACGAGTGGGTAGCCTCCCTCCGCATTCGGGTGGGGGGACGGGTCCTGACTGTTGTTTGTGCCTATGCACCAAACAGCAGTTCAGAGTACCCACCCTTTTTGGAGTCCTTGGAGGAGGCGCTGGAGAGCGCTCCCGCTGGGGACTTCATCATTCTGCTGGGGGACTTCAATGCTCACGTGGGCAATCACAGTGAGACCTGGAAGGGCGTGATTGGGAGGAACGCCCCCCGCCCCCCGCCCCCCATCAGAACCCGAGCGGTGTTCTGTTATTGGACTTCTGTGCTCATCACGGATTGTCCATAACCAACACCATGTTCAAGCATAAGGGTGTCCACACGTGTACTTGGCGCCAGGACACCCTAGGTCTCAGTTCGATGATCGACTTTGCGGTCGTGTCAGCGGACTTGCGGCCACATGTCTTGGACACTCGGGTGAAGAGAGGGACGGAGCTGTCAACTGATCACCACCTGGTGGTGAGTTGGCTCCGATGGAGGGAGAAGATGCCGGTCCAACGTGGCAGGCCCAAACGTATTGTGAGGGTCTGCTGGGAACGTCTGGCAGAATCCCCTGTCAGAAGGAGTTTCAACTCCGACCTCCGACAGAACTTTGCTCATGTTCTGGGGGAGGCGGGAGACATCAAGTCCGAGTGGACCATGTTCTGTGCCTCCATTGCCGAGGCGGCCGACCGACGCTGTGGCCGTAAGGTGGTCGGTGGTTTCCGTGGCCTTTTTGGCCTGTGGGACTCCTGAGGCAGTTGATGGGTACCGGCTGGCCAAGCGAAATGCAGCTTTTGTGGTCACTGAAGCAAAAACTCTGGCATGGGAGGAGTTCGGTGAAGCCATGGAGAAAGACTTCTGGACGGCTTCGAGGAAATTCTGATCCACCATTTGGCGGAGGGGGAAGCAGTGCACCATCAACACTGTGTATAGTGGGGATGGGGCGCTGCAGACCTCGACTCGGGATGTTATGAGTCGATGGGGAGAATACTTGGAAGACCTCCTCAATGCCACCGACACGCCTTCCCATGAGGAAGCAGAGTCTGGGGTCTCTGAGGCGGGCTCTCCTATCTCTGGAGTTGAGGTCACCAAGGTGGTTAAAAAGCTCCTCGGTGGCAAGGCCCCGGCGGTGGATGAGATTGGCCCGACGTTCCTAAAGGCTCCGGATGTTGTGGGGCTGTCCTGGTTGGCACGCCTCTGCAACATCGTGTGGACATTGGGGACAGTGCCTCTGGATTGGCAGACTGACTGCTATTTCGAACTGTTTATAATTCCCTCAACCATGTCTAACAAGATGCTTTCACTGTAAGTATGGTGTTCTTTTGGTGATGAGCAGTGTTGTGTTTGTACCAAACATAGTTTTGGAATTATGGTATAAAGGTTTAACCTTGGATTCCAGTTGGAACTTTTATTGATTGATTGATTGAACGAGCCAGTACTTGCCAGAAATGTCTACAGCGCCTTCAGTCTTGCAGTTGCCTTCCTGGCCTCCCTTACCAGTTTTCGTCTTGTCTTTTCATCCATTTTGGAGGGACGTCCAGCTTTTAGAAATATCACAGTGACAGCTGTGCCATCTTTTGTCCACTCGATAGGGTGTGCACACTCGTGCAACCAAATTATCTTTTTTGTTTGTTTTGTTCATTCAAGGCTTTTGTCTCCCCACTGCAGGATGGACTGGTTCAAGCTGCAGCGCTTTGAGAAGGTCTTCAACGCCTCCTCCACCAGGATCGTCACCAAAAACGGAATCAAGTGAGCTGTTTCGCCTGTTTTTGCCTGAGCAAAATATTAGGACAAACTGTCCGAATGCTGGTTTGTGCTCATCCATGTTTAGCTTCTTACTGGTGAACAGCGTGGCGCTGCATGGTGACGGCTGCCCCATCTGCCAGTCTGTGGAGAAGGAGCTCTTCAGACTCTCCAGGGGACTCAACTGTTCTCTGCAGGCAAGTCGGCAGCACGCACGCACAAACAAAACAAAACAAATACAACAAAGCAAACTCATGGTTTTGCAGAGTTCGGGGGACGGCTGCGAGGGAACGCAGATGTATCCTCCTACACCTCCCATCATGTTACAGGTGAGCTCATTAACCACTGCACCTCAAGATAATAAAGCAAAGCTAATCAGCCCGTTAAAGGCACCATTTTGAAGCCAAAAAAACCCAAAACAAAACATCAAAGCAAATGTCGCTTCATCATGCAAAATAACACATTTATTTTGTTAGCAGCAAATACAATTTAGCATCTTCAATGAATCCATCTTGCACATTTTAAAAAACATTTGTTTTTAAAGATAATTTTGTGTCTTCTGTGAACCAAACATACACGTTTTGGAAAACGTTCAGCATTTTCAAAGAACCTAACTTGTATATTAAAAAATAAATAAATTAATTAAAGACAGTTAAGTGTCTTGAATGAACATAACATTTGTGTATTTTTTTTAAATTAAAAACGAATTACGTTATTAAATTAACCTAACCTGCGTGTTTTTAAAAACTCAGACAATTTAGTGCCTTCAAGCAACCTAACACATGCGGCTCCATAAACATCAGTCAATGTAGCATCTTCAAGGACACTTAACGTGCAAATTTTTTGTAACCAAAGACAATCTAGCGTCTTCAAAGAATCTAACGTATGCGGTTTGTAAACACGGTGTGTAAACATCAATGAAGCTAACAAGCAAAACCCAATCATGTTGGGGGGATGCCTAATAAATAAACAAAAATACAATAATTTTCTCATCTTTTTAAACTGATAATCAATTGAATACTCTACAAAGACAAGATATTTTATGGTCAAAATGATCAATGAACAAGCCTGGAAAGTTAAGGAATGCTCAAAAACACCTGTTTGGAACATTACACAGGTGAACAGGTAAACTGGAAACAGGTGAGTTTTATGATTGCGTATTAAGGGAGCATCCCCAAAAGGCTCAGTTGTTCACAAGCAAGGATGGGGCGACCTTCACCACTTTGTGAACAACTGCGTTAGCAAATAGTCCGACAGTTTAAAAACCTTTCTCAACGCACAATTGCAAGGAATTTAGGGATTTCATCATCTACGGTACAGAATATCATCAAAGGATTCAGAGAATCTGGAGAGATCTCTGCAACAACCATCACTGTATGCCCGTGACCTTCGATCCGTCAGGTGGCAGTGCATTAAAGACCGGCACGATTCTGTTAAGGATACTGCCACGTGGGCTCAGCAACACTTTAGAAAACCATCGTCTCAGTTTGACGCTACATCTACAAATATAAGTTAAAACTCTACCATGAAAAGCTAAAGCCATATATCAACAACACCCAGAAACAACGCAGGCTTCTCTGGGCCTGAGCTCATCTGAGATGGACTGACGCAAAGTGGAAAAGTGTGCTGTGCTTGGACGAGTCCACATTTCAAATTGTTTTTGGAAATCATGGATGTCGTGTCTTCCGGTGCCGGAGGAAAAATACCATCCGGATTGTTATCAGTGCAAAGTTCAAAAGCCAGCATCTGAGATTGTATGAAGGTGTGTTGGTGCTCATGGCATGGTTAACTTACACATCTGTTAAGGCCCCATTAATGCTGAAAGGTACATACAGGTTTTGGAGCAACGTATGCTGCCATCCAAGCAATGTCTTATTTCAGCAAGGAGCATCAAAGACTACTAGCGTATTCAGGGAACCCAATGTATGCCTTTTCACAACCATCAAAGACAAGTTAGCATCTTCAGGGACGCTAATATGTGCTTACATTTTGTTTTGCTTGAATCTAACATTGTAGGAGCAATGATGATGACGATGTTGTTGTTGATGATGCGGTTGCTGCTCTCTAGCACTACCCGTTGTACAGAGTGAGCGATGCGGGCTGCACGGGCACTGATGCCGCGCCGGCCGGACAGCGACACCTTCTGTTCAGGGAGAAGTACGACGTGCTGTCCAAGGAGGCCTCCCAGAGGGTGAGGAGCACTCCCACATCTTCTGTTAAATTACGCTGATGATAATTTTTGTTTGGGTGTCCTCAGCTGCTGCAGTGGTTCAAGCCCCGCCTCATCCTGAGCGGCCACACCCACAGTGGCTGCGAGGTCCTCCATGACAACAAGTACCCAGAAGTCAGCGTACCGTCCTTCAACTGGAGGAACCGCAACAATCCCAGTTTCATCCTGGTGGGTTGCCCATGATCGCCGTCATCATCTAATTCAGTGTGCCGCAGCACATAAAAAATTTTTTTTGCTTTAGTTTTAGGGGAAAAAACAAATAGAAAGTTGATATTCCATTGACACGCCATACAAGCACTTATTAACGCATTCACTGCCATTGACGGCTTTAGAAGTCAAATATCCTTGTTAACGGGGAGGGCTAGCAGTGATTAAGGGAGACTTTTATTTATAATACAATGCACTTTTTGAAAATATTGAATTGTTTTTCCCCCACAAATTACAACATACTGTATATATTTTTTTTCTTTTCTTTTTAAATGTTTAAACTTTCGAAACCTCCATCCATCCATCCATTCATAAATTTAAAAATATCTTATTGTATTTCAACTTTTGAAATATTTAAATTGCAAACCCTGCTTTATAAGTGTTTTCACTTAGTGTTATTTTAATATTTTGAAATATTTAAATTGCAAACCCTGCTTTATAAGTGTTTTAATATTTAATCAATACTATGTGGCAGTTAAATGTATTGTTATGAAAACAACGTTTATAAAAATATAACTAAATAATAAAAATAAAACAAGTTATTTTAGTATTAGTCTTTATTGAAAAAAACAACAACAGCAGCATTCATTTTATAATCAATTCAGTCGTTGGGGTGACTGCCGACCTGTGCTATGCCTCACATATTTTTGCGCTACAACGATTGACAATATTCAACGTACTCAAACACATTCTTGAAATCAAATTAAACCTTTTTGACGATTGTAATACAAATACGAGGACGTACCATTTCTTGTCTGTTTTGCGTTCATTGATATTTTCATGTTGGTTACACGTCAACTGGCCCTTTAAATGGTCCATTTTGTTCTCTCTCCTCCTCTCCCAAAAAGGCGTCCGTGTCACCGGCCAGCTACGCGCTGTCCAAGTGTTTCTTACCGGAGGAGAGCACCGTCATCAGCGTGTACTGCTCCGCCGGCGCGTGCCTGATGCTGCTTGTCCTGGCGCACTGCTTGTGGATGAAGGGCCTGCTGCAGTGCCTCAGCCTTTGCCTGCTGGGGAAGCACAAGCCTCTGTGAAAACTACATTACCCAACACCCCCGGCGTCCAGAAGCCGGAAGTGGAGACGAGCAGTCACTCGGGATACCGTTTTGAACGTGCCAAAAGAACTGTCTTGGTTGGTTTTACCTGAACATTCCACGACACTATGAAGTACGAATATTGTTCAATTATTATTTTAAGTGCGTTTAAATGACTCAAACTTGTGATTATTTATGAAGTGGTGAGTGTAGCTTGTGCCCCCACCCAAAAAAAAAAAGTGGGTTCGTTTTACCCTTCACGTGAGCTTGCCAAGAGGTGGTGCTTTGTCATTTTCAGGTAATTAAATCATCCGGAATGACCCAATTCAACAAAACGAGCCACCACTGACATTTAAGCACTTTGCCTTGTTTTTGGCATCCAGAAACACAAGTTTATTATTATTATTAAATGTCAATGTTAAATGTCAGACGTGCCATGTAATTCACTGTGAACTGAAAACTCACCGCTCATCTCACAGTATATTGGTTTATCGAGAGGTTTATGATCCCATAGGTTGTTTTTTGTCGGTCACCTTCTGTGCCAAATATTTGATGTTTTTTTTTGCCAAGTTGACATTTCTTATCAACTGTGCGTTAATAAATCACCATCTTTAACACCCACGTGGAGTTTTGACATTCGCACGGAAATCATGATATCAAACTCATTTTAGTCTTCAATGAAACCAAGGACAATTGGCTCTTCAAAGAATCCAATCTATGTGATTTTGTAAACTTCAAAGACAATTAGGGTCTTCAAGTAGCCTAATGTAAACAAGACAATTTACTGTGTTTAACGAACTTATAACATGATTTGGTATAGACAATTTAATAGAGGAAATGACCATTTTGCAATGTAAGTTTAAAGACATTATTAATCGAGGAAATGAACATTTTGCAATGTAAGTATGTTTAAAGACATTATCTCCCAAGCCCCTAATGTAAGCATTTGGTAAAAAAACAGACAACTTAGCGTCCTTAAAGATAATGTAGTCAGTAAAAAATTTTGCATCTTCAAGGGACCATAATCTTAAGGTTTTGTAAAAATGAACTCAAGTTGAAGAACCTAATGTGATTTTAACCTGATGTGTTTTGTAAACAGACAATTTAGTGTCTTCGAGGACTAATGTATGTTTTTGTGGAAAACATTTTGGTCTCTTCAAAACAAACAATTTTGCATCTTCAAGGAACAATGTACATTTTTGTATACTTTTAAGAACCTGTGTTTTTTGTTATTAAATATGAAATATAGTTTAGCATTTTTAAGGAATGTACTTTTATAAAAGCAAAGACAGTTTAGAATCCTCAAGGAGCTATACGTGGTTTTGTTAATGTCAAAGACAATTTTTTTGTCTTCAAGCTTTTGTAACCATCAAAGATTCTGCTGCTGTTGATTCTGTAAACATCCATCCATTTTCTGAGCCGCTTCTCCTCACGAGGGTCGCGGGCGTGCTGGAGCCTATCCCAGCTATCATTGGGCAGGAGGCGGGGTACACCCTGAACTGGTTGCCAGTCAATCGCAGGGCACATATAAACAAACAACCATTCGCACTCACATTCATACCTACGGGCAATTTAGAGACTTCAATTAACCTACCATGCATGTTTTTGGGATGTGGGAGGAAACCGCAGTGCCCGGAGAAAACCTACGCAGGCACAGGGAGAACATGCAAATGCCACACAGGCGGGGCTGGGGATTGAACCCCGGTCCTCAGAACTGTGAGGCAGACGCTCTAACCAATCTCCCACCGTGCCGCCCGTTGATAAACATAGAAGATATTCCACTTTTACTGTACTTAAAACAAGCTGAAATGTAACGTCCACTGTGCCGCCCGTTGATAAACATAGAAGATATTCCACTTTTACTGTACTTAAAACAAGCTGAAATGTAAAACTATCTTTGAAGTTCTTGGCATAGCTTCACCTACATCGGCTTGCTTTGAGCACGTTTGGAGAGAACGGTAGGTGAAAAACAACAAAGTGTGGATTCAGGACACACGTGCTGTAAATAAAGCAAAAGAACTCCTCTAATGTGCCTCTTTATTTAAAGAAAAATAAAAATGTCATTTCATCATCCTCCCCGGGCTCGAGCGAGGCGTCGGCCCCTGCAGTCCAAGTCGACTGTGTGTGTGTGTCTGTGTGGGTGGGGAGGGGAGGGGCAGGGGGAGAAGACGTGTATGTGTAGTGTAGCAGAAGAAAAGGCTGATGCTGACTTGTTGGGGGTTTTTTTTGTACAAGAAGAGCTCGTCTTGTTGGGTGCTGCTCACACATTCATAGTGCCTGTGCCTATATCGCATATGGCTCCCAAAGGACCCCCCCCCCCCCATTAGCCCCCCCCCCAAACATGACCAATATTGCACACGCTCATTTATTCAGCTCCATTCTAGACATGCTTTCCTATGTGTGTATGTATACATATTTAGCGTATACATACATAGGTATGTACACCTAGGCACACACAATTAAACATGTATAATTGTACATATATATTTATATAGACTTATAAATTTACATGTACATACATTTATAAAATTATTTTTCCCGCACATTCATACACGCACGCACACACAATGCATGTGTGTGTCTATGTACACAAGATCTCGCACGCACTTAAAAAAAGAAAATAAAAACAGAAATAATGTTAGTTCCTATGAAAACAACACCAGGTTGCAATTTGGACACTTTCAATGGATTTCCAATGTGTGTTTTAAAGCTGTTAAAATAAAATAAAAATAATAATATTACAATTTAAACAGGAGGGCAGAATAAAAATCCCTCAAAAAAAAAAAAAAAAAAAAAAACTGCAAAAAAGGCAATGGTGCTGCAACGTGGTCCTCACTGCAGGTAAGTGGTTAATTTGCATAATGTATATTTTTAGGATTCTTTCCCTTGTTTGTTTTTATTTCTTTTTTAAATAAACAGCAGTTTATTTAGATTTTTTTATAAACCAGAAAAAAACCTAAACTCTACAGAGAAAGTTCCCCCACCCCATTCCGCGCAGTCTCCCAGGTTTTGCTGCCGACGAAAAAAAGAACAAAAACAAAAGAAAAAAAAGTTTTTGACATCAAGCTGTACAGCGCGGTCGAAAAAACATTACTTACATCTGAGCTCGTTTTGTTTTTGTTGTTGTGTTTTTTTGTTGTTTTTTTTTTTTACAGGTACAGCCATAATCAAGGCACAAAGATCTACAAGTAGATTTGTTTTTCTTTTCAATTGAACTTGTACAAAATAATATTACACTTTACAGTCTGTACAGGATAATTCCACCTTGCACAGTGTACAAGAAAAAAAAGAAAAAGGAAAAAAATAATACACTTATCTCCCCTCCCCGCAGGTAAAAAGATGGTGTGTGTGTGTGTGTGTGTGTGTGTGTGTGTGTGTGTGGTGGGTTGGGGGTCCGAGTCTGTTGAGGCGGCAGGGCTAAAGTGCACGCAGCAGCAGCAGCAGCAGCAGTTGCTCCTTTTGGGGGAAAATCCTTCCGGCTTGCCGTACATTTTCATTATCGTGCGCCCCGTCTCTCTTTTCTCTCGGTCCACAAAGTGTTTTTTTGTTTTGTTTGTTTTAAATCCCCCCCCAAAAAAGTGGTGACGGGGTTAATAAATATCGCATTGATGCTACATTGTGTGTTCCTCTTGGGGGAGAATAATCCAAATCATCATCGAGAAAAAAAACTAAAAAAAAAAGGAACCTGAAGCAAAGTGCATTTATCTCTTCATTCGCATGGAGGAAGGCGCTAACGCACGCACGCACACTCTACACTGAGGTGCTATAGGTGTCTTCATGTATCCGAAAAAGACGGGGGGGGATAAAGAAAAGGAGGTAGCCTGAAGCTTAGTGGAATGATAAAATAAAAAATACAACTTAAAAAAAAGGGGGGGGGGGGGGGGGGGGGGGAACATCAAAGGAATCAATCGAATCTTCTCGTCGCAGAGGAATCCAAAAAGTGAAAGGAAAAAAAGAAAAAGAGGAGGAGGATTTGACACACTTCAGTAGTACTTGATGGTCCTCGGGAGGAGGTCTCATCACAAGAGTTCATACTGCCGCAGGTGCATTCTCTGGATGATGTCCCGGCAGTCGTTGAACACCCGCCGGATGTTCTCCGTGTCCACGGCGCAGGTGAAGTGCGGGTAGCAGTAGTGGCGACCGTCGCCGCTCGCCGTGCTGATCCGCTACACCAAAAGAGAGAGATGTGTCACTTCTTTGTGCTCCACAAATTTACATCTACATTTGCACACAGACAGACAGACACACACACAAATCTAATCTGACCCAGCTCCCCCTAAAACAAAACAAAAAAATGGTAACACGTTTTTGTAAGAGGAAAATAGCACTCTACAATATTTTGATGTATAAAAAGATACAGTAATATAAATAAATCAAATGTAAAGAATTAAAACAGTTTTTGCATTTGAGCGATATCATGCATTCATACATGGTGTGACTCTGGGCAATATAACTTGATAAACATGCATATACACAAAGAAGAAGGTCACAACTGCTAAGTGAGCTGCAGTAATTTTGTTTGCAGATTATAAAGATTATATGCCTGTGAGTATTGTTATATTGCATATCCATTGCTTAAAGGGATACAACACCACGACATCAATAGTAGTTTCGTTCTCTCATCTATGGAGTTTTGCATTCTGTGTTCGCATCAGTTATCTGCGGAAGGTCAACGTACCCAAACTGGAAAACAGGGGAAACTGAAACCCATTAATATTCATAAGGGGTCATTTGACCACCTGCCAAAGAGGCAGATTGATGAGTCTCATGTGAGGGTGGTTTGTTTGTGTTGAATAATTTAACTACAAAATACTGTCGTTTGTGCAGTGTGGGTAAAAGCACAGTGTTGATGTCTCCATTTTAAGTGCTTTGCCACCATCTTGTGGCATCGACAAGCAATACCAAACCTATTTTTGGATGTCAAATATTCACAGATTTTCGCGATTCGACGCCCCGCTATTAGCAGGGGTTCACTGTATGGTAGTTGCTGTTTTTATGTGGTCCTTTCCTACTTACAAGAAACTCGTCTCGGATGAAGAACTTTGCTCTCGTCACTCTCGGGTCCTCGCCGGGCTCAGGAGTTGCTGAAACAATGGACAGATGGACAGACAGTTAACACACACGGAATGGTTTGCAAAATGTGTGTGCGTGTGTGGAACCCACCTTCATTTGGTATGGTGTAGCGAGCGTATTCGGGGAAGTAGTCTTCAATTTTGGATTTTCCAGCTAATACCTTCTCGGCGAGCATGTCCTGCTTGTTGAGGAACAAGATGACTGAGATGGTGCGTAACCACCTGCAAAAAGCAAGCGGACGACGCCACGTGTGATTCGAATGGTTTTGGATCACGTTGGACGGGGGGGAAAACCGGATCAAAACGGCGACTCGCCTGTTGTTCCAAATACTGCGGAAGAGGTCGAGAGCTTCTCGTAGCCGGTTAGTGTTGTTGTCTTCCCTTATTACCATGTTGTAGCTGCTGCTCGCCACCACGAAGATGATGGCCGTGACATCTGAGAGTGGACAGAGCGTACAAGGAGATATCGTGAGCGGCGAGGGGGCGATACAAAACAAAACAAAACAAAAACAAAAACAAAAATCACAATAACAACAATGGTTGAGGGTCTGACCGTTAAAGCACTGGATCCATTTTCTCCTCTCGTCCCGCTGGCCGCCAACATCAAACATGCTATGAACAGAGGACACAAAACACTAAGGAACAACTCACTGCCGCCATCTTGTGCTCACCATCCTATTTCCATTTTACTTAAACGTAATTAAAAGAAAAAGTCATTCCAAATTACGACACATATGTATTTTTGTATTCAATATATTTATGGTTATTATTATCAAAATCATTAGATTTATGTTAAATTGTAGTGCATTTTGTATCAGCTAAATTTTAGCATTTGACATTGTAAATTATTTTTATTTTGTGAATGAAATCGCTATTTTGTCTTTACAAATTCAAATTAAATTACAATATAATTTAGGTTAGATTTTTAAAAATTTATATCAATATAGGCAGTTTCAGTCATTTTTAAATTTGATATTGTAATATTTGCGTAAAAATTCTCAATGTAATATTTATACATTTTGCATTGTAAAAATATCTTAGTATTATTATTACAATAGTTAAAACAATTTAATTATTTTGTGTTATCGTTTATTTCAGTCACCTTTTGACATTTGATATAAAAATATTTTCTACACATTTTTTGAAGTGATCATTTTATTTAATTCACAAATAATGTAATGACGATATATTTTATTTTATATGTTTCAATTTAATTGTATTATCACTTATTGATATGATTATTATTGTTAAATCATTAAATATTTAAATATTTCAAAATATTATAATAGATAAAGCAATACATATTCAAATATTCTTGGATAGTTATTCTTATTATTTTTAAAATATTTACATTTACCTGCAACTGTTGTTTATTGTCCGTTTCGTTGACTTTCAGCATCATATTTTTTAATACATAAAGGACCTATTTATAAAATTAATGCGCTATTATTTTCATTCCATATAAGTATTAACATCACTAACACTACACTTATTTAACTTTGACACACTTACTGAAAGTTGACTTTGTCTACTTGGAACCTCGTCTCAAAAATCCCTGAAGTTAACACTCGGCAGCGTAGCAGGTCCTGAAAAACACGCCATGATCAAAACAGGCGAGAAACTTTGCTGCATGCAATGGTTAAGTGACGAGTTTGAGACTCTTCGGGAGGGCTTACCTGGTCTGTGGGCGTGTAGTCGCTCTGTCTTACCGAGTCGATTCTGTCCAGGAAACTGCACAAACACAAAGACAACACACAAATTTTTGAATGACATAAGCGTAGGTTTTTGTAAACATCAAGGAAAAATGATACGTCTTCACCGAGCACTAACGCCAAAAAAAACCCCCAAAAAACAGAACCTGATCAGAGTCTCGTTCACGTATGTTTTGGTAAACCTCAAAGAGATAATTTATCGCGTTTGATGCGCCTTCCAATAGTTTGTCGTAAACATCAAGGCATAGTTAGTCTTCAGTTGAACGGTTTAATGTGAAGCCTAGCAAACATGTTTTTGTAAACAAACGCAATGTAGGCTTCAATAAATCATTACGTGCTTCAATAAATCTAACGTTTAAGAATTTGTACACATCCAAGACAATTTACTATCGTCAATGAACATACCTAAGTTTATGTAAACAAATAATTTAACGTTAAACAAGTCTAACATACACGTTCCTATAAAAAAGAATAAGAAAGAAGAAAAGTTACGTTTTAGAGGGTTTGATAACATGAACGTACAAGTATTTGTAAACATCAAAGACAATTTAACATCCAACAAGTGTAACGATTTGTAAACAAAGAATTTAACATCTTCAACGAACCGAGCGAACATGTTTTTGTCAGCATCCGACAATTTAGTATGGAACATGACACACATAGCCAAGAGTAGAGGTTTTTGTAAACATAAATTTTTTTCTTAGCATCAGAATCAGAATAATCTTTATTTGCCAAGTATGTCCAAAAAAAACACACAAGGTATTTGTTTCCGGTAGTTGGAGCCGCTCTAGAACGACAACAGACAGTCAATTGACAGAGAACACTTTTGAGACATAAAGACATTGACAAAAAACAGTCACTGAGCAATAAAGGGTTGCTAGTTATCTGGTAATGCCGGTACATTTTTTATTTTTTGAGGATTGTGCAAAAAGATGCAGAGTCCTCTAGCATTTAGAGCAGTTCGAATGACTAATATTGCATTAGTCCGGCCGGTGCACTGACCATTGTGCAAAGGGCGCCGAGACTTCAAGGAGTGTATGCAGTTTAAAGTGACGAGTAGTGTGATAATCTGGGACAATGTTGATTGTGCAAATGTTGCAGATACTCCTCAATCAGTGTGCAAGTGGAGAAGATGCTAGTCTGGCATGAGTGGCCAGTATTGGTCAACAACAGATATGCAAATAGTGCAGCGTGGCGAGACTACTACAGTGAGTGCACGAGTAATAGTAATAGTAATTGGCCCGACAGAAATGTGACAACAAACTCAAGTCAAAAAATTGCCAGCATGTTGTAATGGAATTGTTAGGTTAGGTGTTTAAGAAGTTGATGGCATCGACAACACGAACATCAACAAGGCTAACGTGCAAGTTAATTTAAACATCAATGACGATTTAGTCTTCAATGCAACATACTAGTTATTGTTATCAACAACTAAAGGCTTCAACAAACCTAATTTCCAAATTTGGGTAAACATCTTCAATGAGGTTTTTGTGAACTTCAAAGACAATTTTACTTGAAAGCAACATCACAATTTTGTGAACGGTTAGCAACTTCACGTCGTCAACGAGCCAAGCGTTGGAAATGACAATGTCGTCTTCACTGCACATAGTCGTTTCTGTTAGCATCTAAAACACTAACGTCAATAAGACCAATGTAGGCCTACATGTTTATGTAAACATCAGACAATTTCCGACGAACCCAACATGTTTTTGTAAACGTCCATCACAATTAACATCTTCAATGAGCCTAATGTACAAGTTTTTGTAGACATCAAAGATAATTTAGTCTAAGGTGAAAGTTCATAAACGTCAAAAAAATCTGTCAAACTGACAATTCAAATTAGCAGCTTTGATGGCGTCTTTTCAATACAGTCAAAACTGCCAATTTATTATGTTGAGCATAAATACTAAATAGCAAGGGCTCTCAGTCCACTTTTTCCCACCATGCATCTAGGCTCCAAGCAGTCTGGCAAGGAGGGGAGGAGGTGCAGAAGCGGATTGTGTCCACAAGAGGGCACAGCTGCTCAGTCAAGGCTATTTTTGCTGGAGGGATTACATAAAACTGTCGTGGTGTGTGTGTGTGTGCGCGCGCGCGCGGATGATGGCATCGGCGGTAGCGTCAAGGGCCTAGCTCAGGACACACACACACACACACACACACACACGCACGCACACACACGGGGCCCAAGCCATACAAGACTCCAATAATACAATTACTGTTATTAACATGTATTCCCTTTATGATATTAGAAAAATCATAATTGAGAGAACAACAAGCTAAAGTAATGCGAACACAGGAAACAAGTTACATCATCGAGAGTTACTTATTGGATATTTTAATGTTTTTTATTTGGTTTTCTGAATAAATATATATATGATTGGATAACAAAGTATGATTTTTTCCCACTATTAAATGTATTTAAAAATATAATTTAAAAAATGTGTATTTTGTTTTAAATAAATAGAATTATATTTATAAATATACCTTTTCCCCAAAAATATAATTATAAAACATTTATACACATCTATAATTTTTAATGTATTTTTATTTCAGTGAAATATTCAAAATAATATAGTCCGTCTGATTTTTGAATAAATAACTTTTAAATATGAAATTTTTCAATACATTGCTTTTTAAATTTAATTTCTGAATGTTAAAATTATGGCGGAACAGTGACCGACTGGCTAGCACATCCGCCTCACAGTTCTGAGGACCGGGATTCAAATCCCGGACCCGCCTGTGTGGAGTTTGCATGTTCTCCCAGTGCCTGTGTGGGTTTTCTCCGGGTACTCCGGTTTCCTCCCACGTTCCAAAACCATGAATGGTAGGTTATTGAAGATTCTAAATTGCCCTTAGGTTTTAATGTGAGTGTGAATGGTTATTTATATGTGCCCTGCGATTGGCTGGCGTCCAGTTCGGGTGTATCCCGCCTCTCGCCCGAAGATAGCTGGGACAGGCTCCAGCACGCCCGCCCCTATTGAGGATAAGCAGAACTGAAGATGGATGAATGAATGAATGTTAAAATTATATATTGCTAAAATAAATACACAATTTTAATTCAATATTTGTATTATTATTTTAATCACATTATGAATATTAAAATGTATTGCCAACAATAAATAAACTACAAGTGTAACTAATCTAATACATATGAATAAATAAATAAATAAATTTGTATTCAATATTTATATTATGATTTTAATTAAAGGATAGATCCACTCGGGTGGGTTCCAATGCGTACGTCCTTGTATTGTTGTGGTTGTTGTACTGAGGGAGCAGCATGAGAGTATTTTTAGGCAGCCTTTTCCCTGCACAATTGAACAACGTTATAATTACTGAGTGCTTTGTAACTGTCATGTGACACCAGTAATAGAGACAGAGACCAACAGCAAGCGAAGAAAAAAAACACAGGTCATGGATTAGAGCAAAAAAAGAGAGTGAGAGAGAAAGAGAAGCGATTGATTGTTAGCGAGCGGCATATCCAGTCAAGTCATCAGAGTGCGCGTGTGTAGAACTCCGTAACTTCTACTGCTGGGCCTCGTGCAAAGCGGTCGTCATCGCATGCGACTCTGTGCTGCTCATGTGTTCGCAGCCTCTTATGTATTATTATTTCACATTGGCGACGTGATTTTTCATGCTGGGGAAAACAGTGATAAATAATAAAATGATGGGCTGTCGTTTTGATGCACGCGATCATGTTTGAAGTCGGTCGTTTTGTAGGGATGGTTTAAACGCCTTACTGGAAAAAAAAACATATCAATTTCAGACATTTTCAAACTTGAGTTATGGTGCCTACCAAATTTTCTTCACCCATCGGGTGAGTGTGCCGTAACGGCAAACAGAGAAAGACGACGACGCAGACTAAAGGAGAAAAAGTCGCTACTCAGCGAAGAAGACTGTTCATGCTACGCTGCTAAAAAAACATGGCAGAAGGAACACCAGGTGACAGGTATTCCACTCCCACCCCCCTTGCCCCAATATTTTTGTCTAGTATTTTTAATGTAATATTTTAGTATTTCTGTCTAATATTATAGTTCTGTTTTGTTTTTTTTTCCATAATAGAATGGTGCCTGACCAGATGTTTTGCTTTGACATGCAAGCAAAAATTCAAGATACGAGCACTAGATTGTGGCAGCAAACTCAACTCATTCATAACAAGAAGCAGTTTGGCATTTAGTAAAAATTATTTAAAAAAAATAGGCTTTGCTCTGTTTATTGCCACTACTAGTTGTGAGTTGAATGTCAAATTAAATAAAACAAAGACAATTACTGTGTATTTAATAAAACAACCCCACAATTTAGCTTTAAAAATGTCCGCTCGTTTAATGCTAATTTCTTTTCCTTTCAGCTTGTCCCGTTAGGGTGTCGCCACAGCGCGTTATCCTTTTCCATCTACGCCCATCTTCTGCGTCTTCCTCTCTAACACCAACGGCCCTCACTTCTTCCCTCACTACATCTATCAAACTTCTCTTCCTCTAGCTCTCTTGCCTGTTGTCTCTTCAGTGCCACCGTCTGTAATATCTGGATTAGACTAGCAGACAAATTACTCGTGATGGCACTATGTCAGACCACTGCCATAAAATCCTGCCGTGTCTTGAGCAAAACACTGGCAACAGTACACGACATATATTACAATATCATCCAATTCACGTCTTTTACGATCATTGGGCTAAACTTGTCAAATGAAACTGTTGGGGGAAGAGAGACTAAAAAACATGTCAACACTACAGGATAAAACCATTACCATAGCGGCAAACACAATGGAAGAAGAGACGCTAGTTTTGATTGCGGCAATGTTTTGTGTTGGGAAAATTAAAAAAAAGAAAAATGAGAAGAAAAAAAAATTTAAATTTAAAAATAGAAGACAAAAACGGTGTCATCCCTGCGTCCTCCGGACAGGACGGTTTGGGCTGTCAATTCCTCAAGGAGCGCTCGAGATAACGTTCATATACTTTTAATACTGCTCGCAAGCAGGCAACATACCGTTATGTAGCTAGCTAGCTAGCGCTAGCACAAATGTTTGTATGAAAACAATATGCCGGTGTTCTGTAAATACATGCGCTAAAGCAGTGGTTCTAAAACGTATCACCTCAGAAAATACTTTGCTCTCCAAGTACCACAGTGATTAAAGTACAAGTAATGTAGAAGGCCTAAGTGTTCATCAAAAATAGAAGTTTTTATTCTTAAAATGTATGTTCCTTATTGTAAACCATTATAACATTATGGAGGCGTTCAAGTATCTCGGGGTCTTGTTCACGAGTGAGGGAAGAATGAAACGGGAGATCGACAGGCAGATCGGTGCAGCGTCTGCAGTGATGCGGACTTTGTATCGATCCGTTGCGGTAAAGGAGCTAAGCCGAAAGACGAAGCTCTCGATTTACCTGTCGATCTACGTTTCTACCCTCACCTATGGTCACGAGCTGTGGGTCGTGACCAAAAGAACAAGATCCCGGGTACGACCCAGGACACGCTGGAGAGACTACGTCTTTCGGCTGGCCTGGGAACGCCACGGGATCCCCCCGGAAGAGCTGGATGAAGTGGCTGGGGAGAGGGAAGTCTGGGCGTCCCTGCTAAAGCTACTGCCCCCGCGACCCGACCTCGGATAAGCGGTAGAAAATGGATGGCTGGATAACATTATACACAGTTTGAAGATTAACACTGCTCCTAAATAATAATACAAAAATACTGGAATGATGACTCACTTAAAATGCAAGCCACATAAAAGTTAAATACACATTTTACTTGACATTTTTTTGAAAACAGTTTTTAAATATTTAATTCAAGTGTATTTGCACGAAGTCATCTGAGATAGGCGCCAGCACACCCGTGACCCCAGTGAGGATGAGCAGTTATGAAAATGGATGGATGTACTGTACTTGAAAAATAAAATGTACTATACTGGATAAACAATGTTTTAAACAGGCTAAATGCAAGCTTCATTCTAATATATTGGATTGTATGTTATGTTTTAAATGTTTCAAATCGTATTTGTATTTAATTCAGTGATTGTTTTGCATACAACGAGAGGGAGCCTGTGACGACCCGTGCGTGACTCGGACCACATTTTGAAAATCACTGCTCTGAAATTTCAGGAAACATTGTTTTTTGCGAGCGAATGAATGTTGACCACGACGACCAAGAGAGGCGAGGCGCTGCTGCAAGACGCAATCCTTTTGGTGGACGTCAAGGTGCTATGTTGGAGGGTTCTCGTTGATAAGCCACACTACATGAAAGATATATTAAAAAACATGGTAGACTTTCCATTTTGCCGTCGTAGGGCTTCTCTGATGCCAAATCGTTGATCGTGGATAATATCACACTACGAGGAGTTATAAACGTTCCCATTCATCTGAGCAGATACTCTTCTATCACATTGCACACGCTTTCTCCAGCCGTTCCAGCCTGCTTGGACCGGTTTCTTTACTTCCTTACCACACACACCATTGCTCTGGACTGTTGATGTTGACCCTAAGATTTAATGTCCTCCACCCTCGCTATCTCTTTTCCGTGTAACCTCACTCTTCCCCCTCCATCCCTCTCTTTTTTATGCACAAATACTCTGTCTTACTTTGTCTAATCTTCATTCCGCTCCTTTCCGGCGCATGCCTCCACCTGCTTTCACTGCAGTTCACAATGTCATTTGCAAACATCATGGTCCACGGGGATTCCAGTCTAACCTCCTCTTCTGTCAGCCTATCAATCATTATTGCAAAGAAGAAGGGGTGCACAGCTGATGCTTGATTCAGTCCGAACGCCACCTTAAAATGACACCTACAGCACACCTCACCACAGTTCTGCTGCTCTTATACATGTCCTTTATTATTCTAACATACTTTTCTGCCACTTCAGACTTCCGCATGCAGTACCACAGTTCCTCTTCCGTAGGCTTTCTCTAGATCTACAAAGACACCATGCAACACGTTCTGACCTTCTCTATACTTCTCCATCAACACCCTCAAAGCAAATATACCATCTGTGGGACTCTTTCTAGGCACAAAACCAAACTGTTGCTCACAAATACATACTTCTCTCCTGAGTCTCGCGTCCACGACTCCATAACTTCATTTATCAATTTTATCTTGTTGTTAAATGTTTTCATCGAAAACATATTTTGGTCATCCTTTTCTGTATTTAAATTAAAAATAATAATCCGTTTTTTTCTATTATCTACAGTATTTTATATATTTTTGTATTTGTTCATTATTTTGTAATATTTGTTGTAATATTTATATTCATATTTCTTTAAATATTTATTTGCGTATTTATGTAATAATTGCAAATGTATTTTTAATCTAACAGTTGCTTTTTTTGTCTTGTGAATTTTTGTTCAATATTTTGTATTTTCCCGGTAATTAAAAAAAAAAAGGTGATTTCTTTTGGGGGTCATAATTTTCAGGTATTTTTCAATTTATTTTTTGTCAATGTGTATTCTCGTCTAATATTTTTTGCGCCCCACCTAATCTTTTTGCATTTTTTCCTAATGTATGTTCTTTTTTGGTCATTTTTAAGAAGTGAAAAGTGTGACAAGAACTATTGAACAGGAAATGGAACCTCCTGCGACATAGCTAAAGGTATCTAGCTGCTCACTACAATACGCCCGGCACAATTAAAGATCCGTCATGTCCGTCTAAGAGTGATTAACTTGTATTACTCCTTGTCAAAGTTAAGCATTGTAAAACGTTACCTAAAACACCGCCTTGATGGCCTTGAAAATATATATTCAAGAGATTAGAAATGAGAAGAACTTGGACAGCAACTAGTGTCATTTTGTTCATTGTACGAGGTTCCACTGTATAGTTAAATATCCACTTGAGTATCATTACACTATTTGATATATTGTATTTGCTTGTCAGTGTTTATAGATGAGACAGTTGACTCCCGGTGTGTTTTTTTTCTTTCTTCCCATAAGGAATACAGGCCATGAGAGCCGGCAAAATCCAGATGGGGACATTTGACACGGGGGACAACTTGGGCCCCGGGCCCCATGCGGGGGTCACATGTTGGCGGCCATAGGGGGGGTTTGGGGGGGAAGAGGAGCTTTGGGGTCCTGTGCCTAGGACCGTGGTAAAATGGAGCACTTGTACTCGATAAATGCGGTAAGTGAGCACCACTACAAACAAATCCAACAACCCTAACACTCATGTGTTCATTTGATAATTGGCTTGACTTTTTACAAATAGCGCAGCTTCTTTAATTAGCAGCGCGGCGCGGAGGCCAGATCAATAGTTTCCATATTTTGAGTCGCCCGGGCCAGCACCATAATGGACTTTTTCACTTTAGTCTCCGACCCGCTGGCGAGGGACCGCACACGCCAGCAGCATTGTCACACGGACGGGAAGGGCCCAGAGATTAAACCCTTATGATAAAGGACCTGTATCAATGTAAATAGCGGACCCCTGCATATTCGCGGCTTGGCATTCACAAATTCTGAGATGCCAGAAATTCATCCGATCATCATGCTGCGGGTAATTGCATGCTGGTACACACCAGAAATTAATTCATCCAATTCCTGCGACCACTTGTTGAAGCGGACATTCCAGAAATTCATCTGATCACCTGTGGGTTGAATTTCTGGCACACCAGAAATTAATGTTAATATATGTTACATGTGGGACGGGGAAAAATGGTTAGAGCGTCTGCCTCACAGTTCTGAGGACCGGGGTTCAATCCCCGGCCCCGCCTGTGTGGAGTTTGCATGTTCTCCCCATGCCTGTGTGGGTTTTCTCCGGGCACTCCGGTTTCCTCCCACATCCCAAACACATGCATGGTAGGTTAATTGAAGTCTCTAAATTGCCCTTAGGTGTGAATGTGAGTGCGAATGGTTGTTTGTTTATGTGTGCCCTCCGATTGGCTGGCAACCAGTTCAGGGTGTACCCAATGATAGCTGGGATGGGCTCCAGCACCCCCGCGACCCTTGTGAGGATAAGCAGCTCAGAAAATGGATGGATGGATATGTTACAAGTAATTTGCTATGAATTTTGTTGTGTGACTCATCTGTTCAATTACTGCCGAACTGTTGAATTTGTGACACACCAAAAAGTCATGATTTACACAAACCTTCAAGTTCATCGTAGTTGTTAAATTTTCTGCAGAAACACATTCCGCCAGGAATTTATCTGTACCATTTGGGCCACTGCAACATTTACAGAACTCCTCCAGTAACGTTACCCATCACAAACCAGGAAGTACGCTGCACCCAAACTCTAGCTGTTTAAAGTGATACCATTCAGATTTTTTATTTTTATTTTTTGCTCCTACTGTAGTGTTAATAGTTAATAGAACTTGTACGTTCATAAGTTATACCTCATGAACCAGAAAGTCGCCTATCTAAGGCGAGCTAGTCCAAGAGACACAGTCAGCATCTTTTTACGTCTCCCGTACGTCTCCATTTATCAAAGTACCACAATGGTAACGTTACCCTTCATGAAGCACGAACTAACAGCTAGCCTGCTCACTCAGGCTAGCTGGTTCAAGCAACACAATTCAGATTTTTTTCTGCTTCCGTTTTATGTGGACCATTAGGGCCACAGTATCGTTGTATGGAACTCCAGAGTCTAGCCTGCTAACTTGCAATGGCTCATCTTTGAAGCAACATTATGATTTTTTTTATTTCTTTGCTCCGGAGTCACATAAGTTATGGCAGCATAAGCAAATGGAAAAAGTTAGGGAAGAGGGCCGATTTCATTTGAGGATAAACTGATTACATGTTCTGTAAACATGTTCATGTAAACTGATTTGTTCTTTTTTTTTTTTTTTTTAAGACTGCCATGAAAAAAAATTGTGTTGGTTGAATGCGAATGAAAATGCAACAGGATAAAGATCGGATATACACTGTAAATGACGTACTGGCATTATCAAAATGCCAGTCCAATGTTATGTACACTATGTATGTTGACTTTTGTGTCCCAAAACAGCACACTCACAGCGAATTAAAGACAAATAAATAAATACAATTAAATAAATATAAATAAAAACTGGTAAAGCAAAACCACAGACCATTGAATGTGATGTAAATATATTAAAGAAGAGGCGTATAGAGCAATAAATAAGTAAATATGCAACATTAGATATAAACTAATGTAAACTCCAGGAAAGTCTCTTTCTAAAATCTCACACATCACACTGTCTTGTCGGTCAGCCGGTGGAAAGATCTCAGGCCGTCCATCCAAACAGGAACAAGAGATGGATCGCCAAACGAGGCCAATCCATCAACGGCTCGGTGCACCCGTCCTAAATATAGGTGCAGCGGAACAGAGACACTCAAGAAAGTCAAACCAAATCTGGTGTAAACAAAAAACGACTGTTCTATGTCAAGGCCGCATTTCGGCCTTCCTCGTGGCCGCGCCGAGAGGTAATACTAGTAGCGTGCCACTGTTCAATGTCCTGCTTAAAATAGAGCCAAACAGATTTGTGCAGATTAAAGCTAAAAAAAAATTTTTTTTTTTTAAAAATCAATAAACCCCCTTTCGATCACAGCTGCACCTGAAATAAAAAAGCAGGTAAAAATAGTGTGGCCCGAATTATCTAGCAAGGGTTTTAAAACGGCAGCCTCGATGTCAGACTAGCGGTTTTGTTGGGACGTCGAACCCGTCAAAAATGGTATTTTTCCTCTCTACAGCCCAAATCCAAAGTCGATAATAAGCAGTGATTAACATCACAGCTGGTACTGCCGCCTGGAGACTCGGAACACTAACGCTAAAAGCAACATCATTTGTAACATGAGTTTTGAAGGCTGATCGTCCACAAAAAAGTCACAGATATCATGCCAGAAATTAATCTGATTGTCACAGGAAACATCAGTTGAATTTCTGACACATCAGAAAGTAATCCGATCGTTGTGCAGCCAGTCACGAAATTTATGACACACCAGAAATTCATATATTCGTTGTGTGATCACATGAATAATCTCTGACTCGTGTGTTGAATTTCTGGTACACAAGAAATTAATCTGACTGCTGTGTGACCAGTTGTTGAATTTATGACACACCTAAAATGTATCAGATAGTCGTGCAACCGCTCGTTGAATCTTTTACACAAAGATGCATCTCATTGTCACATGACCCGTCGTTTCAATTTCTGACAAGGCAGAAGGTTAATCTAATCATTTTGCAACCAGTCTCTGAATCACATCTGTCTATCTCCGTGTGCTCTATGTGCTCAATTGTACGATACTTACAGTCCCCTCCAAAAGTACTGGAACAGCAAGGTCAATTCTTTTGTTTTTGTTGTATACTTAAGACATTGGGGTTTCAGAACAAAAGATAAATATGAGACAAAAGTTCAGAATTCCAGCTTCTATTTCATGGTATTTACATTTATATGTGTTAAACAACTCAGGACAAGTGCCTTTTCTTTGAAACCAACCAATTTTAAAGTGAGCAAAAGTATTGGAACAGGATTATTAAATTAACTTAAAGTGAATAACATTTAATATTGCCCTGCGATTGGCTAGCGACCAGTTCATAACATGTGACTGATAGGTGTTTTTAGTTGGTCAGGTGTTGCCTTTTAGAGTGATTGCTTAAACATTAGATAGTGCTTGTTTTTGGTTTTGGGTTTCACCTGTGAAAACTGCATTTGCTGTTAAGCAAACATGAAGACCAGAGAGCTGTGTACAGGAGAAAAGCAAACCATTTTGAAGCTGAGAGATGAGGGAAAATCGATCAGAGCTATTGCACAAAACTTGTGTATAGCCAATACACAAATTTGTAATGTCCTGAAAAAGAAAGAAACTACTGGTGTACTAGACTGACATGGAACAGGTCGGCCAAGGGTATCAACAGCAGTTGATGACAGAAACATTGTGAGACCTGTGAAGAAACGTCCAAAGACAACAGTCAGTGACATCACTGCCAACCTCCACAGGGCAGGGGTGAAGGTATCACAATCCACTGTTCAAAGAAGACTTTGAGAGAAGAAATATGCAGGCCATACCACAAGATCCAAACAATCATCAACAAAATGAATCGGAAGGGCAGATTGGATTTTGCAAAGAAGTACAGAAATGATCCACAAAAGTTCTGGAACAAGATTTTATGGACTGATGAGACCAAGATTAACCTCTACCAATGTGATGGAAAGGCGAAAGAAAGTATGGAGAAAGAAAGGATCTGCTTATGATCCAAAACACACAAGCTCATCTGTGAAGCATGGTGGAGGTAATGTCATGGCTTGGGCTTGCATGGCTGCTTCTGGAACGGGCTCACTAGTCTTTTTGTGATTATGTAACTCATGATGTTAGCAGCAGAACGAACTTTGAAGTCTACAAAACCATTTTGTCTGGCAAAAGAAAAATGAATCCAAACTAATCGGGAGAAGCTTCATCAAGCAACAAGACAATGACCAAAAACACATTGCCAACACAACAAAGGACTTCATTGTAGGAAAAAGGGTAATGTCTTAGACTGGCCAAGTCAATCACCGGGCCTTAACCCAATAGAGCATGCATTTTACCTCCTGAAGAGGAGACTGAAGGAGAAACCCCCAGAAACAAACAAGAACTGAAAGCGGCCGCATTTGAAATGAAGAATGCCACAGTCTGGTGAAGTCAATGGGTCGCAGCCTTGAAGTTATTGCAAGTAAGGCTTATGCCACCCTATATTAAATGTCCATCCATCCATTTTCTACACCGCTTATCCTCACTAGGGTCGTGGGTATGCTGTAGCCTATCCAAGCTAACTACGGGCATGAGCCAGGATACATACACCCTGAAGCGGTCGCTAGCCAATTGCAGGGCAATAATAAATGTTATTCACTTTAAGTTAATTTAATAATGCCTGTACCAATATTTTTGCTCACTTGAAAAGTGGGTGGCTTCAAACAAAAGGTGCTCTATCCTGACTTGTTTAATACATCTAGATGTAAACACCATGAAATAAAAGCTGGAATTCTGAAGTTTTGTCTCATATTCATCTTTTGATCTGAAACCCAAATGTCTTCAGTATATAACAAAAAAAAGGAATTGACCTTGCCATTCCAATACTTTTTGGAAGGGACTGTTCATCGTACATCTCCTGTTTTGATTCCCTTGATGAGCTCAAGCGTGAGGATTCTCAGCAAAGGGTGCTATTGCGCATGGCGGCCTGCGGGAGGCATAGTTATGCTCACTCCACCACAGCAGGAGCAGCACACTGACCCTGCCTGTTTTTAGCAGCTAGGTTCCCATGGCAACCCCAGTCGGTCCATACCACTCATCTCCCTCTATCTCGCCAGGCCGCTCCGATTGCATCCTGCCGTTCGCATGCCGGAACCGAGCAGGACCGACCAATCATGTTCAAGAGAGAAATGTACTGTATTGTGACAATCAAACCTCCTTTTATGTTTGTTTCTTTGATACACCAAATATTTTCAAGAGTCAATGCGACCCGGGTCAAAATTTAAAAATAATATTAAAAATCAATACATCCATTTTCTATACCCCTTATCCTCATAGGGTCACAGGGGAGCTGGAGCCTCTCCTAGCTGTCTGGGGAGAAGCAGGGTACTACACCCCAGACGGGTCGCCAGTCAATCACAGGGCACATATAGACAAACAACCATTCACACTCACATTCACACCTGTGGACAATTATTGAATATTACAATAAGACCAGTAAAGGACAATTTATTTAAAGTAAAACTGGCCTATCATGCAAAAATAGACAACATTGTGGATGGGCTCATGGGACATAAAATCCTCAGCGAACATGCAGGAATCCTCTGCGAGAGACTGTTTACCTGCTTCAGTAGCTGCCACTGTTTTGGCTAGCAACTAGGCTTTACACGATCAGGATTTTTGGGGAGAGTTTAAAAAAAAAAAAAACGATAGATAACCGATCCGATCACAAGATGGAGCAATGTGTCTACCTAACTGACTTATTCATTTACTGTATATACTGGTGTACTTAATTGCTAAAAAAAATTATATTTAAAATAAATATATCTAACAAATGAATGGTCTTCTATTAGATGGCAGGAAGTACATACAGTAATTAATGTATCCACTTTTTGTGACATTTTCGTTTGTTGGTGTGCAGTGAGATTTTTCAATTATAAAATATGTGCCTTGGTTTCATAAAGGTTGGAAATCGCTGCTCTCGTCAGATCATGTATTCTAATCAGTCAGGTCAAACCAACATTACAACATGACAGAAATAATAACTTACTGTAATGAAATTACTTTGGTGTTATTACTTCACACACACCAAAACTTTATAGAGCATGATTCGACAGAACGCCTGCATGTTCGCTTAAAACCGTTAGTGCTAGCACTAGCTTGTTAGGCTACATAAGTTTTGTTGCCTGCTTGCGAGCGGTATCGCATTAAAAGTACGTGAACATTCCTCAAGGAAGCCTTAAACGAACGTCCTCTCCCGAGCACCGGTGACCACCAACACACGTTTCCCCCCATTTTGTTCTTATAAACACATGGCGCGATCCATTATTGTGGTCGTCACCATGGTAACGAGTCGTATCCAGTCCAGATGAAGCCCAGTGATCGTAAAAATCGGGAGGCGGTGGTATCGGAAAACAAGATTTTATTGCAGTAGTCTTACGTAGCGCAATCATGAAAGACCAAATTTGCTTTGTAGTCTGATCTGGGTATTACGTGTTGTCTGTCCCACACCGCATGTTTTTATTTTTAATTTTTTTTTTTTAAATAAATATTGGTGGTCAGCTATTTACAGTACTACCTCAAAAGACACACGACAAGGCTAAAAATAAACTAGGTTTTGGATTCGAATATACTGTACACGACGGCGACGTGGAGTAAATGTGTTTGGCGGAGCCGATCAATGACGTCATTGATTGGATCAGCGAATTATGACAAAGCCGATCAGCATATAATGCTAATTATCAGCATATAATGCTAATAATTATCAGGCCGATCAGATCGGTGTGAAGTCGACTAGCAACAGAATGAAAGTGGGATCAGTAGTGTCCCAACAATTTTTTGTCAGAGGAATTTTACTAAACAAATAAACACAAAAAAATGGCTATATAGCTAGTGTGTCTCTAGCTATTTCAGTGCAGGGTTTTCCCAAACCAATTAATGATAAATTCTTGATTAATTTTATAGTAAATCAGTGTCTTTGGTGTTCGTACACAATATATTTTTGCAAGTTCAGGTCAAACGACCTATTTTAAAGCTTAAAACTATTAAAAAATATATATTAAATGTAAAAAATGTGTGAAAATATGTTTTTAATGTACATGATTTTTTAATATTGGCCCACCATTGACACAAGGGGCTTAATGTGAGGCACTTGCTTTGTTTGTTTACAAAATTGATTTTCTTTAGGATTTTACAATATTCACACTGACTAATTTTTATTTATGTATATTTTTTAGATGAAACATGCAGTGGGTCATATTGACATTAGTAGTACAGCCAACACACAAACATAAGACTTAAAAAGATATTTACAGTAACGAGTTGTGTTTCTCCGCATTAAAGGGAGACGCAGATGAGCGCAAACATCGCAGTGCCCCCGTGCCGACTGACTGGGACAGACGGCGTGGCGTGTCAGTTGCGATAAATCCGACACTCGGGGGGGTTATACGAGTTGATAGCTGAAGTGAGGGGGATAATTGATAAGGATGTTGCCTGTCATGGAGCAGTTAACATGGGTCCCGTGAGACAGGCTGACCCACAGTCACAAGTAGCTGTAGTGATGAAAAATATACATCATACAAATAGGAGATTAGCTGCTAACGCTTAATCATCTAAATATTAATCGGTTCTTTCATTATGACGGAATGCAAATGATTAAAAGTAGCTTCCTGTTAATCTCAGCAGATCAGGTGGACGAGACTAGGAGGTGATTTGATGTGCGAGTGATTAACAGGATAACGGCGGTGGAATAATGCGAGTGACACCGCAACAACTGGGTGGACCGCAGCTTAACTGAATGCAGAAACAAAGCATGTAACATGCAAAACGTGCAAACATTGAAGAGAGAAGACTTTGCCGCCCAGACTGTATGCTGATGTTGTTCCACTTAAATCCTGTAGGTGTCGTGTCTGTACATTTCAACCTTTCGACTGTGACAACTAGTCATGAAGATAAACGTTTCAGCCATGTGTGAACTTGGATGTCTAATGCTAAAAACAATGCTAACAACAACGCTCGCCAACATGCCCAAGATAAAGTTTCAGCCATATGTGAATTTGGATGTTTAATGCTAAAAACAATGCTAACAACAACGCTCGCCAACATGCCCAAAAAAAAAAACAATCATCCGATCATCATACAACCTGCTGTTGCGTCTCTGACACAGCAGAAATTCATGTGATCATCCTATGACATGTCGTTGAATCCAACATGCCAGGCATTGATCCAATCGTTGTGTGACCCGTTGTAAAATTGCTGACATGCCAAAAATTCAGATGGTCACAAGATCCCCGGGTTCAAACTCGGTCAAGCTAAAAATCTTCTTGATCGTTGTGCGACCCGTCATTAAATCGCTGACACAGCAGAAATTAATCTGATCGTCATGGAACCCGAGAGTTGAATTTTCGACACAGCAGAAATGAATCCGATCGTTGTTGATGTTTGAAGAAATTACTGTATTACGATATGGACAATATCAACATTTTACATTATGGATTTCTTAAGGGCATTTCACACTGCACTTAGCAGAGCACAGCACGCCGTCAACAAACCCATATATTATGTTTGTGTTGCGAGAGCTTGACGGCAGAACGCTGTGTTGTGTCGCAGTGCGATGCGCAAGGTGGGCATTTGCTGTCTCGGACAAGTTGTGGCGCCACGCCTCCAGTTGAAAAATGTTTGACTTGGGAGGGATGTCATGGTAACGTCAGAAGGCGCATTCAATAGGAGAGTGGCCAGCGGAGTGATTTCCTAGTGCTAACAGCCATAGACCAACCAAAAGTATCCGTGCTACTTCCTAGTAAGCTGCTAAGCAACCACTTCCAAATATGGGCAAGCTTTCACCGGACCACCGTTGTCCTTGTGCACTGCCCGGCGGTGAACACCGGGAAAACCAAGTGTAGTATGAAAAGGCCCTAATAGAGCCTTTCGATTTCAGAATAATGCTAAATTTTTGGCCACCTTGGAATGTACGGTCATCTTTAGAAAAAATGTCCACACAGGTGCAACTTGATCATTATGTATTTAGTGCTCACATTGTGAGGAAGAAACAGTCGAAATCAGACCCACAAAGGGAAACCAGGACATTTTTCGCAGTTCAACTTGACCAGCGTTAATTATAACTGAAACCCAAGTGGTCACATAGGATAGTAGCCCCCAACATCCCACCCACTCAGCTCAGGCCATCTATGCAAACAAACCCCAGAGACTGAAAAGATATAAAAGCTTTCCATAAATAGCCTGTTGTGACCTCCTCTGACCACATTCCGCATGAGGTTAAAGTTGAGTTGACTAAGGGAGTCTGAGGAGGAAGCAGGGCCTATTTTTTTCTCCACCCAGAAGGGTGTGGCCGGCTGGACGATGCTAACAGCTAGCACAACAACTCAATAGGTGGTCTGGTCGTCGTCCATGGAATCGGTGTTTATTATTATTATTTCGATGACTGAATCACGTTTTTAGAATAGATTCTCCTATTGATTTTGGTCGAATAATAGCCCCTACACTATTAACCCCCACTATTTTATATATTTTTTATATTTTACTACTAACAGCTCATTTATGAGGGATGGATTTTGATCCTTAAAACTGCATATGTTGGTAGTGGTCACTGATGGTGTAGTGGTACACTCGCCTGACTTTGGTGCGGGGAGGGTGGGTTCAGTTCCCACTCAGTGACGGTGTGAATGTGAGCGTGAATAGTTGTCTGTGTCTATATGTGCCCTGCGACTGACTGGTGACCAGTTCACGGTGTAGTTTGGCTTTCGCCCGAAGTCAGCTGGGATAGGCTCCAGAGCCCCGCGACCCTAACCGGGATAAGCGGTGTTGGAAATGGATGCATGGATAGATGTTGGTACTGAGCGTATGGTATAAATTTGGTATACAGAATTTAAGACAGCAAAATACTAAATGGTTAGCAATTGCGATTAGCGCGCTATCAATTACCATTTTAGGTAAAAAAAAAAAAAAAAACACCAACTACCATTCAGCTCATCCAAATCATCCCACTGCCCACACTGCTCTTCGTATCAATAATGTTCCATTTGCACTAATGACGCCGTTTGAAACATCACAGTAACTTTGACACATCGAAGTCTTGGAATTTCCACTTTTACAAGTGATTGGTGGATTTTTTTTTTTTACTGAAACTTGTCAGCGTAGCAGACGAAATGAGCCAAGAAATAAGACAATTTTACTTTTTTACTCTAATTTGAAGACAAGATTTTCTATGGGTGACAACATACTTTAAAAACGTTCCCAGAAAAGGCCATTTTTGTAATACAAATAACAAAATTTCTCCGGTTTGGTGCGTTGTACTCAGGTTGAAGTGGCCCGTTCCATCTAGACTCCACATTGTGAAAGAAATCTTGTCACTTTGCCATTTAAAGACTAATTAACCAACTTTTTGGGGTCCTCAACATAACCCAAAATCCAAAACTTTTCAAGCATGTGTATCCTGGTGAAAATGTATGTGTTTTAGGGGTCCCAATCCCAACCTCCCAAAATTCACCCAATACTGCACCCCGAACATTAAAAAATAAACAGCTCCAGAAACCAGTTTCAATGATCGAGACTAAATTAGGTGCCCATGAATATCATAACAGGATGCATGGAAAGGTCTCAAGAACCAATGCTAAAACTAAACTGGGAGCCAGACATTTTAACTTGAAGCAGCCATTTTGGGCAAATTGAAGTCATCAAGTTTGCCGATCATTTTGAGGATTTGCGTGAAAAAAAAAAAAAAGGGAGCGAGCTCCCATTCATATTCTTTATTGGGTTTTTGCAAAAGAGAATGTATGTGTATGATGATATTCTTACACCTCCGATTCATTTACTATCATAGACTTAAGAGTAAAGGGTATATGGTGGGAGTGCTGGGGAGAGGGGGGGAGGGGGGATACGCACATTAACCTAACAGAGGCGTTTTGTGTCTCACCTTCTGCTACTGACCTTCCCTTTGTTTACAGCGCATTGCCGGGATACTCCCTTTGATTCAGCTGCGCACACGTGACCCGCTGCCAGTTTCTGCTCTGCAGTACTGCTGCTGCTGCTAAAAATAGCCTTCGCTTGCCCTGGCTCCACTGCTAGTTTACATAAGCTCTAAAGGGTGGGGGGGAAGGAGGGAGCGACAGAAGTGGGGGGTGGGCGTTCTATGGACGACCATTCCACAATTTCTCCGAACAGCGCCACTGCTGCTGTCCTCCAGCGGTCTGTGCCGTAACCCTCCCGATCAACAGCACTCTGTGTCGTGTGTTCTGTGCGTGTACGTGTGTGTGTATTCCACACACAGACCGGCAACATCCGCCATTCACCACATGCCTCGCTCCCTCCTCTCAGTCCTTTAAAATGGAAGCACATTTTAACCCAAAAATAAAAATCTATTTATAGCCTCTCTCTCTCTTTGGCTTTAACGTAAACGTTTCCCCCCACCACTGCTCAAACCAACTAACCAAACCAGCAAGGAATGCAAGAGGAGTTAATATCACAGGGGGAAAAAAAGACAAAAGCAATCATTTATGAGGTTGTTTTTTTTCTGTTTGTATACTTTTCATTTCATATCTGGGATACGCTCCAACTAGTGGGGATAAGCAGAAAAGATAAAATGATGGATGGATTTGTTTTCTGTATTCTTCATTTAATATTGTTGTATTTATGTCTAATATTTTTGCATAGTTTTTCTAATATATTTTTTCCAATGTATTTTTTCTAATGTTTGTATACTTTTTACTAATATTTTTTTTTTTCCTTTTTTTAAATTTTTCACCAAATACTTTTGTATTTCTTTTCTATTAATTTCAGATTTTTCCTTCGCCTTGATTTTGTATTTGTGTTTTTCCTTCGCCTTGATTTTGCATTTTCCTATTCCAATTCCTATTTTGTAATATTCTAGCGATATACTGTCAGATATTTTTTTTTACATTTTTCAAAATGTTCCTCATATAAGTGAAATTTATTTTTATATTTATTTTCTGATATTTGAATACATTTTATGTAAGTTTATATTTTTCGTAATATTTTTCTTCTCTTCTAATATCTTGTTTTTTTGTATGATAGTTTCACATTTTCTACCGAATGTTTTTGCAATTCCTTTCGAATATATATGTGATTTTCTAATATTTTTGTATTTCTTGAATAAGTTTGTATTTTTTCCCAATTTACTGTATTTTTACCCTCTAACAGTAGTGTATTTCTGTTGAAGTTTGCAATATTTTTATATTATTTTGCCGTAATATTTGTTTTAAATTTTACAATTTTTTACAAGTGTTGGTATATTTTCATTTTGTATTTTTTTTCCTAATACTTGTGCATTTTTCACGTAACATTTTGTATTTTGTCTCGTAATGCACAGAACTTTCAGCCCCCCGAAGAAAGGCCCACAAGTGCATTTTTGCTTTTCGGCCCAAAGACTTTTGTCACCGAAATAAAATGGACGAAACAGGATGCTGATATAACCGCAAGTAAAAACTGTGGACAGCACGTGGTTGTGTACACTATACTTAAAAAAATTATTATTTTTTTAAAATAGTAATAAAATCTCCCTGCTTTCCGCGTTTTGTATTGGGAAATGCTTGCTACGCGGCTAATACAATGCAGAGCTGCAGAGGCAGAAATTCGCTTCACGTCCAGTGTCAACGCAGCATAAGTCACTAATCATCGCCTCCATGGCAGCAATTTAAGCTAGACGTCTGGACACGTATCGTTATCATGACTTCCTTCCTAATGTTTTTGTATTTCTCTTCAGTTATCTGTGAGTGTAGACAGGTTGTCTAATATTTTAGTATGTTTTACCCCACTATTTTTGTATTTCATTTCTAATATTTGTGGGGAGACTGCAAATATTTGTTATTTTTTTCTGAAAATTTGATTTTTTTCCCCCCAATATTTGTGTATTTTCTTTAAATATTTGTCTGTGTGTGTGTGTGTGTGTGGGGTGGGGGGGGGGGGGGGTCTAACATTGCCTCTTTTTTACACCACAACTGTTCGAGTACAAAGATGAGCAGGACTAAAACTGGCATGGGATGAATAACAAGCTATGTAAACGTGGCAAAGCAAAACCGGGTGTGTTGCCTTGACAACCCGAGAGATGGAGTCGACATTTGAGAACATATGACCCCCTCCTCCTCCATGAAAGGACAAAATGGAAAAAATGAAAAACAGACACAGCGGCTAATCTTGTGACATGTTGCATGGTGCTACCCGGGGCAGGTTTAGGCCCTTGACACTTAAAAGCAGATGAAACCGTAATGTGTGGCAGAAGGTATGATACATGGAGAAACCGTTTCAATTAGACTTTAAACCGATTTTATCGGCCTTATCGGTATAGGTCGATAATTAGCATTTTATGCTGATCGGCTTTAATGTCATAATTCGCCGATCCGATCAATGTCCGTAAAAGACATTTACTCCTCGTCGCCATTGTGCACAGTATATTTGAATCCAAAAGCTAGTTTATTTTTAGCCTCGTCGCGTGTCTTTTGGCGTAGTCTTGTAAATATCTGACGGGCAATAAAGTTATTTAAAAAAAAAAAAAAAAAAAAAAAAAAAAACAAAGGTGGCGGTGTGGAACAGACAACAAACACGTAATGCCGGATCAGACTACAAGACAAATTTGCTCTTTCAAGATTGTACTATATCAGACTACTGCAATACCATCTTGTATTCCGATACCAGCGCATCTCGTTTTTTACAATCATTGGGCTTTATCTTGTCAACTCAAATGCGACCGGATACACTCGTTACCGTGGCGACGATCGCGCCAACTATGAGGACAAAATGGGGAAAAACGTGTGTTGGTGGTCACCGGTGCTCAGTAGAAGAGAGGACGTTCGTTTAAGGCTAGCTTGAGGTATGTTCATGTACTTTTAATACGATACGGCTCGCAAGCAGTGAACAAAAACGTTATGTAGCCTAGCAAGCAAGTGGTACCACTAACGGTTGTAAGCGAACATGCAGGCATTCTGTCGAATCATGCTCTATAAAGTTTTGGTGTGCGCAAAGTAATTTAATTACACCAAAGTAATTTAATTACAGTAAGTTAGCACCCATTATTTCTGTCATGTAATGTTGGTTTGACCTGACTGATTAGAATACACGATCTGACTAGAGCAGTGGTTTCCAACCTTTATGGACCCAAGGAATATATTTTACAATTGAAAAATCTCACGGCACAAACGTCACAAAAAGTGGATACATTAATTACTGTATTTACTTCCCGCCATCTAATAGAAGGCCATTAATTTGTTCTGTCTGTCACTATGCCTCACTGGGATAAATAGAGGAACAAAGATACATTATATTATTTATTGTAAATATATTTTTTTGAGCAATTAAGTACACAACTATATACAGTAAATGAACAGGTCATTTAAATAGACACATTCCTCCATCTTGTGATCGGAGATCGTTTTTTAAAACTCGGTGATCGGCCCCAAAAATCCTGATCGTGTAAAGCTTACTTTCAATGTTCACTTGAGTTGGAATTAGACGAGGATTTTTTTTTTTTTTTTTTTTTTTTTTTTTTTTTTTGCATTTCTTTGGCTTCTGTTTGCCTTTCAAAAGCATAATATCATGATAATAATTAAAATGACAACCTTAGAAGTAAATTAAAAAGGAAAGTTGTTACTCAGCAAAGATAAAGTTTGTAATGTTTTATTGTTTTCAACTATTAACAGCTACTTGTATAATTCAGTTTTGCACTCCGCTATTAAATTTTCCTCACAGGATGAATGAAGTTATTAACCATGCCATTTTATTTTCCTCGCATAATAAAACTACCTCCTTGTAGAAAAAGACAGGAAGATGATGTCAAACATGCATGTTACAGTGTTACGAAATTAAGGCAGCCCAGGTTATGGTGATGTTTTTCGCTGTTTTGATGAAATATATTTGTATATAAATTTATGATACATTTTTGTATTATTAATCTATTTTTGTATAATAATTTTGTTCATCTAACATTTGAGTACTTTTATTTCATATTTATGCATTTTGTGTAATATTTTGTCTTAATTTCTAATGTATTTTGTCTCGTATTTGCATGGTTCATCTATTATATTTTTCTATTGTGTATTTTTTAAACATGTCAGGTTGTTTGTAGAGTAATGTATTATTTTCTCATATTTTTGTAATTTCTAAATTTTTTTAGTATACTTCTGCCTAAAGGTTTTGCATTTTAAAAACGTGTACTTTTCATTCAATATTTTTATATCATTTTCTAATACTTTCTAATGTTTGTCATCATAAATACACATTTTAAAATATTTTCCCATTTATTTTTATATTTTTTTTCTTAAGATTTTTGAATTTCTTTGCTAGTATAGTGGTGCCTTCAGTTCACTTCCTTCTATGACCACCCTCGCATCGCAGTACTCTTATCTCAATACTCGCATCTCAAATCATCTTTCCTCCTTTAAATGAATGGAAATGCAATGAATGAGGAAAATGAGAGCATAAAACATGACTGTACCTAATGTACTATCTTTCCTTGTTCTCCTTCTGTGGGGGTGTCCCCAGGGGGAGCTGTAATAATCTTAAGGACAGTGGTTTGTGAAGATGGGAGTTCAACTGAACTTCCAGCAGATCACGTTGTGGAGCTGGTCTTAACACACACACACACACACACACATAATGCGCCTCTGGTACAATTTCAGTCATCTGACAACAGTGTCATCTGATTCCATTAAAGGACATTCAGAAATAATATGGATTGAGAGCTCTTTCAAGAAGAATACACTTTTTAGGACATGTGTGGTCATGTCTATGACTCCATTTCTATCTGAGTAAGGGAGCCAATAGGAGGACAGAAGAGGCGGGGCTTTTGCAGAATGGGACTCACAGCTCCACATGTCCGGAGCAGGCGCTAAAGTGCAACTAATCAAAACATTTTGCTGCAATTGACAGTTTGTAGCTGCGGGTGAGACCAAAATAGATGCACATTTTTGCTTCAGGGATACGTTATTTTTGCTTGTATTTTTAATTGAAAGTTAAAGAAAAGGAGCCGTGACCACACAGCTTGTGATACGAACACTGCAAATAAACATTTTTGTATTTTGTAATTATTTTCTTCTACTGTTTTTGTATTTTCCAAATATTTGTATATTCACCGTATATATTTTTTGTTTTGTCTATCTAATACTTTATTGTTTTCCAAAGTTTACATTTGTCGTCTAATATACTTGTATTTTGTGACTAATATTTGTTTTATATATTTGTGTACCTGTCCTACTATTTGTGTACTTTTAACTTTTACTGCATCAGGTACGTTTGTATTTTTTGTTGTAATATTCTCTTGTATTTGTTTAAATTATTATTTTTTTTTTTTAGTTAACATTTGTGTATTTTAGATTGACTATTTTTATAATTTCTGGGTTTGTATCTTTGATTTCATATATCTGTGTACTTTTCATCTATTTTTCTCTGATATTTTTATATATTTTAAAGATGTTATTTTCCCATTTAAATTTTTTCCAATGTTTGTGTATTTTTTGTAAACAATTTGTAAATTCCTTCTAACATTTGTCTTTTTATCAATTTTTTTGTGGTTGTATTTTTTGCTTTATATTTGTACCAATACTTTTGCACTTCAGTTTGTGACATTGAAACCATGTTGCTGCTGCACTGAGTTAACACAGACTATTTTGCAGGGATTTATTTCATGAAAATCATCGGTTTTGCCGTTCAGCCTCTAAATGGCAACTTCAGCTACAAGCAAAATCATCTTCCCAAAAATCTTGTAAAAAGTGTTGAAATAAAGCAAGTAACGCGTGTGTGTGTGTGGCAGGAGGGGGGTAGAGACCGGCGTATATAAATATATCGCTCTCTCGGGCTCTTCCATGAAGAGAAGAGACTCCTTATTGAGCAAAGCCACTGTTTGCAAAGCTCTGTTTTGCCGGGCCCTCCAGCGACCAGAGCCTGGCTGACAATGGCAGGCATTCTTAGCATTTTACTGCCCCAGATGACTGTGTCAGTGCCCACCTACCCCACCCCCACTGGAGGCCTGGTGGCGGGGTCCCGTGACCAGCACGAAGAGAACCAGCCACAGCCCAGCCCAGGAGAACCAGAACACGGCCCGACTTCCTGCGAGGCCTCTGCAGACACGCTAGTCTGTCCAGGACTCTCTACACCCCACCACAATAAAAACAAAATTTTAAGAGCACACCGGAACTATTTGAAAAATGAAATTAGTATAAAATGAGTAAAACTCAAAATCATCAGTTCACAGCTCCTTTCACACTGCCTTCCCAGAATTTATTCGCCTGTCCCTTTCAAATGGAACTTATTGAATCCAAGACATCCCCCATTCACACAGCCGTTGCAGTTTTACACATTCAGATCATTAGATGCTTTCGATTGCGTTCAAGTTAACACAAATGGGGCGTGTGGCCTATGAGTCTTAAGGGTTAAATCTGGTTGTAGCCACTCTCATGCAGACGGTACGGTAGTGTTATTACTGCTACGCCGGAAGCTGGCAAAATTATCCATGCAACACAATTGTGAAATAGTTAAGATAAACAGTGCTTATAAAACAAAATATTAGCTCAGTGAGTTCATTGCTATAATGACCATGACTACAATGTTCAATGGTCCTGGACTCGAAAAGCAGTTGACAGGTGCCACCAAAAATGGCCCAAAAGTGCATTTTCGGTTTTGGCCCGAAAGAACTATCACCGAAACAACCCGGCCAAGACATGATGTTGTAATGATGCAAGGAAAAACCACGACTGGCACGCAGTTGACTGGAAAAAGGGGCACAAATCGTGAGTAGCCTCAAGACGTTAGCCGAGGCTAACCCCAATGGCCGCTAGCCTTATTAACAGATTCATACCAGCGGCAGCGGGACCACGGAAAGGGACGCAAAGTGAAGCCTCATCGCCAGATTATTATATCCAAAAAGTGTCGGACAACAACTGTGTGCTAACAACAACTTTATTATAATAGTAAGAAAACACCATGACACTTTACATCACTGTAATGTTACCGTCGTAACACTGTGTGTAAATTTAGTTCTATGGTGTACATAACCACAAATATCTTCACATGAAAAAAGTCAGTGGCGCTAAAAGGTTTGGTAACTGAGGCATTTAAAAAAAAAAAAAAAAAAAGTAATTGTGCATTATTGAAATATCAGTGCTAAGTAAATATTTTCATAATTTTGTAATTGCATCATTCTTTGAAGCATTAATATTTATTTGTGCTATTGCAATGTGTGGATCTAGTAAGGTTACTACACAGTCATAGCCATGAATGAAATTGTACTAATAATTTCTTAAAGGGTCTTAAATAATACATTATAAAGACACTAAATATTAAACAATCACTAAAACTCAATGTATTATATCATGAACATAATGTGGCTCAAAAAGGCTTAATGTCAGCCCCTGCACATATTTGCAGAACAGGCATGAATGATGTAATTTATGGATGTATACATAGAGTTTGCTGCTCCTAATCTCTTAACTTTTCTCCTCTTTTGATTTTCTTCCTTACCAGCCACAATGGCTGCAGGTGGAAATTAGCTACATAGCTATAATCTGATGCAGAGCAGCTCTATTGTAGAGTTGAATCTGTTCTGTACATGGTCCTTGCCAAATAAATGAATAAACTGAAAAACTACCACTGCAAACATCAAATCACTCAGATATTACATTGTTTATGTTATTTCACTCTTAATAGTCATCGTGACCACCTCCTGTGAGTGGACTGTGTCCCAATACTTTGACACGTCCGAAGCACTCTGCAATGGAACCAGTCCTGCAGCGGCTGAAAATAGCTGGCGATCAATCAACTGGCAGACACATATCTATGCTGTTAAAACATATAAATGTGCAAAGCGCAGGGCGGATCGATGGATTCCAAAGTGTCGATAGGAACACGCTCTTTGGCTCGCGCTTATTTCCTGTCCACAGGGTGGTTCCAGCATGAGGCTTTCTGGGAAAATTTGCTCCTGGAAATTCTTAGAAGTTTTTTTTTTTGTGGTAAAATATAAACAGTCAAGTGAACAATCGCAATTTGGACAACTTTGGACAATTTGGTCTGTCTGCCTTTTGGGCACAGTTGTGATTCTAAAAATGCATCTTTAGAAAATAAGAAAATCTCATTCGACCACCTTCCAAGATAAATGTTCAAGAACTTCTATTTATACAAATATTCACAGACTAAACAGAGATTAGATTATACTTTAGACCCTCCTTTTTTGGTCTATTTTGCAGGGGTGAGCCCAACTCATGGAAATGAGCCACTGCGCACACCCCAACTCCCGTAGGGCCAAAGAGCACGGCTTTCGTTACCATGTCTACCGGGGTCGGAGTTAGGCGGGTACGATAAAGACTAGCGGCTTAAAAGGTGGATGCTCACCCAGCCTAGCAGTCAAGTCATGAGAGAGAGAGTCATCTGGGCGTGGTTATTATGTAAATGAGCTGTAGCATTACATTGCTGTGGAGGGAAAATTCCAAACGACTTGCTCACAGATCCATTTTCGGAAATTACTTTGTTGTGTTTTTCGCACTTGACGTGTAGGCAGGTACTCCAGGAACCCAACTATTTGTGTAGAAGCAATTAAAAAGCAATTTTTCCATATTATGTCCCCTTAAAAATGCATATTTTAATTCAAGCACCTGAAGGAACCCCCTGGAAAGAAATTATTTTCCATCTAATTTTCAGTTCCAGAGGGAAATTTTTATTCCAATAGGACTTATCGCACTTATATTAACCTTTTACACAAGGCAGCATTGGTTGAGGCCTGTGAGCCCACAAACAGGCTGAGAGCTGAGAAAGAGGAAGTTTGTGCTGTAAGGCGGAGTTTGGAGAGGCCATGTGAGCGTCACCTGACCGCCCCCTCCCTCCTCTATGCTCTCAGGCACAGGACTTGACCCATAGTCAAATTTATGTTCAAGTACTACGGTGTGTTCGGGAAGAAGTAAAAGAGCCTCCTGAGACCAAGGCTGGATTTAAAGAACAAGTTTTTAAGCGACACAATTCAGAGTTTTAGCACAATTTGGATTTGGTTCACGGCAGCATGAAGAGAAAATAAAAATGCTACATTGGAGGTGTATAGACATTATGACATAAAATATGGTACTATAGAGGTGTATAAAACATTTACTATGATTTAAATATGCTCCATTAGAGGTGTAAAGAACATTAAGATGCAAATACAATACATTAGGTGTATTGACATTAAATATAATGTAAACATGCTCCATTAGGGCTCTCGAGAACATTACATATTGTGTATGGAACATTAGAAGTACATGGACCATTAATATGATGTAAATATGCTACATTAGAGGTGTATTAAAAAAATATGTTGTAAGCATGTTCTCCTGGAGTTGTATTGAAGATCATGATGAAAATATAGAACATTAATGTAAAGAGTAGACCATTAAATATGATGACTACGCTTCATTAGCGTTGTATTGAACATTGTGTGAATATGGTACGTTAGAACTACATAGACATTGAATATGATGTAATATTGTACATTACAGGTGTATAGAACATTAAGCATGGTCTAAATATTGTACATTAGAGGAACCATTAAATCAGTCAGTTAATGTTACCTTCATTTGTATCAATGACTGGTAAAGAGTCAGTCCAGGACAATTACGCAGTAGGCAATATTTATTATCGTATCCTTGATATTGACACTAGTGACTAGTGACAATACTAACATGGTATTAACGTTGGACATGGGTCATAAGAAATATATGTAAATGGGTCATACGAAATATATGTAAAAAAAACAAATTAAAATAAATAATATAGGCACTAAATCAGAGTTGGACACTTAGACCTGCATTGTAAATCCACTAAAAGTCACTGATTAAGTGTGCCTTTGACCAAACCCTGTCAGATAAGGGCAGCCAACCTTTGGGATGGGGAGGGGACACGAGTAGCCCGCACATGTCCTCGTGCTCACCTACAAGTCAATCGAGAGTACAAGAAGAATTTTTTTTTTTTTTTTTTTTATAAACAGGCGTGTGGTGGCGCTGCAACAACCTCCCAAACATCAGCTCCAGCCTTGCCACACACCGCACCTATTATCAGTATTTCCAAACAGCACCAGGAGTTGTACAACTGTTTTAAAACAAAACAAAAAAACACTGTGCAGGTGCCAGGCTAAAAAAACATTGTGACCCATATACACCTTTGTCTGGCTGGGATTTAGCAATCCATAGGAGATTGTTGTTCAATGGATTTTAGCATACACTGTGCAAGTAATCAACCGCGACAGAAAGTCAAAGCTACTTTGACTGCTCACATTGCACATCCGGGCTGCAGCTGTTCCAGTTAAGTCATGTAGGTGTCGCTAGTGTGCATTTGAAACATGCATGTTTTTCAGATGTGGGAAGAAACCGCAGTACCCAGAGAAAACTCACTGTCAAAACTAATCAAAGAGCCATTTTCGTGGTCAGATAGGCACCACCCAGTGCAATAAATAAGGGGTGTGAAGACATATGTAATAAAAGGAGCAGAGGGGCAGAGCAACGCCAGGCCAAAAAGTGAGGGGGCTCGTGCTGCAAGTGCCCCCCCTGGTTACACCGACTCTGGTGGACTCTGAATGCTAAAGATAAAAACAACACAGGGAAGACCAAATTTCACACCAGAAATGTAGTCGATCATCGTTCAACCGGTCACCAAGGCCAATTGTCCCTCCTGTACACTACACAACACTTGAACAGACTAAGTTGCCCTTGGGCTCAATTCAAGTGTTAAGTATTGGGCAGCAACAAGTTTAGGCTTAGGCTAGCTTAGGTAGATGCTTTATTGATCCCGAAATAAATTCTGTGCCAATCAGTTATATTGGGATTCCCAATTAAATTTATTCACTCTTTGACTGGACATTATTCATATATTTTGTTTTGCTTTAGGTGTTCATTGACTTAGATACAAGTCTAATGAATTAAACTAAAGAAAATAACGTTCAAGTTAAGATAATTAAATGGTATAAAAGAAAGTCTAAACTAATGACTAATAAAATATGATAGCAACCAACCAACTAACTCACAAATGAACTAACCAACTGTGACCCTCCAGTCAAATTACAAAGTGCCGAATGCCACACACAGCAAGCTTTCCCCCCCCCCCGCATCTGGTGAATCTTGCGAGTCACTGCCCCATTTGGCCCTTATGCAAGTGGACTGTAACCAGCACAGGTGAACATTCCTTCCTTGGACTGTAACTGCACAGAGACTGAATGGCTTTTTGCTTGACAGGTAGCTACATTATTGCAACTCACAGCTTGTCACATCAGAGGTCCCCACTCCGGGTCACTATGTAAGGCAGCCAAAATATTAGAACAAGCCACAACCGAAGCAATAAACACATTCTTGATGATTATCTTTGCAAAGGCAGATAACATTACAATGTATTAGGTCATGCAGGTGTACCTTATGAGATGTCTGGTGAGTGTATTTACTGTAAATGGGGGAAGGGAATCTTCACATTATGTAGGCCAGCTCAGACTTTGCAAATGTCACACACGCGCGCTCGCACGCACGCAAACACACACAAAGAGGAGGTAAACACACACGCGTATAATTTTCCACAGGACAAACGCTCGACTGCCGGTTGTCTTACCACACCAAGAGCAAACACAAGCCAGTCATATTAATACATGACACGACAATGCCGCAAACCGCGGGGCTTTTTGCCTCTGGCCACACACACGACAACAACATTTGGCAGCAGAGCAGGGTCAGAAAAGATGGAAAAACATGCTGCTAATTGCTAAGCTAAACACCGAAATAAGTGATTGGGTGATAACAGTATTCTTGTCACAGGACTGGCTGCAACCGCATGATAGCAGAGTGTAACCCAAGTTTGAACAACAATCTAACAAGCCAATTAATATACATTTGGAGATATAAATGTTAAATAAACCACAGCCTCTCTACCGCAAATTAATTAATGTGTCACTGGAGACATCTGAGAAGAGGATCAGGTTAAAAGTATATTATTATTAATAATAAGTATTTGCGATATAAGATAACCTTTATTAGTCCCATAATGGGGAAATTTCCATCATATCAGTAGCAATAGTGAATATAAGAAATCTAGAAATTTAGAAATCTGAACTAGTGTCCATGCAAAAACTATCAAATTCAATCTATTGTCAAGTTATTTGTTTGTTTGCAAAATAGAGTGCTGAGTTTTGATTGACTTTTGAGATCTGATTAATCAGATTTAATGGACTTGCTTTTTTTTTTTCTTAAAACAAGGTTGAAAACAGAATTGGTAAAGGCCAATTAAAGATTTTTGACGATGGCATGTCGAAATCTCATATACTAGACCACCATTACAAGGTTGATGCAATATAAACATTAAAATATATATATATATATATATATATATATATATAAAACCCATAATTATTACCAATTACGGAGTAATTATGTTGTGCAATTGAACAGTATGCAGAATAATTTTTAACCTATTACATAATATATACTGCAATAACTGTCCCGCGGTAATGTTCTTGACAAAATTTTGAAAATATGGAAAAATTGTTCTGGAAGTGAATTTCTATTGGTTAGCAGCTCTGGAACAGGATATTGCAACTTGCATACCCTACATAGAAATAAGTGTCAAACTCACTATTGTGCGCAGTCGATCAGCTGGTACTCGTTGGACCTCTCGAAGCACGCCTTTACCCCTTCATCGTCCCACAGCTTCTTTGCATGGTCAAAAAACTCCTGAGGGGGGAAAAAGAAGAGGAAGCGGTGGTGAGCAAGGTAGATGGAGTCTTCAGTGACAATATTGTTACAAAAGGCTCTAGAGAGTAGGGTTGGGACTAACGTTCCGGTTCTCCCGGAATTGTTAAAATAAAAAAAATTCAGTTCCTGGTTTCCATGCCTAGTCTGCCGGCCCGGAAGAAGAAGTGGCGAAAACCAACGAAGAAGAACACGCACAAAGACGTGCTTGTGCACAACGGCGGTGCCGAACAGAAGTGTGTCTTAACTTTGTTAAAATTAATGACCAGTCGCCTCAGTGCAACACTTGGAATAAGGTTATATTATGCAAAGGAGGCTTTCACAATGTGTAACGTCTGACGCGCTCCGAGCCTCAACCTACACCACGTGGAGCTTCACTGAAGTCAACTCTCAGTCAATCGGCTGAGTGAAACAATAAAATACGTCTATACCAACATTGAGACCGCTAATAAGGTGGACACTTGGTTGCATTTTTGCACTGATGTTTATTTTTGTCTTCAAACCAACATAAGAGCCGATGACAGAAAAAAAAAAAAAAAAAAAGAAAGCTTACCACTGAGCTAAAACTTCACCGTAGCAACTTTACATCACAATGAATTGGGACAAAATTCACAAAGATTGTCTCACAGTATCACAAACACCAACCTTGTGCCTCATCGGTGGGTAAGGGAAGGAATCAACTTTTTATAGCATTTGGTTCCTTCAAACTAAAAAAATTAATTAAAATATCACAGGTGCCGTATGAAGTTACTTTTCGTGCCAAAATGCTGAGTTCTGCTGCGTACCCTTCAAAATAAAAGGCGACAAGCTTAAAACAGAAAGTCAAGTTATAACTTGCACATATAAACCATTTGACGTGATAAAACAGTCCCAAATAATGATTTTAACAATGATATATTTAACTTTTACCTGAAACATTAATTAATAAATATGAAGTCAATTGGGTAGGTTCCACACACATTGTCTTTTAATTCATAGGTTTGATATTGATACTAGCTATAAAGAACCCTGAGTCAAATGTTCATTTTAGTCTCTGCTGCGGGCTGCTAAGAAAATGGATGTTCATAATTTGGACACCCTTTATTTAAACCATGCAAACCTTTTTTGACCCAGCCCCCTAAAATAATCGGAATCGAGAATTGTTTGGAACCGGAATCGCTCAAATTCAAACAATGCCTCACCCTACTAGATAGGCTTGTACAACCGACAATAATAATTACCGGTAACTATCAGCCAAATACTGACATAGCCACATAGTGTATTTCCCAAATAGTGTTAAGGGGGTGTTTATTTACCCAACAGTAGAGGGGGGTAGGGGCATTTTTGTAATAACAAGCAATGTTAGCTATATATTACCATTCATCTCTAGTGAAAGTGGAGTTTAAAACAAAATAAAAGCGGGGCCATTGTGGAAAAATGCTGCTGAAACATAAACTATGGCCGGATTGGGCGCACACAACTTTGTGAATCCACCGGAATCTAGTGGTCTTTAAAGACACTGTCTCCAGATAATGCAACATCATCCATTACAGAGGAGGCAGAACAAATAATGTAATTTGCCATGTATAATGCACATTTCCCCCCCAAAAAATTGTCAAAAGTCAATAGTGTGCATTATACATGGGTATAGGGGCAAACGGGAGGGAGGGGAGGGGGGGGGGAACTTTCACATTTTATAAATGTAAGCCTCCATCTAGTGGTTATAAAAAAAGCTGTACACTTTCATTCCAAAATTCCACCGCCCCCTTGAAGTCATGAGAACAGTGTACACATTCATTCTAATGTCACCGCCACCTAGTGGTTATAAAAAAAGTGTAGCCTACACTTTCATTTCAATACGACAGGGGTACGTATGAGTGCATATATGTACTGTTGTGCGGATACGTTTACATACCCTGGCAGAGTTTGTGAAATATTGTTTTTCTTTTTAAATATGACTGATGACTGAACAACAACCATCATTAATTTCTTTATGGTTATGTTTTGTTTAATGATAATGCTTTTCTGAAATGCTCAACCGTTTAATTTGAATCCCATTAAAATAAAACTAAATGTATTTCGCCTGGTCCTTCATGTTTTCTTTAAAGAATTGTACCCATCTTACAACTTTTGCCTGGTTAATCAAATATATGAGCACAAATGGGTGTTTCTAATTTACTAAATAAATGTAGGACTGTGAATTTCAAAATAAGAGCAAGTAAATGAAAAAAAAAGTATTACGTGTTGAAATAAAGTGCTTAACTTCAGAATAATTATTTGAAAAAAACTAACAAAATACAGATCATACTTCATGTTTTAATCATATGGGTAGAGGCAAACTCATGCATTGTAAAAATGTATTATACATCGGTAGAAGGTTTTTCCTTTGGGGGTGCGTATTATACATGGGTGCGCATTATACACGAGAAATTACGGTAAGTATCGGCATTCCTTGGCACATAAACATGGATGCACACAACATTGTCAGCAACTCTTAACACCCTAATCACAGTGAAAAAGACACCATCTCTACAAGAACATATGCATTGTATTATGGAGGAGGCAGACAAGGTGGAACAACCAAGTAGACCCAGAATGTAAACAAGGACACGCACACAACATTGCGGTACGACCACGTCTTTTAGAACCCTAATCGCCATCTCTACATAATCCAATGACGGCTATTATAGAGGAGGCATTGATTCATTCAGTGGAACAAACACTGTAAGTGGCCCGGGAATGTAAACTTGGGTGCAAAACAGCTCATTTACAGTATTAAGGCAACTAATTATCTTAATACGGGAAGTCGCAATGGATGTGTGAATGCACACGTCGCCAAGATGTGTCTGAAAGGGAGAGGAGGGTAAATTCCGGCTCCACTTTTACACCTCTGATACACCCATTTAACGAAACTCGGCCTGCACAGTGAAACCAGCTCCTTTTTGAAAGTACAGTGGTGCCTTGGGATAAAGGTTTAATTCGTTCCGTGACCATGCTTGTTATCATATTCGACTTTATAAAATCATACAGTAATGACATAATTAAATAGAATGAATAGAAATGAAATAATTTTTGGCAAATCTTTGGCTTCAATTCAATGGACACTGTGCTGCTTCTACTGGTGTGCACGCCTTGGCCACCTAGGACCAGAATAATACAGACACACGTCTCCAGTAATATTAGTCGTACTTTACAGAGGATAAAGAATATATGCCTGTGAGTATTGTTATATTATCTGTCTACATGTGTTGTTCTACAATTTTGTTCAAATATCTGCTGCTGAAACAACACCAATGCTATCTATACGTCAGCCAGCCCATTATATGTTAAAGTTAAGCTATGGGACATTAAGGCAAAGTTATGTGGTTGTTTTAAATAGACAACATGCTATTCTGTTTGTTATCTTTAGTTTTGACAGTAAACTTCAACTGGGAGTTACAAAAAGATTTAAGTGGCTTTTTTATGAATTGTTCACTATTTGCCAAATTGCTGCTTGTTGTGAAGCGAGTTGAGTTCACTGCCACCATACAGCGCTCATATAAGGCAAAAAATGTATCCAAACGATCATATCTTGGTAATCACAGGCCAGTCGTATCTCAAGGCACCACTGTGTCTAAATATATTTATGCAGGAAGTTGCAACAGCTGTGTGAACGTGCACTTCGGCGAGTTCTGTCTGAAAGGGACAGACTAATAAACATCGGCTCTACTGATCAATGCCAATTTATCGGGAATGCAGTGTAAAAACCGTCTCCTCTCTAAAAAGCAAAAGTCCCAAACACAGGGAATCTTCCTGTTATTGGGACGATGCAATAAATAACACTGTCATCTTTTTAGTCAGCTTCCTGCTGTGGGACAATGGGGGCATTATGAGAGGCGCTCCCTCTTATCAATGACTTTGAGACATTTCCCAGGACTCTCTGATGTGTGTTTGCCTTTGCCCAAGACGACTGGGCGAGTGTATCGCTCCTCATCCACCTGCACAGGGCTCTGGGTCGGATTCCTCCCCCTCCCCAACCCCCGGAACCACCACATGACCGTATGCGCTCCTCGTTGGCTCTGCGCTCACACTGCAAAGAGGCTCAAAGTAGCTCCCAATCGGAGGCTGATAAATGATCACATGCTCTGGGACACATACTGTAGGCAGATCCGGTGATTGAGTTCAGCGGGGAAGACAACCGGCAACCGTTTACTACACACATATCAGAGAGCAGACCTCCACCAAGGCAATGTACATTAAATGTGCCTGGTGATGAAATATCGTCATGTGGTTATTGTGCCACTCCAGTCCTGAAGGTGGAGGCAATGCGCATTTCTCGCAAAGTGGTGGACAACTTAAATGAGAAGAAGTCGCAGCCAGCAAAAAATGAGCCAGTAAAATATTCACAGGTCCCTAGATAACTAGCTCTTCAATTACGGTATTGCCCGCAAAGACTGAACGGGGGCGTTTATTTACTCAAATACAGATGTGGGAGGCAAGCTATTTTTGGGGGAAAATATTACATAGTACAATTCACATTGAAGTGTAGGTGAGAACAGAAAAAGGACTGTTATGGAGAAATGCGGAACTAATAAGTCCCCCTGGAACATAAACATGGATACATCCAACATCGTGGAGTGACCACATGTCAGAGTCTATTATGTCTATTTGGGGTCACCAACATGGTGCATATGTGCCCTGCGATTGGCTGGCAAACAGTTCAGGGTGTACCCCGCCTCCTGCCCGCAGTTAGCTGGGATAGGCTCCAGCATACCCGTGACCCTAGTGAGGTTAAGCGGTGTAGAAAATGGATGGATGGAGATTTCCAAAAGAAACTAATTTAATGACACAGTTTCTCCCAGTAAAGTAATGGATTACAATTACATACATTTAGTAATGAAATTATATAATCTTGTTGCATGTAATTAGCTACTGTCCAACACCTCTGTTCTTTATTTGGTGCCATTCTAAAAAAAAAATTTAAATACCACTGCTTACCTCTGAGCTGGATCTAACTACCTTTACTGCCATTCTTTTTTTAAATCACACCTGCGTACATCTAAATGTGGGAATGACAGTATTTTTTTATTTTTTTTTTAAACTAGTATAGTTCAAAGTCAGTATTGTGCCCAAGACCAAACCATAGAATTCATGGAGACAAGCTATGGAATGACGATGAGATGTTTAACCATAAAACATTTTGAGCAAATTTGTTATTTCAGAAGTGTGTATCAAATTGGCAGCCCTTTTCATTAATCAGTACCCAACATCTTGCTCTTAATTTCCAAAAGGTTGGTGACCCCTGGTCTGTGAGACTGTTAATCGCTATCTGCCCATAAAAGTAAGACTCACTTAAATTAATCGGAGAAAACGTTTACATGCTCGTTGCTGTTTTGGTTAGCAACAAAGAAGTTAACGCTTGCATGTTCGTGTGAACAAATAGTGTCTCTGAATTACGATGTCACTGACTATTTATTTTTCATAACAGGAAAAGGGAGGCATCTATTTGAAGGCATTTATTTATCCAAGTGGATGATTCACTATATTCATTGGGGAACAGTGTCTAATATGAGGAAATGCTCATAACAAAAAAAATAAAGTCCAAAGCAGCACTAGCACCTCACTCAGGCTCGCTGCTCATGCCCATTCGTGCTGAAACCATCTGGCTATCTTAATATGGGACGTCGCAATGGCTGCGTGAATGCGCAAAGTTGTTTCAGTGAGTTGTGTCTGAAAGCCTAATAAGGCTAAGCGCTATAGAAAATGGATGGGTGGATGCAGTGTGGAAGCAGCTCCTTTTTAAAAGCATCTAATTATCTCAATGCAGGAAGTCGCAGTGGTTGTGTGAGCACGCTGGCACCAGGAAATGCTCATGCAAAAAAAAAAAAATCAAAACAGCAACGTAAGTATGTTAGCTTCGCTTGGTGCGTGCACCCACTCGTGAACGGGATAAACCCGCTAGTCTTTTTCGCAACTTTTTTTTCCCAACATGGTAGCCCCGTTCAACCGCACAAAAGAAACAGCACCGTGTTTGCTTTCTTTTCAGTTGTTCTGAATAAGATTTACTGATTACATTCTCCGTGCGCTGCTTCTTGCCAAATCTCACGACATAGGAGGGGCTCAAAGTCAGAGGACAGGCCGCGTTTGGGAACACTGACGCGGGGTATAGGGTGCACGAAGCAAGGGCGCTTACGGTGGAATTGGGTTGTGGGTGGGTTTTTTGTGGTTGAGATTGTTGGTGGTTGGAGGCAGCGTGTGGTCCCCTGGGCTGTTTTCCACAGAGGCGTGTGACACTGGGCTTTTGAATAAATGCAGTGTGCTGCAGTGCCCTACAGAGCTACTGATAACGTGCAAAGAGACCAGGAGGGAATTTGCTTTTTTTAACCCTTTCCTGTGGTGAGCATTTAGCCTTGGGGACTGACCGTGATGGGGCTTGCGTGTGAGGAAAGTGTTTCCTCCAATCGAACACTGCAGGTCAGGCTGACCCATAAAAGACTGAAATCTTGTGCGACTTTAAGGGGAAATATGGAAAATGGATACACTCTTTCATGGCTGGTTTACAAATAGTTGGGTGTCTGGAGTGCCTGGCCACCCAACAATTGTTTTTTGTTTTTTTTTGTTTCTACAAAGTTAAAGCGGGAATCCGCAACATTTTTTTACGACTGTCGGACCATTTCCCGCCGAAATAGGGAAGTGATACGTACACTACGTACGCTGGCAGCAATAAACCAATGAGAGAACATTACGTAAAGCTACGTACACTACGTACGCTTACCTCCGGTAGGTATACTGTACTACCGGTATGCTGCAAAACAACATTTGTTTGTCTAAGGACCCCCGAAAATGGCATCAGCGAAGAGACATGCTTACGAGGCACAATTCAAACTACAGGCTATTAGTTACGCGGTTGTTAATGGGAATAGAACAGCCGCGAGAGAATTCAAAATCAAGCACAAGAACAGCCGGGAGAAGCGTCTCTACAGTCACCATTCTACTGAAGGCAATAACGATAGCACAAGACATGAAGATCGAACACTTGCAACGAGGTCCGTCTTGGTGTTTTCGTTTTATGAAAACTGTGGCGCAGCAACTGCCAGCGAACTCCAACCGCTGGACATTGGTGTAAACAGGGCGTTCAAAGTGAAGTAGCGAGCGGCGTGGGAGCGATGGATGAGAGATGGCGAACACACCTTTAATAAGATTGGGAGGCAGGGCCGGGCGAGTTACGCCACCATATGTGAATGGATTGTGGATGCCTGGGCTAAGGTATCTGCTTTGACTGTTGTCCGAGCTTTCGCGAAAGCCGCCATCATTGCTGAACAGCCACCTGGCAACGAGAATGCCTCCAACAATGACGAGAGGGAACCCGGCATGTTTGATGGCGAAATTGCCCAGCTGTTCAATTCAGATACAGAAGATGAGGACTTCGACGGAATTGTGACAAAAGTTCGATAAAAAAATAATGTGAGTGTATTTTTAAATAAGTAGTCGAATAAAGTTCAACCAAACTCACTGTTTTGCCTCAGTTACCTTGTTTTAGCATGTGCCGAATAATACGGTGTGCCTTATGTATGGTTTAAGTACAGAAATAGACCCCGTAATTGAGACTGCGCCTTACAATCCGGTGCGTCTTATGGTGCGGAAAATACTGTAAGCGTCGTAACCCTGTTGCCGCTTCACCACCTGTCGTGACGTGGAGATATTCTCCCAGCCAGCTGCCGCGACTTCCTGAATCTCCCTACGGATGTCAATCGCCGGTGACATTGAGCTGAGGTCCGGAGACATGACACATAAAGCATGTTCGAGATGGGAAAAGAGGAAGAAGAGCAGGACGACAAGCAAAAAACATCTTCCAGGTAAGGCTGAAACGATTAATCAAAACTCTTGAATAATTCAATTACACACACTCAAAGTCACAGACATTATAGTGTGGAACGCGAGGCTGGCGACCCTAATATAAAACAAAAATACCAGTACCTCACGTGCACAATTTGTTGTCTAACAATGCAAAATGATTTTTCATTTGATTACTCAATTAAATGATGGGCTAATCGGTGGAATAAATGACACTAAGGCTTTACCAGCCTTAGCATTAATTAAGCAGCACATACTCGAAATTTCGGCGAAGCTGTCGACGAAGATGCTGGAGGGGTTTTGTGTTTGCTGAGGTGTCCACTGCATACACCACAATCACAGATCAGCTAAACTTATTGCCCCCCCCCACGACCTCCCCTAAACTCAAGTGATTTCAACCAGCGACAAATGGAATCTTAAGTGTACTATAATTTTGTTATCCTATGTTCTGTATTTTGTCAGAAGAACATCAGAGATCCTTTAAGACACCTGGGAACTCTTAAATTGTAAATAAAAAAATAAATTAAAAGCCTACATCTCCTTTAAACAAACTTGTAAGAGCGAGTGGGCTTTCCCATCGCAGGGCAATTCCTTTGGGTCAAGTTATTAAAAGACCAAAGGCAATAACCACAAACTCCTCCATTTAAAGCTGACCAATATAATAAAAAAAATTTCGTGGGAACATGTTATTGCCTTACGATTTTGCGATATTCTGGAAAAAAATAGCGGCACGGTGACCGACTGGTTAGAGCGTCTGCCTCACAGTTCTGAGGACCGGGGTTCAATCACCGGCCCCGCCTGTGTGGAGTTTGCATGTTCTCCCCGTGCTTGCGTAGGTTTCCTCCCACATCCCAAAAACATGTATGGTAGGTTAATTGACAACTCTAAATTGCCCATAGGTGTGAATGTGAGTGCGACTGGTTGTTTGTTTGTATGTGCCCTGCGATTGGTTGGCAACCAGTTCAGGGTGTACCCCGCCTCCTGCCCGATGATAGCTGGGATAGGCTCCAGCACGCCCGCGACCCATGTGAGGATAAGAGGCTCAGAAAATGGATGGATGGATGGATGGATGGAAAAAAAATAAACTGCAACACATTGCGAGATCTAGGAAAGTGGAGAAGCAGAAAATTTGTAGAGCAAACAAACAACAAATACGGGAAATTTTTTATCCAAAATAACACCTGATAAAACAGTGATTTTTGGAATGAGAAAAAAAATTGAGAGTGAAGTTTTGTCAATTTGCTTAAAAATTAACATTCTTTTATAAAACTTTTGTTTTTACTATCCATGAATTGTAGAAAGTAACAAAAGACCTAGTAAAGCACATTAATTTTTCTTGAATATTTTGTGAAATTAGGGTTATTTGCTTGCATTCCTGAACAGAAAAATGAGTTTTAGTGGTTGAATGTTACGCTTGAGTCATTTCTGACTTCCCAGAGAAGCCCATTGATTCCTCTTTTCAATTCAAAACGGAAATTTAAATTGAATTGAGTCGGCATAATTACATTTATGGTTTCTTTGCTATGATGACACTGTTATCTTTGGAGACCTTGTTCGACATCATACAAACAGAATGAACGGTAACAACTCATATGGGTTTGTCAGAGTGAGACACTATTACGCTGACATTATGAGTATGTCCGCATCAAAATTGGATTGAAGAATATCTGATTCATCTATCCATCCCTTTTCCGTACTGCTTATCCTCACTAGGGCCGTGGGCATGCTGGAGCCTATCACAGCTGACTTAAATTTGTATTTTTATTTTTTTTCCAAGTTTTGCTTACACTACACCATAATGTTCATCAAAACAGGCCGCGTTGAAATTATGTCACTTGACACGTGCGGTGTAAAAATTAGCACTACTAGTACTATCGGTAACTGCATCCACACACAAAGTAGAGCAGTGGGCGTGGCCGGTGTGAAGTTGAAGCTCACCTGCCACACAACACTGTAACTCTAGCTCTGGGGCAAACAAAAAAGACAAACGCTAACCCGTTTTGTTTTGGGTTTTTTGGGCACGGCACACAGCCCCAGGTGGGCCTTCGCTCAATATTGACAAGTTTAACGCTCCAAAAGGTTTTCACGCGGGCTTTCCAAGAACCTAACATGCTCTACTTTGAGTATACGGAAACATGTTCGGGTAGTAGCAAGGCTACCGTAGCGGCAGTGCTGACATTTGTTTGCGTCTGCATAGGTGTGTGCATGTGGCGAAATATTACTTTCGTTTCCATATAAAGACTTACCCAAAAGGCAACATTGTGTTTGCTTAACAACGTATTAAAAACATTCAAAGATACCGAGCCATATTTCATTTCCCCCAGTTAAGACAAATAAACTCGAATAAACTTTTCCCAACAAAATATGTACTGGGTTTATAGCCACTGAGCACTTTTGAACTTTTTGCTAACCACAACTGCAGCACTGAAGCACATAATCTTCCAGGCGATTTAACTAACAATATGACTAACAAAGTAACAAACAAAAAATAGGAATAACAAACTGAGTTATCTGAACAAACTGTGCAACTGACTAATGAACTGATTGATTAACTAACTTGACTGTTGTACTAACTAAATGACTAAAAAAACAGACAGACAAACTGATCGACGGCATAACCATTGGACTGACTAACAAAATTACTATATGACTGACTATCTTACTGACCGACTGGCTGGCTGACTAACTAAATAATTGACAAACTGAAAAACTGACCAACTAGCAAACTAACTATCTGACTAACTGACTGACAAACTAGCTAACTAACGAACTGACAGACTGACTGGTTGGCCAACTATCTCACTGACTGGATAACTAACAAACTAACTGACTGACTATCTGACTAACTCAGATAGTGTGAATTATTATTATTTCTCCATATTAGTATGTGACATGAAATGTTACATATCGCCAATATTGTTGAACATTAATCAGAAAATGCCAACATATGTACGAACAGAGGCCTCCCCCCCTGCTACACTACGTTCCAAATTATTATGCAAATATCTTTTTCAGATTTTTCTGAATAGTCAACGCAATTGAAAGTCAGTATCGCAAATGACGCATCATTTTCAAGTTATCAACAGTTATGAACATAAATTGGAATGTTTTTGAACAAACCTCCCAATGGTGAGTTGTTTTTTGATAAAAAAACTGAAAATGCACTGTTCCAAATTATTATGCAAAGCAGTTTTATTTTTATAGTTTTATTTTATAGTTTTTAAAGAGCTGAAAATGGTCAGTTGAATTTGAAGGATTAGGAGGCCATATTGAAAACATGAGATGTGGGGAAGAAAACAAAACGTTTTTGGCAACAATATCTTGTATGTGACCCCACCAGTCTAAACAAAATATTCGAATTAATATTGCACTCGTGGAATAAGAATTCAACAGATAAATTCAATTTTCACTGATTTCAGGGGGCCGCCATGTTGGACAATCTCGCCCTCTGCTGTCGACTGAAATTGACGTCACAAGTGCACCCGCGCTTCCATTGCGAACGTCATGTGACCAAACCTGGAAATCAGGATAGTGGGCTCCCCGTGTATGCTATGATGACTAGCAGGACTACGGGTTGATTACACGATGGTTTGAACTTTGAACCCAAACTTGCTTGAATATTGTTCAAACCATCGTGTAATCAACCTGTACTTCTGCTAGTCATCGCAACATACACGGGGAGCCCCCTGATTTGGGAAATTATGCATTTACAGTCCATCCCATTTTTGTATTTCAATAGTATTGTATTAATGTTTCAGAGAGTACTCTCTTTTAATGTGACCTACAAGGAATAAAGACATATTCCTTGTCTGGAGACAGGAAAGAAACACATATTCAGGATTGTCCTCAAGTAAAGGAAGAAAGCTCAAGTTTGCAGTCGACCTCCTGAAACAAAGGAAATTGCTAGCGGGGGAAGGTTTTATGGTCGGACGAGGCAAAGGTTGCATGTGCTGCCAGTGCCAACACGGTGGCAGCCGCCTTTGGACTCTGCTGCTGGTGTTTGGCTTTCGAACTGTCGTAAATGCGGGTAACCCCCGGCATGAAAGAGAAACATACAAACATAGTGGTGAGCTGGGTTAGTCATATTTTGGAAATGGTAGTCCGTAAAAGGAAAACAATTATTGCAACAGTAAGCTCCACCTTTGAGTGTGTGTGTGTGTGTGTGTGTGTGTGTGTGTGTGTGTGTGTATATATATATATATATATATATATATATATATATTTAGAGAGAGTTGGGTTTTTTTTTACTCTGGTGGACTGCTCCATTGATGCGAGTGTGACTCAATCAGAAAAAATAAATTGCCCTATCTGCAATCTTTGTCTCCAAAAAGTCTTCTATGGCCCATGTGACAGTTTCGCAAATATGTGGAATGAACAAACGAATTAATCTCATTGTCCATGAGTATAGTGACAATAAAATGCATTCTATTCTTTACTAACTGGTAACCAACTGATTAACGATCTCTAACTAAACGTCTAAATCACTATCTGACCAGGTAAATGAACTGAACGTCTGGCAAACGGACAAACTTACTAACTTAACTGCCTGACTTAATGACTAACTGGCGAACTATCTGACTAACCTGAATGAAAACCTAACTGACTGACTTGATGACGAACTTCAATAAAAATAGGTTTTTACTTGGTTTAGGTAACAAATAATCACGCAAGCTTGATATGAACAAAGCCGGGAAATAAAGAACTTGCCTCCCCCAAGATGGCGCTAGCCACTGAAAACGCATCAGGTTGCTGACAGGGCCACCATCTTTGGAGTCCCGTCAAAGGCTGGCGACAAGCACACAACAAATTAGAGAAGAGCCCTAACACAGAACAACCAGCATTCATCAGCATTTGCTTTTCACACAGAACCCAATTAATGTGAGACATTGCTATCGTGCGCTTTCACACAGCCACGACTCTCTCAATCAGATAGATAAATACATCGGGGTCAACTGCTTTCAACACAACAGGGGGGGAGAAGTGAGTGGTACCGTCTGTGTTACAGCGCTGATAATATAAAGTGCAGCAGGCTTTTGCTGCATAGTCGTAGCAGCGTACACTGAGGTAGAACTGCGAAATCCGGTACGCAAAACGCGGGTTAAAAAAAACTACAAAGTAATGCTGTATACAGCGAGCAGCAGCGAAATCGCTAACCAAGTGTGGCGAATGGAGAATTCCTTCACAGATAGCAAACGGATAAGTTTCTTTAGCCCACAACGCCGCCGCTGACAACAAAATCAGGGCAACATTCGAACCCCCAACGGTCTTTATTTCAAGCTCATCTGCAGCCCCGCTTTGCTCCGCCGTGACCTCATGTACACAAGAGTGAAACTGAAACTTCAACCTGCATGCTGGGAAAGAGGAGGAGCATCGTACCTGTGAGTAGTCAAAGTCAGAGAGAGGTGCTATGCTCTTGATGTAATCGATCCTGAATTGGTCCTCTGGGTTGGCTAGCGGGACAGGGGGTATTAAAGTGCTCATCGCCGACACTATCGTCTGTACAGTGAGAGGGAGAGAGAGAGGAAAAACATGTATTAATCAGGGTGAATAGAGGAGCGAGCTATTGTGATACAGTAATGTTTAATGCTGTAGCAAGTTGACTGCATCTGAGCCTCACGAGAAAACCCCTGCCGCTATCACTATGAGAGCTGTCTGATGTCCTTGGATATACTTTTTTCGGCCAGGTTTCCAAACGACCTAAAATGTGTTTTATTACCGATTAATTACAAGTTTTAGGTCCCCCTTCAACATTAAACCTACATTATTCTGCTACTAAATCTGTCTAGTGACTTTTGTTTGCGTTGTTTTTATCAAACACGTAGCTGGGAAAGTTCGGAAAACTGTGGACTATGACCATGGTTCTCATTGAGGTATGAGTACCACTGGTGGTACGCAGGCTCCCTCTCGCGTTATGAGAAAGAATCTCTGAATTAAATGTTCACACTGTGCATGTTAGCTTCTTCAACTTTTTTTTTTATCCAGTGCAGAATATTTGTTGAGTACAGTTCAGTTTTACTTGCCTTTTGAGTACAATATATTTGAATTTAATCATTACAGTTCAGTTGTATTTCACTTGGGGGTACAATATATTTTAATTTAATCATTTAGAAATGTTTGCTTTTCAAACATTGATTTAGGTACAATTTTTGCTTAACGTTTAAGTGCAATTTCTCTTTCTTTCTCTCTCTATGCCGCTTCTCCTCACTAGGGTCGCGGGCGTGCTGGAGCCTATCCCAGCTATCATTGGGCAGGAGGCGGGGTACACCCTGAACTGGTTGCCAGCCAATCGCAGGGCACATACAAACAAACAACCATTCGCACGCACACTCACACCTACGGGTAATTCAGAGTCTTCAATTAATGCATTTTTTGGGATGTGGGAGGAAACCGGAGTGCCCGGAGAAAACCCACGCAGGCACGGGGAGAACATGCAAACTCCACACAGTCGGGGCCAGGGATTGAACCCGGGTCCTCAGAACTGTGAGGCTGACGCTCTAACCAGTCGTCCACCGTGCCGCTAAGTGCAATTAATACATTTTAATTTAATCATTATTCGAGTACAGTTTTTGTATTTGCATCTTCAAAGGTATTTGCGTAAAGTCTGTGAACCACTCATCTAAGTTATGATGAGGTAACCCAAATGTTTTTTCCAAATATATTGCACAATCACTGCTATGAAAACATGCACTTGATGTGTTTGTAAAAAGTTTGCCTTTCTTCCGTCACATCACCACTATGGATTATTTTCTTCCGATATATCACACACTTGCTGTAACATATTTGATACGCACTGAGTGAGTCTGCTTCAGTATTACGTAACATTAAACACAACCTGCATTTCTGGAACTGGTCCAATTACTGCTTACTACCGCATTTGCATTGTGTTTCTAACAAATATGTAGCTGCGCAATTTCAGAAATAGAGTGCAATAAAAACACATTTTGTTAAGTATGTTACGTACTGCTTCAGTTCATTTAAACATAGGTTCAACATGCGTTCCTGGTACTACTGTACATCAGTCCAATAACTATTGTTTGGGTTGTTTTGTTCTATCAAACGAGTAGCTAAAAATTAACTTATCACATTCAATAATGTCTTGCGTATACTTCACATGTAAGATGGCTGTCTAAGATATCTTAATGTATCGCAGATGGTTTTCTCTCAATATATGGGACAACCCCTTCGACAAAAATTGGTTCACCTAAATATTTGTAACATACTGCGCAAGTCCGCTTAAACGTTAAATGTACAACGTGCGTTCCAGGTAGTAAATCTGTCTAATTACCGTCATTTACGTTGTGTAAATACAAGACAAACACAGCTGCTCAGTAAGCTGCAGTAATATTAGTCATTTTTTGCAGAAGATAAAGAATTTATGCCTGTGGGTATTGTTATCCTGTCTGTCTACATGTGTGCTGCACTGTTTGCTTAAAGAGTTAGAACACAGCAACATTGATGCCAGTGTCATTAGCTGGTCTATGGCAGTTTGCATTTTGTGTTAGTATTAAGCTACCAGACCTTTTAATCCAAATGTTTGTGGTATTATCTATCACTGTCTGTTGCTTGTTGTGTAGTTGGCTGGCACCATCTAGCACTCTTTAACTCACATTTTTGCTCATAACTCAAGACAAAAAAAATTATCAGTTACGACCATCTAAAAAAAAAAAAAAGTAATTCGAGGTACCACTGAACTTGACATGTAAGACCTTTGTTTTGATCAAAACATTGTACTTCTTTCGTTTCATAGATATTGTGATAGAGGTTGTCTTCCCATGTACCGCACAATCACTGTACAGGAAATCCTCAGTTTACGGCGTGACATAACCCAAATTTCAATGACGTCCGAACTCCTACTCTATCGCTAACCTACACTATTGCAGTAGCTTAGTCATAATTAGAGTAAAGAATTGTATGAAAAACACTTTTTGGCCATAAATATAAAACAATCCAATAAAAAACAGTAAATACGTAAGCAACTGAGGATGCCTTCTTGAGCTGCGAGACCACAAATTCTTCCACGTTACATAAACTACTTCATTGCATGAGATTCAGAAAGCCAAAACATCACGTCTATTCTGTACCATCGTAAAACCGATGACCCCCTGTAATAATAGGGGTGAAATGGGACTACGGGCCAACTCACCACTATGGCATCCTTGACGTTTTTCCGGATGTCCTGGATTTTCTGTTTCTTTTCCCTGCATAGGAAGACAAGGACAGTGGGCAGCTTATGAAAAGTGTTACGTATGGCAGGCCACTAAAGATTGGTCGTCTGGGTGATTTGGAGCCAGACGGGCGAGCTGGGGCGATGGGGTGGACAAAAGATAGGAAGTGGGGTAAGCGGTTGCTCGAGGTACTTCCATTACAATTTGCCTCTGTTTTCGTTGATGGGCCCACAAGCAAAGGTTCCCTGATGCCTGACATGATCGTCCCATGACGGGTGCGTCACAGAGGATCGCTCAGTAGAGTGCACAGAACTCTTCAGAGTCTGACATCTGTGAGTTTGAGCTAGCGGGCTACTTCCTGGTTCATAGAGGACACCTTAAAATGCCAGGATGGAGCCAATTTGTATTCCAGGGGAGGTTGCCAGCTGCACACAGTGAAAAGTAATAAGGGCACCCACTCATCTACCAGGCGGATCCTTAAAAAAAAAACTTTCATTATCCTTAAAAATGACAGTTCCACCATAAACCCTGTCAAAAATGCCAGACCAAGTAAATTTTCTTTCAAAAGATTTGTAAATAATTGAAAGCATTAATAACAATACTGTGGTCATATCTTGTGAATGAGAGACAATATCTGATTCAGGTAGTCTGAAATGTTGTTTACTTGAAACCTGCAGATGTACAAAAAGCATCAGGCTGAATCAGTTTCAGACTTTATGCTCAACTAACCAACCAAAATACTCTAAATGCAACGACAATGTTACTTGTGCTCGGCAGAGGTTAAAAAAAAAAAAAAGCGGTACAGATCTCAAATAATACTTTACAGTGAATTGGACCTTGAATTTTAAAGGAAAACAAGGTCCCAAAGTCAAACTTAAGTCCCAAAGGGCATCAACTGATCTTTGCGCGTTATTTTTAGGATAGCAGCAAAAATTGGCAAAACATGAGATTGTCACAAAAATATGACTTAAAACTTGGCCTTTACTGGATTTGAAAGAATTTTTTTTACGACCCAAAAAAACCCTTGTTACGGTATCAGCTGATCTCCTTTGCGCATCATTTTCAGGTTATTGTCACAGAAAGGTTATGCCAAAAAAGATAAAACTACAAAAACAATTGGCTAATTATGGAAATTTAACAAAACAAAAAAAAGGACCTGTACTGTATTTAAAATGATCGGTTATGATGACAAAAGTACCTGCTGATGTCTTTTGCGCATAATTTTTTTTTAGGTTATTGGTATCAGAGGAGTGATGTCGAAAACGACAGAACTAGTAAAAATGATCTCATAATGGAAATATGACTTAAAACCTGACCACTACTGTATTCCAAAAAGTGCCTGGGAAGGCATCGGGTGAAAAATTACAATAACCACACAGCTAGCAAAAATTAACGTATCACGGGAATATGACTTAAAACATGAATTTTACTGGATTTAACATAATTTATATGTAATGACAAACGCCGAGGACGGCAGCGGCTGATGTCCTTCGTGCATCATTTTCAGATTAGCAGTATTTGCAAAATGATGGAAACAATAGAACTATTTAAAAACTGGATTATCGAGGGAATATGTCTTAAAACGTAACCTGTACTGAATTTAACATGATTGTATAGGACGGAAAAAGTGATTTATATTTGATGAAAAGTGTTGACGAAAACGATGGTGTAGAAATATGACCTAAAGCATGACCTGTACTGGATGTAAATTGATTGTATATTATATCAAATGTTCCTGGGACAGCATTCGTTTTAATTCCCGGGGGGCAAACGAACTCAAACCTGAAAAAAATCGATCACTTCGGACTCCCGGTTGCTCGCAATTATCGTTTGGAGATGCGATTGCACAAAGGTCGCCATCCCAGGCCTGACCGGGTTTACGCTGTCCCGAGTTCCAAACTGAGCGCTGGCCCGATCAATGGCGCGCGCCAGGCCCGCGCTACAAAAACAAATCATCGATATGCACCCCCTCCCCCCCACATCGATGGCAACCTTTCACCTCCCACCTCGCCCGTGAAATAGGAAGTAGTGAATTTGACATGTGCGTGACACGGTCGTGCCGATCCTCACATGTGCATGGCGCCATGTGTGGAAAGGAAGAGGCGAGAGAGGCAAGAGAAATGCAGAGAGAGCAAAGAGAGGAGAGGAGGGGAGGGAATGGATTGGATGTAACTGGGCCCAACAGGCGCTGCGGTGCCTGGGGAAGGAAGAACTGCTGGACTGGCGCTTCGCATGCTGTGGCCTCCTTGCGCTGGTGGGTGATGATGGGTCATGACAATGAGCCTCCATCCATCCATCCATCCATTCAGATACAGTACATCTAGCTAGCTAGCCAATGTGGCCAATGAACACTCACTCTGCGTTGAAGCCGTTGACGTGGAGAATCCTCATCTGCTTCACTATGGTGCTCTTTCCGGACTCCCCAGCACCTTTGGAAAAAAACAAATACACATTAAGGAGGGGGGGGGGGGGACATTTTGAGGGCTTCGCATCAACGCCCCCCAACCTCCCTCCATGACATGCTAGCAAGGCGCTGCTGTAATAGACATGTTGGCTAATAAACGAGGAGCAAAATGGGGGTAGCGGGGGTTTACTAGCTCACATTTCATCATCCCAGACGACTCTTACCGAGTAATAAGAGCCTGTGTGTGGCTTTGTACGCTTGTCGCTCCTTCTGCAACTGTTTCTCGATCTTTTTATTCGCCTCTCGCTGAGCCTTCTCGTCGATGCGTTGGTCTTCAGTCTTGCTGTTGCCCAAACAACCCATCTTCCGTCGCCCCCGAAAATAAGCCCTTCCTTCGCCGACAAAACAGAAAATACAACGCCCGGGATGTGGTTTTAAAATGGTGACGGAATGGGTCGAGTGTTTTTTTTTTAAATAATAATAATTTAAAAAAGAACAATCTCTTGAAACGCTTCTCGAGAAAGGGAGGAATCCGTCCCCCGTTACGATTCCGCTTTTAGCCGCAGCCGAGCGTCATCCAATCCGACTGGTAGTTGACGAAGCAGCCGAGAGAAAGGGGGGAAGACCGAGACGTGTTTTCAAAAAAAAAAAAAAAAACTAAAAATAAAAAAGAGAGAGGGGAGGCTTTTGTAATGTCCGTGAATGTCGCCAAACGTTGCTATCTCCGGCCCCTCTCTCTCTCTCTTTTTCTCTCTCGCTCTCTCCCTCCCTCTCCTCTATCTATCAAGATTTGTGTCTCCTCAACTCAGCACTGCCTCTCGCTGTGGCACCAGGAAGTAGCCTTGGCCGATGGAGGCGGAAAACACGGCGCTTTCGAAACACGCGTGTCCGAATCGACAGGAGCCATTCCCCGATTTAGTGCCTCGCTGTGCTGTTCTCACACCAGTCGGCGGAGGAGGGGTGGAAACCTGGACGCCTCGAACCGCTGCCTGACTAGAGGGGATGGGTCTATAGCTGGGCGGCCTTGACATGAACTAGCAACCAGCTGCAACAACAGGATTTACCAACCTCTGCTACGTTCAAAAACTACCTCGCTATTTTTCATGAACGCCTCTCGCTTTCGAGTAAAACCAGCGATACGCGGTGGGGTCCATTTAAAAACGACAGTCGTGGTGGTCCATGAACGCCTCTCGCTTTTTTTTTTCGACCCCAGAACGTTCGCCCTCTTGTGATTAAAAACTACAAATATGGCGGCCCATAAGCGCCTCTCTTTTGCCAAGGGTATGGACGCTATGTGGACCATAATTATAAATTGAGGTTGTGATTGGAAATCAATCGATGAAAAAAAAAAACAATAAAACCGTTAAAAACCTTTCTAGTTTCAAAATATTCGGAAAACAAAAATATCGACAAAACAGAAAATAAATTTTAATTATATTATATATTGTGTATAGATGTGTTATATATACAATGAACAGTCATGGCGATTCATGAAGGACTAAAATGTAATTGTTAACTGTGGTTGTGATTGTAAATTGTCCAATTAAAAAAATAATGAAAACGTAAAAAAAAAATCTCGTTTCAAAATATTACAAAAATGCAAGTCATAAATAGAATAGAATGCCATCATATATTGTATGTAGAATAATATTTAATCAACGATGAGCTTCTGTCCAGGCAATAAAAAATAATCATGCCTACAATTGCGACGAAATCAGAACATTATCAGTGTTTTACTTTTTTTAATTTATTTTTTGCTTCGTTTGCTTCTTTATTGTTCGTGTTTTTTTTTTTTTGGGGGGGGGGGGATTTTATATAAACCCTTTGGGTTCTTTTCCTCTCCTGCACAAATGTTTGCCTTTTTGTAACTAAAAATATTTTTATTTATCATTGTGCATATCCCAAAAATAAATTTATTAATATTACCGCAAGGTGTGATACAGGCAGGCTGGCATAATTTTATTACTCAACGCTTAAAAATGTCGTTAACATAAGTAACAATCAATCAATCAATAACAAAATGAACACACGCAATCACGCGCGCACGCGCGCACACGCAATGCGCCCCAGTCCCAAATCTGAACCGTAGTCACCAGGGAAAGGTGTCCCACACTCCCCTCGAGTGGCTAAATGTGGTAATGTGTAGGGCACACAAATCGGGAGTTCCGACCATGAACACGTGTAATGTCAGCAAATCTCGCGAGACCTCAGCTCGGCAAGCATCGAGTCAAAGGCTTTTAACTCGTGTGTTTTTTGGGGGTCGATGCCACCAAAAAATGAACTGAACTGCACCTTCAAATTCACACAAAACTACAGCTTAGTGAGCATTCATGTGTTTTGACTTTTTGGGTGTGCGGTAGCAGTGATGGGCAAGAAGGAAAATGTGATGATAACCAAATAAAGAAGGCAAAATGGAATACATGGAAAAGAGTCTTATTTGTAAGTAAATAATCCTTTTCGGACTAAATGTCTTGTGAAACTGACACACCACAGAAAAGAGTGTATACAACCATGCTAAATTTGAATGATTAAAAAAATAATAATAAATCAAGTATATAAAATGAGGCTTCAAAATGATAAAAAAAATGTTTTTTAAATCATGCCGTTCTCTCCGCTCTCAAACTCTGTGGGCGTGTCCGCTGAATGCACTGAAACCACACCCGCTCCACTGTCCAATCAAATACCAGTAATACAACCTGGAAAAATGTATACTTCTTTGTCTAGCACAGGGGTCTCTGATGTGGTGCACGCGGGAGCCAGGTAGGCCCAAAGAACCCTATGAGTAGCCAATGAGCCTATTCGAAAAAGGGCTCACCAGCAATGGGACATTGTGATTTTCTAGGAATGTTGTAGAAGTGATCATTTGAAAATATAAACACTGGCAGACATTTTTAGAGAAATAAAGTGTTGCACGTCTGTCTTCTAATTATTTTGGGAACTCATTAACATGATCATTGTCTTCACATAAATGAATATCAATAATTATCAATAATAACATACTATTAAAGGTAATTGGAGCAAATTTGCACCGAGGTGCACCCCGAGGCGGCCAGGCGGTGGGCACCGATCTCTTCCTGGAGAAATGCGAGGCGGTGGGCACGGGGACTGAAATGTGGCCACATTCCAATATTGCCAGCAGTTAGAAAACAGGAATAGATTGTGGTTGGACTGTATCGCACCGGGTTAGATTCGGGGATTTTCCACGGACAAACTGTTGGAAACAACAACAACTAAAGCAGCACGTGTCATCAGTGCGTGACAAGAAGACAAGATGGATGCCTTGTGTTGTGTGATATTAGATGAATCATGTGGCAATGAGTGTATAATAGCCGCTAACTCTTCACGTATTTTCATCTAATACTTATTTGAAATATTGTTGTGTTTTTTTGAATATGTATGTTTTTGTATTATATTTGTGTATTTTTTCTATTAGTGTATTTTCTTCTAATGTTCTATTTTCTAATTATATCTCTGTATGATATATATATATATATGTTGAGGATTTTTCTTATATTTCTTTGTAGTATTTTTGTATTTTTTATCGAATTTTGAATGTTTTTTTTCTTTGTGCAGTTTTTTTTTAACTAGTATTTGAGTATTTTCATCTAATAGTTGGATATTTTTTCTCATATTTTGTATATCTTTGCCTAATGTTCTTGTATTTTTGCTAATACTTTTGTTTTTCCATAATATTGTATTTTCCTCTATTTCTTCTCAACTATTTTGTGCAATGTTTCATCAAATATTTTTATCTGCTTCCAGTATTTTATATTTTTCATCGAATATTGTGTATTGTTTTCTAATATGTAATAGTATCTTTGTATGATATTTGAGGATGTGTTTTTTTTTGTATTTCTAGTATTTCTGTATTTTTTATTTAGTAGTTATGTATTTTTGTTGAATATTTGATCTTTTCTAACAATCGTGTTTTTGTTATGTTTGGGGATTTTTTTGTGTCTCCTGTTTATCTATCGCCCCAAACAAATTCAAAATGTAAAATGTTTTTCTTAAAAATCAATGTTATGTAAAACTCTTGTATTTAAAATGTAGGTGTCGCCATTTTTGTTGTTCATCAGAAGCAAAAGAGAAGGTTCCATTTTCAGTTTATCCTTTTTTTTTTTTTTTTTTTTAACATCAGTAATTATTTTTCTTACTTTTACAACTCTAAAACAATTCATTTTGTCCCGCAATCAAAGCAGGAAGGTTGTTAACCTACGTGAACGTATGCAAACAGTAGAAGTTCCCTTTTAATTTGGCAGCCTGTTTCATTTGAGGTAGCCTATAAGATGAGAGCGTCTTGTTGATGACATCATGTGAAGTTATGCAATCTGACAATATCGCACAGTGGGAGAGCTGCTTCTTATCTCCGACAGGCGTCGTTCATTTGACAGCCTAGATTGTAAAAGATTTTTTTTTAAAAGTGCAGCTGATTAGTCGCATGAGTTTACAACACACGCTCCAGTGCAAATACACAATAAAGCCATAAAGATAAAGACAGCAGTCACACAGTCCAGTGTCCTTCCCGGATTGTTCCCCTCAATTTGACCCACCACAAAGCATTAGGGGGCTTTGTGGTGGGTCAAATTGAGTCATGTAAAAAAAATAAATGTAAGTTTCCAATTCCATCCTTTTTTTCCTCTAGAGCTTGTCCTCATTTGGGTTGTGGGTGAGCTGGAGCCTGTCACAGTTGACTTTGCGCCGAGTGGTTAGCGGGTCTGCCTCACGGTCGAAAGTTTTAGGGTTCGAATCCGGGCTTCGGCCTTCCTGTGTAGACCTTGCATGTTCTACTCCGGCTTCCTCCCGCATAACAAAATCATGCACGTTAGCTTCGCTGAAGACTTAAATTGTCCATAGGAGTGAATGTGTGTGTGAATGCTTGTTTGTCTATCTGTGCTTTGCGATTGGCTGGCAACAAGTCCTGGTTTGTAATATTTACTGTATGGTTTTTTTTCATGTTTGTGGATTTTTCATGCAATATTTTTTTCTAATAATGATTTTTCATCTAATATTTATGCATTTTTGTTGAATATTTGTTTTGATTTGTCTTAACATTTGGTGTTATTTTCTGTGTGTTTTTGTATAATATTTGGGGATTTTTCGTTTACATTTTTTTAGCATTTGTGTGTAATTCATCTAATATTTATGTATTTTTGTCACAAGCTTTGATATTTTCCTACTGTATGTGTGTTTGTATAATATTCTGAGATCTTTCTTAAATTTTCTATATTGGTTACATTTCATCTAATGTGTAAGTATGTTTTGTAACTTTTCATATTTCTGTTTTGAGTCACTGATGGTGTAGTGGTACACTCGCCTGACTTTGGTGCAGGCGGCGTGGGTTCAGTTCCCACTCAGTGACGGTGTGAAAGTGAGTGCGAATGGTTGTCCGTGTCTATGTGCCCTGCGACTGACTGGCGACCAGTTCAGGGTGTAGTCCGCCATTCGCCCGAAGTCAGCTGGGATAGGCTCCAGCGCCCCACGACACTAACCAGGATAAGCGGTGTTGAAAATGGATGGATGGATATTTCTGTTTTTGCATAACATTTTGCGAGTAAAATATTTGTGCATTTTTCATATATGTATTTTTTCATGTAATATTTTTGTATTGTTTCTAATATTTGTCAAAATTTTTTTGTCTAATACATTGTACTTTTCCTACTGTTTTTGAGCTTTTCATTTATACTTTTGTAATTTTTCTGTAATGTTTTTGTTTTTTATCTAATATCTGTGTATTTTTAATCAAATGATTCTTTTGTCATATTCATATTCAAATATTCATATTTTTCTCCCAATATTCTAAGCATTTTTCTTCCAGTGTTTTGTTATTTGCTTCTATTTTAAAATTTTTATTGAGAATTTTAATATTTTTCTAATAATACTTTAAAATATATTTTTTGAATATTTTAGTTTTTCATCTTTTTCAAAAAAAGATTTCTGATTATTCTTGCTCCAATTCTTTTCAAATTTTACTAATATAGAAACTGGATGGATGCTCTGTGTTGTGGTGATTGAAGATGGTGGGTCAGTTTGACCCGGAACAGAAGAGTTGTCTCAACTTTGTCAACATTACTCCATACAAATGAAATAAAACTATTGTATTTTCTATACAGGTCTCTCTAATGTACTTTTTAAAAATTACCATGAATTTTGGATCATTCAACAGCCTCGGGTCAAATCGACCCGGCAACATTGTTGCTGCTGTTTCTGACAAACCAACGAAATAAAGTAAGGAATTCCATCAATGTCAATAGAGTCATACTAATGCTAAATGCTAACAGAGAGACGATGATACGTGATCGCCGGCCCATGCCACCAAGGAGCGACAATAAAATGGCTTCTCTCCGAGATACAAAAGCCACTTCCTGTTCCAGTCGTCTGCGTTGGTTGACCACAAAGGTTTTCCAAACAACCAATGTAAATTGAGTAAAAAAAAGTTAGATGTGAAAACCATGTAGTACATTTTGAGATACAATTACAGGGCATGTGATGGCTCATGTATGCGGAGATGACGCAGTGGACCAGTCCGAGCGTGTGCGCGACTAATAGGCAATGAGTTCCACTTCTTAACTCTGTGGCCTACTCATGAGTGTAGTGGACGGGGGAAAATGTCCACTCCAACCTCCCGAATGTGTGCCGACCATATTTTCACAGCCATTAAAACAATTTTCAAAAATGTAAATGTCTTAATGTGCTTTTTCAAATTTGACATCGTTACATTGCGAGAAAAAAGTGGTACATTTTTGGGGGGGGGAGAAAGTCACAATGTCGAAAGATTGTTGCTGTTGTTTTTTTGTTTTTTTTAGAAAAGTCAACATTTTATCAGAGAAACAGTCCTTAATTTTTAAAAGTCGTTATTTTATTGGGGAAATGTTGTAATTTTATGGTGACAGAATTACTTAATTTTATGAGGGGGGAAAAAAAGTCCTAAATTTAAGATTAGAAAGTTGTAATTTTATGGTGATAAAAGTAGTGATTTTATGAGAAAGAAATTATACGTTTAGGAGAAGTCCTTAATTTAAGACTAGAGAGTCATAATTTCATGAGAAAAAAACAGCTGAGACTTTTATGAGAGAACAGAAGTCATTTTTAAAATGTTGTAACACATTGTTTTCCGAGCCATCCTTGACGCATCATGACTGTTGGCGTGCACATGCACACTAAATTTATATTTATATAGTTTTGGACTGCCACACATTTAACATATTTAAACGTATTGAAACACACATTGTAAATTTGTACATAAAAATAAATTTAAAGAAAAATGTATACAAAATACAGTGCTTATCCGTGCCTTTCAGCGGCGGGGCATGGTGACGTGGTGTGTGAGTGTCTGAGCATGAGCAGTGGCCTACAGCAGCTCTTGTGCGAGTGTGCTCATTATGTTCATGTATTTTACACTTCTCCCATCGTTCAATAAACAGTTGAAAAATCGTGAGCCTGTCTCTCCTTTCCCACATGCAAGGACATTATAGTAAGTATACTAAAAATTCATAAAACGTAATCTCTAAAAAACACAAGTGACATTTGTGAGGTGGAAATTTGAGGATTTTGACTTTTTTAAATAATAACAAAAAAAAGGGTTCAAAACCTTTTCACTTCCTTACCATTTTTCTGGCAAGAATGATGTTTAATGAATTTTTGTGTTGCCATTGGTTAGTTCATTATCTGGCTGCAGATGCTTCACTCTCACTGTGTTTTCACTTCAGGCAGAGTTTGACGGTTTTTAGTTCTTAAGCCACTACGGAGAGGAGTGGTTGAATCAATGCGAGACGATAACAACAGTAATTTGGTCATAAAAAATGGCTTACTCCGTAACAAGTTGTACCAGCCACTTTTGAAATGATGGCTACGCCCAGCCCTGCTCTCAAACGCACTTGGTGCACTTTGACAATATACTGGACCACAGAACATGGCTGTGTATGCACAGTAGGTTGTCACTTTATCACAAAGTTATAACATTTGGCAAAAAAAGAAAAAAAAAAAAGTCGTTATCACACACATTTAAAGTCACAGATACTATAGTGTAGAATGTGAGGATGGCGACCCCGAATGGACAAAAATGATACCTCCGCATTTAGCATCGGTATTGTGTCATAAAACAAAATATTTTTTTTCCCAATGACTCGATTAATCGAGAGGATAATCAGGGAAATACTCGATTCTAAAAAATATCCGATAGCTTTGGCCCTACTGCTGTTCTTTGTCAAAAAGCGGACGACTCAATCCATTTGCTAACAAAAACAGCAGCACCTACGTAGGCACGTAAACAGCCCCTCAGATTGTAAAAAAAAAAAAAAAAACATTAAATAGTATAATCACAATTTTATGAGAATAAAGTTGTGATTTTATGAGAATGTCATCATTTTCAGAAGAATTAAGTCAGACGAAAGTTGCTAATTTATGAGAAGATTTCTTTCATTTTAAAGTTGGGACTTTTATGAGTGTAAATTCATAATTTTATGAGAATAAAGCTGTCATTTTGTAAGAATTAAATCACAACTGTATGAAGGAAGCGGCACGGTGGACGACTGGTTAGAGCGTTAGCCTCACAGTTCTGAGGACCCGGGTTGAATCCCCGGCCTCGCCTGTGTGGAGTTTGCATGTTCTCCCCGTGCCTGCGTGGGTTTTCTCCGGGCACTCCGGTTTCCGCCCACATCCCAAAAACATGCATGGTAGGTTCATTGAAGTCTCTAAATTGCCCGTAGGTGTGAATGTGAGTGCGGATGGTTGTTTGTAAGTGCCCTGCGATTGGCTGGCAACCAGTTCAGGGTGTACCCCGCCTCCTGCCCGATGACAGCTGGGATAGGCTCCAGCACGCCCGCGACCCTAGTGAGGAGAAGCGGCTCAGAAAATGGATGGATGGATGGATGAAGGAAAAAAGTAGTCATTTTAAAAATAAAGTCAATAAAGTAACTACAAAAATAAAAAGTCAAACATGAAAGTCATCAGAAGAATTCAAATAGCAAAGGCTCATCTCATAAAGGTTTTGCTTTTCCGTAATTTGAGGATCATTTTGGTATATAATTGGCCTCATTGTCATTTTTGTTACAAAAAAATACCAATATTTTGCTAAAAATATTTTTTTCTTGTTTTATGAAACTTTCAAATTATATGACTTGGGCAACTCGTTGGCTGACAATATGACAAAGGTGTAGCGTTTTGAGAAAGTTATGCATTTTTGCATAAATAGTCAAAATAGCCAGTGATGTCAACACAATACTGCTCATTAGAGGTGCAACGATTAATCGGCAACTAATCGATCATCAAATGAATCAATAATTATTTTGATAATCGATTAATCGTTTCGAGACCTTGTTTCACTTGAAGTTGTCCAAATCCGTGGAAGTTCAGCCTCTCACTGGAACGTATTCTGATTAATGTAGTCCTCCATGAAAGCCAGACTTGATTATCTTTGTTTGAATCAAAATAATGCAGACATCTGCTTTTACTTCGAAAACAATGATCAACACTTTTCCCGATTTTCTGACCTGACAGGGACCGAACCAGTAACTGGATCATAATCAATTTATGCTTGTGCATTTTCTGCACTGTTAATTTGAAATAATGTCATGCTAAGGGATGGAAATTTCGCCTTTCAAATCTGATTCATCATCCATCCATCCATTTTCTGAGCCGCTTCTCCTCACTAGGGTCGCGGGCGTGCTGGAGCCTATCCCAGCTGTCATCGGGCAGGAGGCGGGGTACACCCTGAACTGGTTGCCAGCCAATCGCAGGGTCTGATTCATCAATTGAAGGGAAAAAAATAATAATTGAATATCGATTAGAATAATCGTGAGCTGCAGTTGCAGTTACTGCTGCTATATTAGAGTACACTGTGATACTTTGACTGCAGCATGTGTCAGTTTACTTGTATGAGAAGTGTACCGTTCACCGGTGGATATATTCCCAGTGTGTTATTATGTCATCATAAGTGCGAGGCCCAAGTGTCCATGCTGATGACAGCCCGCCTGTGGCACAAGGCCTCCCCGGCGGAGCAGTGACATCATCCGGCCACAGGCCACAGCGACTGCACCGCTGTCACCCAGCGGAAAGGAAGCGGAGGTGTCTTACCGAGCAACAGAAGCCGGTGCGTCTGCTTGTATTCGCGCTTGAGTTCCTTGAGGGCCCGGTCGATGCTCTTGCTGACTTTCCTCGCCTCCTTCTCGGCCTCCTTCTCCTCCATGAGGAGCTTGTCCCAGTTTTTCTGCTTGTGGCCGCTATTGTTGCTTTTGAGCGGCAGCTGCAGGCGGCGTCCACCTCGCTCTTTGGCCGCCGTCGTCGCCGCGGCGGACGACGGCGACGACGACGACGTTGTCCCCTTGCCGCCGCCTCCTCCGTTCTGGATGAGCACGCCGTCCCCCGCCGAGACGTGCTCCCGGCCCGGCTCGCATCCTCCTCCGCCGCCGCCGCCGTCCTCTGCGGTGCGAGCTCCCTGGGCGCGGGTCGGCGCGGATACGGCGGCGGCGGCGGTCGCCGCGTCCGGATGCGGCTCCGAGTCCGAGGCGGCGTTGGAGATGGAGCCGCTTAGGTCGCCGAAGAGCCGTGGGCGCAGACTGTAGCACAGCCCCATGCTGAACGAATTATGTGGCAAAGGGAATCGCTCATAAAGGGAAAACGTGCGCCGGCGGCCCTAACGAGCCATCGTCACACACACGCGCACACGACCGTGAAGTCCGTCGGTCCGTCGGTCCGTCGCTAAGATGTCGCTCCAGTGCCGAGGCGGAAATGAGGAGCACCGGGTGGGCGCCGACATTCGCTACATGACATTGTGCCTTCTAGGCCCCCCGATGGATGCGTGTGTCTCTCCCCTCCTGCGGTGGGCTCGCCCGTAGCTCGGTCTCGGATCACCTGATCGTGTCCGTGGACACTGCGGGTCCACACCAGCCTTTACCGTAAAGTGGACGCTAAGGGCGCAATTTGCTGTGGGCGCTTTTATTGGTGGCATTACGGCATTCCTCCATGCATGGCCAAGGGGTGGGGGGGGGCTGGGAATGCGGTTTTCCCCAAGATTTTACTGAATGGGCCTATAATGACGTCATCTTCATAAATATTACGACCATTTCTCTAAATATTAAAAAAAATCCTCACAAGATGACAACTTTTTTTTATCAATACTAAACTTTTACAATTTTATGACTTCATTCTCATAAAATTAAGATTTTTTTCTCTAATATTTTTTTCCTATTTACTATTCGCAATATTACTTTTTTGTAAAATTACTTTTTTCAAGTTTGCCATATTACCACTTTATCCTCATGAATATCATTCATATATATAAATTCAGTGTTAAGCATTTGGATTTGTCCCCCTCATAAAATAAAACTCAGAACTACACCTTTTTCATTATTTTATGACTATCCTCATGTTTATTCTCTCATAAAAATACTTTTTAAAATCCTCTTTTAAAAGACTTTTTCACACATAAAATTGACTCTTGAAACTTGAACACTATATTGACAATATTACCTTTTTGTAAAATAACTACTTTTTCAACTTTGACATATTACAACTTTATTCTCATAAATATGACCATTTATCTATATATTTTTATTTTTTTCCCTCACAAAATTATATTTTTGTTTTGTTTTTCAAAATTGATTTTGGAATTTTACGGTCCGAAAATTTGGATTTTTTTTTTTTCTTTCAGTTTTTTTTCATAAATCTCAAATAAAATTAAGACTTTCTTGACATTTGAACACTTCTTATTTGTATTATTACAACTTTTTAAACTTTACCATATTAAGACTTTATCCTTGTAAATATTATGACCAATTATCTACATATTCCACTCATAAAGTTCTGACTTTTTGGTCCGAACTGCACCTTTTCACTATTTTATGACTGTCATTAAGATTTTGTCTAAAAAAAAAAAATCTCCCTCATAAAATTAAGACTTTTTTCCCCTCACACTTTATATTTGCAATATGACTTTTTCAACTTTGCCATGTTAAAATGATTCTCATAGTTACAACTTTTCTTAAAATCGTGCCACTTTATTCTCTTAAAATTTCAACTTTTCCTATAATTTTGATCAAGCAGGCATATGAGAGTCATAGAATTTGGACAATGTCCTAATTTTGCGACACATTATTATTGAATGTACAATGCTTCCAGTCACATAAGAACATTTAATTCTTAGAATAAAGTCATACTGCTGCGACGGTCGCAATGATGTAATATACCGCAAAGAAATGTGGAACATTGTGACTGTGTTGGGAACATTTTGTGAAAATGTTACATTTTTCGAGAATGTGGGAAAATTGCAACAAAGCTGGTAAATTCTGAGAAAATTACACCACTTTAAGAAAACAAAGGTTTTGATAAAAGTCATAATTGAACAAAAATCAAGTTGCAAAATTCTAAGTCTAGTGAATGTATGTTTTAAAAGGTGATATATATAAAGTAATTATTTTCACAATAACAAAATCAACAATTTTAGACAAGTTGTATTTTTAGGAGAAGAAAGTTTTGTGAAAGTCATTTTGTTGAAAGATTTTATTTAATTTTAGAAAGATATAGTCAGAACATTGCAACAATAGAGGGGTTGGCATAAAATAATTGTAAAAAAAACAATGTTTTGTGACAGTTGAAAATTCGTAGCTTTTTATTCTACAATAATTCATAAAATAGGCGTTGCTGGAAAAAGTATTGTGAGTGAATTCTTTGTTAGGTGACTGAGTACGTTTGTGGAGACAGAGTCCATCCAAAAGAGTCACACATCAAAGGGTCTTTTATACAAATGTGTTTTATTTCGCCTCTTCCAGTTTTCCATGGACCTTTCTTTTCTTCTTCTTTTTCGGTTTGCTTTCATCTTCCAGAATGACTTCTTCATGAGTGAGGAGACGCACTCGCTTTGTCTTCAAAAGTGCCTCAGCCACCTCTGCAGGCACATGAGGGGAGGAAAGAAAAAAGAAAAATAATCAATATTAAGCGGAAAATGTGGCATTTCATAATAATGAAGTCGTATGAAAAGAACAAAAGTTGTGACATTGTCAGAAAGTTCACATTTTATGAGAATAGAGTTGTAATGTTATGTGAATAAATAAACTAAGACAATTTGTTGTTATAAAAATGAGGATTATTTGAGAATAAATTAAAATTTTGAGTAAAACGTAGTCATTTCACAACTTAGAATAATGTAATAATAGTTGCAAAACATACAAGAAAAGAATCAAGTAAAAATATGACTGGCGTAATTGTACATGAATAAAACTACAATTTTATTTTATTTTTATTTTTTTAAAAGTCAACATTTTAACAAGAAACAAGTCCTTAGGAGATTTTATGCTGTAGTTCTTTTAATTTCAACAAACTAGAATGTATTTTAGGGGCTCCACCTTGTGACGTTGTGGCCTTGGCTCCCTTTTCTTCTTCTGTGGTCTGCCGTTGCGTGGAGGGTTTCCACACGGCCAAACACGTCAGCCTGGCCGTGGTGTTCACTTCCCCGAGGAGGGTGGGACACTCCAGCTCCTGTCAGGTGACATGTAAGCATCTCATGTTAACATACAGACAGAGCGGTACGTGATGACCGTGCAGTTTGGAGGTCGACTGACGTCGTTCGGGCGGAGCTTCCACATTTTGATGAAGCCGTCGTTGGAGGCCGTGACCAACACGTGGTCGTCGTCCATCTTGAAACTGTCCACCGCTTTCACCCTCCGAAAGAAGAGCGAGGCGCCTCAACACTTGCACATCGTTTTAAAGTGATATTGCCGGGCAATATCTCAAATTGCACATTCCTATCGTATATTTTGGATTATATGGCATTTATATTCCAAGTTTAAAAAAATAAGCAGAAGCCCAAAAAACCCTAACCGGAATCAGAAGTTACTCACCGGTTGCTCAGTACTTAAGAAGCTTTTTGACCAAGTACTTAAGACTTAGTCAATAATTATTTGTACTTACACTTAATACTTTTGACTTGAGTCATGAACTTCTAACGTAACAGTATTCTTACTTGAGAACAATTTTTGACTATACCGCCCACCTTCTATTACTACAACTCTTTCAAATCACTTCTTCAAACACTTTTTCCTAGATCGGCATCTTCTCCCCCGTTTTTATTTATTTTTACCCATTGACTTTATGTACTGAATTGTTTATTTTAGTTTTCATGATTGCTACTATTATTCGTGGACCTGATTACAATATTGGTATCTTGTGTTCTATTTGGGGTGTCAAAGCCCTTTCTAAGCATGTTTATAAAGGTTCTATATAAATCCCCCGATTCTTGAATTATGACTTTCTCTCAACATTCGAAATTAGGTTTTATCTTTGGAACAACTACTATTTCCTGTCTAACCATATGACATGTCTCACAATGTTACAACTTGCGACAAATGACATTTGATTTTTTTTTTTGCTTTTAACATTTCAATTGTGAAATTGCAATTTTTCTCATTTTTCTTCGTAACAATATGACCTGCCATTCATTTGAAACTATTACTTTCTCCATAACATTACAATTATATTCTTGTGAAAATTACAATTTTATTCACGTAAAAATTGTGAATTTCTCCTCCTCGTGAAAAAATGACTTTTTTCACCAAACAATTTATTCTTGTGAAATTAAGTATTTGACTTGAAAAATATCACTTTTTTTCTTGTAACATTCCAGTGACACTTTTAATCGCAATGTTAGAGTTGCATTTGTGTGAAATGATGTTTTTCCTTCAAAACATAATGCCATGTTTTTTTTCTTGGAACACCCCGATTTTATTCTCGTAGAATTTGAAAAAAATACCACTGAAATACTATTTCAAAATTCATATTCTTTTCTCACATTACGATGTTTTTTCTCATTTTGTCTTTTTCTGGCAATGGTACAACTTTATTCCCGTGAAATTATATGGCGTTTTTTTTTTCTTTTTTAAATATTTTTTTTTCTCCTTATAACATGACTTCATTTGTGTGAATTTGTTTTCCTGCATTCTGCAAGTACACGGACCTGCACACTCGCCATCGGCTATCATGCTTGATGTCACAGCGATGTTATTAAGACACCTGCAAACTGGTTCAAATTGTGAAAGATGCATAGTATGTGTCGTTTAAATATGTACCTGGTTTCATGAGCTTTGAACTCGCACACCCATTTCTCCTTGGCAACGTCACACAGTCGTACTATTTCGTCATCACCCGCAACAGCTAGGATGGAGTTCTGGAACAAAAGAAACCAAAAATAAGAACAAGAAAGAAAAAGAAAAAGTGCAGTGAAGCAAGGGTCAGAGAGAAAAAAAAAAAACCTGACGTTTACGAAGTTGATGGCCGAGATCCTCTTGGGGTTTTTGAGCGTGCTGGTCAGTGAGGCTGTCTGCAGATCGTACAGGTCAAGCTGGTCGTGGATGACCACCACGTATTTCTCGCCGTCCGGAGACCATCGCACAATGTGTGCGTCTACACACACAAAAACAAAGACACACGCATTAGCGCCTCCCAAAAATACAAAATAAATAAATAAACCTCACATTTTATAGGAAAATACTGACTTTGTTTGATGTTTCTGATGAAGGCTGATCGTCCATTAATGAGATTCCATGTGCTAGAAGGACAAACTCAAACATTACATCAACGACTTTGACATTCATTACATGTACGTGTGTGAGCGTGTCTCACCGCAGTGTTTTATCGGTGCCCACCGTCAGTGCAAGTTTACCAGACGGATGTACAGACAGCGATGTCACATGACCTCTGAAGGAAAAAAGAAAAGCGTTAAGAGAATAAAGTCGCACTTTTCCTGAGAAAATGAGGGTGAAAGAAAGCCACATTAAAGGAATAGTCCTGATTTTTCTATAATTTATTTTAGTATTAACTCTTTAAAAAAAAAATTTTTTTTTAATTAATTTTCTCCTAACATATCAGCTTTATTCATGAACTTTTTCAACCTTTCCCTCATGTTACACCTTGATTTGACCTTTCCTAACAAACAAAAAAAAACGTACATATTTAAATATCATTAAATATAAGAATAAAATTAAAGTCAGTTATAAGAATAACATTTTGACGTTATGTAAATATCCATTCATCCATTCTCGGAGTCCGAATCGGTTATCCTCACGAGGGGCGCAGGCGTGCTGGCGTCGATCCCAACGGACTTTGTTCGAAGAGCGGGGCAGACCCTGAATTGGTCGCCAGCCAATCACATAAATATATATTTTTACATCATCAGTTTCTTCTGAGAAAAAAAATATAAAAAACGTTTTTGATGACTTCAAAAATTAAGTTATAAAAAACATTTTCCCCAAAAGTTGCATTTAAAAGAATAAAGTTTAATAGTATGCAAATCTTTGCAAATATTTTGTATTATTAGGACCATTTAAAAAATAATTTATAAACAATATATTACTAAAAAAATAAATATGATGTTAGATTTGTTAAAAAAATATGTTAGGTTCAACAATAAAGTTTTGATGTTGCGCAAATTTATTGTGTGTTTTTTATTTAAATACTGCGACAATTCACAAAGTCTTTTTTCTTTTTTTCTTCAGGATAAAAATTCTGACTTTTCTGGTAAAATTAGGGCTATTTGTGTGAAATGTTTATTTTCTCTGAACTAAAAATTTTGTTCGTACCATTACAGCTATTCCTCCAAATATTCCGACTTTATTCACAGAAAAATCTAACTTTTTTTAAGAGTATCATTTCTCCTGCCCTCCTTGTAGCAGACTGACTTGTGCGCTTTGATGGACTTGAGGCACTCCCACTTCTTGGTGCTCCACACGCATAAGAGTCCGTCCTCTCCTCCGCTTAGCAGATGTGTCGCGCCGTAAAACTCCAGGCAGGTGATGGAGCCTGAAAAGTACAATTGGTCAGGAGGGGGCGTAGTCACGGCAACCGGAGACGCCACAAGCGTCACTCACCGTCGTGGTGCAGCAGAGCGCCGTGTTCCACCTTCTTGTTCATGTCGTACAGCAACATCGTCTCGTCTTTGCTGCCCGTCACCACAAACCTGCCGCTGGCCGCCACCGCCGATACGGACGCCGTGTGGGCGTGATGTGTGAAATCCGCCTTGGCCCTCCACTCCTGAAACGCCGTCGTCACAAAAGGACACTTACAACATATTACATATACAGACAACAACTTCAATATTACACGTTATTTGTCACAGTACGGCTGTTTTCTCATGAGATTTAAAAATACTTTGCAACATTTTCTTGGAGTATGACTTTTTCAAAATAAAGTTAAAAAAATAAGTTTTCTTGTAATATTACCACATTATTTAGGCATTTTCTTAAAAAAAAAATATATATTTTTAAAAATACTTTGCAACATTTTCTTGGAGTATGACTTTTTCAAAATAAAGTTAAAAAATAAATGTTCTGTAACTGTGTCTTAAAAACATCCTTTCAAATCACGCTTTGAAATCCTAATCCTGTTTTGAAACCTTACTCTAAAACCCTAAACATTCCATGAAACCCCAACCCTGGCTTGAAGCCCTACTTTAAAACCCAGTCCTGGCTAAAAACCATATTTTGAAAGATCAATCCTGTCTTGACACCCCACTTTGAAAACTTACACCTTCCATGAAAAGCTAACACTTGCCTTGAAACCCTATTGTGAAACTTAACATTTTTATTTCACTGCAAACCTGGCTTGAAATTTGAAACTTTATTTTGAAACCCCAACCCTGTCTGAAGCCATACTTTAAAACTGAAAACCTGTCTTGAAACCTCCTTATGAAACTATAATGCTGTCTTGAAACCCTAACACTTGCCTTCAAACACTTTTTTGAAACCCTACATTAAAATCCTAACCCTGGCTTGAAGCTATGATTTAAAACCCTAACAAGAAATCCTAATCCAGAACAATAGAAACCCCACCTTGCAACTCAAACCCTTATTTTGAAACCCTAACCGTGGCTTCAAAACCCTACAAATTTGATAAAGCCCCTAACACTTACATTACGTTCCTATTTTGAAACCCGACTTTAGAATCCCAACACCGATTTTCAATCCATAACCCTGGCTTGAAACCCAAACTCTTGCTTAATATTACAATAATTAAACATTTTAAAGTGTTCAACGTGACTGCTTTTGGCAAACCCTGTACTGGATATCGTTGATATCGGAGTAATTAACGCTAACATTACCCCAGAGTCAACAATAACAACCGAGCTGCTATTCTTTCGTAAATATGTAACGTGTGAATATCCACTCACCTCCTGGTCTGTTCGAACACGGTAACCAAACACAACTTGCTCGTAGCAGCCAGCTATGAGCTCCACGAAGGCGGCCATGACGCTCCACTCGCTTCTTTTCGTCTCTCTCACAGCGATGCCACCTTTTAACACCTACACTAAATGTATCAGGATTAGTAAAGATACATAAGGCGGACAAAATAAGCGCAGTAGAGCAACTTGGGGCAGACTAGAAACACATTATCGCCGTGTCCGTGCTAACTACACGTGAAAAATCAAAACAACGCGGAGATGAGCACAGTGCATTGCGCACGCGCGGAGATCGTCTTCCTTTTTCATCTTTGTCGTTCACAAAGTCTCACTAGCGCCCCCAGGGGTGAGGATGCCTTAGAGTTCACATCGTCCCACGCGACACCGGGCATAGAAAAAAGTGAACAAAGACTGCACTGTTAGAAAAATAAGAAGACAAAAATAGAAGACGATATTAAACAATGAACCTTTTGTGTGAAGGTCAGTTATATTACTGCATTAATAAAGCGATCACGAGATGGGATCCGCCCGAGTCGAGGTGGGCGGCGCTCGGTTAATTTGTCCCTGTCATTGGCTGTTTCTCAACATGACGTCACTTGATTGGCAGCCCGACTAACTGCGCATAAAACGGTTTTACCACTTGAGTACACGGATGTGAGCCAGGTCTGTCTATTCCGAACGCGACCATGGCAAGAAGGTAAGCAAAATGAGACTTACAAATTGAAAAAAAAGCATTTCTGTCTTTAACTTTTACGTCGTTTTGAAACTTTATTGACTCTAAATATGAACTTATTTCATGTAAACAAACCTGTGGGCTGCAAGGATACGCTCAGTAACTGGCGTGCTCCTGGTCGCAGTGGAACAAGTTTTGTTTCATGCTTTTTTTTTTTTTTTTTTTTTTTTTTTTTTTTTTTTTGCACTTCCTCTTGCAAAAAGAAGTGCACAGCTGTACAATGGATGGCATCGAATTTATGAAGAGTTAGTTGGTGTGTTTGCTGTGTGAAGGTCTGCTGGTGATTAGTGGTTACACAAGAGACAAAAAAACAAGAGTCAATACAACACTTATCCACCCCCGTCAAAAAAAGAACGGGGCTATTATGTAAAAACGGAAACTATATTTTGATGATTTGTTGGGTAATCCGTTAGTTATAAACACGCAAAGGAAACTACATTAACCCTCAGAGAAAACAATTGTATTAAAAAAAATATTGTTGAGATAGAATGTTGGGGAAATTTATTTTTTCAAGCTAAAAAACAATTTCACATGTATAAAGTGGCAAGATGAGAAAAACTATATTTACATTTTTTGTGAGAAAAGTTATGTCAAGAAAGTAATTTTTCCCTTAATACAACCCATTTCATGCGAATAAAGTTACTCCAGAAAAAAAACTAACAAAGTTGTATTTTGTGAAGAAAGTCTTGCATTACAAGAAAAAGTTCAATGTTAGGAAATAGTCTAATAAAGTTGTAATATTACCAGAAAGGTCATACTTAAAAAGTCTTACTTTTAAAAAAACAAACTTATTATAGTCACAATATTACAAGAAAAAGTTGTAATGTTACAAAAACAGTTGAATAAAGTCGTAAATATTACAAGAAGTCTTATTTTAAAAACAGTTTAAATTCTTAGAATAGTTGTAATATATTAGATGTAAAAGTTGGAAAGTCAGATATTTACGATAGATGTCATTTCATGCGAATAGTCATAATTTGTGAGAAAAGTTGCATTTTTTTAGAAAGAAACATGAAGTCAGACAATAATAGAAAAAGTTGTAATGAAAGAGAAGAGTAGCACCCCCCTTAAAAAAAAATAAAAAAATTCATCCAAATAGTCATACCTTTCCGAGAGAATTTTTTTTTAATATTGTAAAAGTCAGATTTATTTCCAAGTAACTTTACAAAAGTAAAATTGTTATCAGAAAACAAAATAATTACAAGTGAATGAAGAATTTTCATTCTGCCAACATTTAGTTACAAAGTCAACTTTCATTTTTTCAGTCAAGTGGCCAGTCAGGAGCTGTCTGATGTGCTAAATGAACTGTGGCGCCTGGACGTCAACCGTCTCAAGCCGGGCACCGATTACATCATTGCCCCTCAGGTGAGTACGCCCTAAATTTATCACCTGTCAACAACAAGACATTAATAAATCTTGTGTCGTGTATAACAAGTTCATTCACAATAGTGTGTGTCTGCTTGGTAACGTTACTTCTTTCATGTGTAGGCAATTGCAGCTCAGCCCTTTCCTATATTTTGCAGTAAGTTCCATGTCCTGTTCCGTGGTTGTCATTGTCAGGGGCGAGCCGGCTACGTGGCTCAGGGCAGCAACTATGCCAGGGACCGGGCCAGGGCGCCGCTCTTCAAGTACGTCGATGAGGACAAACTGAAGAACATAGAGACATACGCACGTACGTCTTTTTTTTCTCAAAACAATTCTTAAATGTACAGGGAAAATTATTAGGAATACTTTAACACTCATAAGTGTAAAACAAGCTAACCACTGCAAAATGAAAATAAAATAAAGTAAAGCTACTCAATCGTTTGAGACGCTTGACTATGGAGAGAGAACAGGGAGGTGTTTTCATAGCAATGCTGTCACCTAGTGGTGTTTAATAGGTTGTCCTTTGTCTAAAAAGTTGCTCGGATGAGAGTCCCATCATTGGAACTAAAAACAGGTAGTATACAAACCTAGCAAAATAAAAGTAGTAACAGCACAAACAGATGAACTCAAATGCACATCACCAGTCAGAGAAGATCAAACTTTAATTCCTTTGTTCTAGAAAAGATGGCCAATACCAGCTCCGGCTGAGAGTTCCATCAAGGGAACGAAATCCAAAAGGAAGTAGAAAGCTGACCAAATCGAATGAGTTACACAAGTGTACTCAAATGCGCAACACGGTTTGCAGAAGATCCAAATCAAAGTCTTTGTTCTCAAAATGTTGGTCAATACCAGTGCTGCTGGGAGACCTATTGAGGGAACGTGCACAAAAACAGGAAGTCAAAACCTACCAAAATAAAACCAGTGACAGCGCAAACAAATAGACTCAAATGCAAGATGCCAACAACAGATCCAAATCAGTCCTTGGGTTTCAAAAAGTTCATCAATACCAGCTCTGGCTAAAACAACACCAAATAGAAACCCACCAAAATAAAAGTAACAGCAGATGGATTCAAGCACACCGCACCAGTCGCAGAAGAGTCAAATCAAAATACTTTGTTCACCAAAAGTTGCCCAATACCAGCCCGACTGACAGTCCTATCGAGGGAACGGGAACAAAAACAGGAAGTAAAACAAACAAAATATATACAGTAAGAGCACAAACAAACTTAAATGCACGACAACAGTCACATGTGATCCAAATGAAAAGTTCCTATGTTGACAAAATGCTGGTCAACACTGGCCAGAAGAGAGTTCTATCAAGGAAACAAAAACTGGCAGTCGAAACCTAGAATAAAGTCAAACTACTCACCCGTTAAAATCACCTGATCAGGTCGAGGGAACAGGAAGACTTGAACACCTAATGGTATTAAAGAGATACTGCTGGAAGACATAAGTGTAATGTATTTAAATTGTATTTATGTTAGAAGAGCATATGTTAGCATTCTTGTATATAATTGGGCTTGAATTGTGTCGCTGGGCAGCTAAAGTTTAATATCCTGATCTGTGTGAACGGCAGACTTCATCAACTTGCTGGACAACTACGAGATGTCGACGGGCGTGTCAGAATCGGTGACCCACGAGGAGCTTCAGGAGAATTGCAAGTTCCTGGACGCCGTCCTTGAGACGGACGTCATGAAGGTGGGAAGGTGGAGCGGTGACGATATGACAACAAGAGCGCTGAGAGAGAGAGAGAGAGAGAAGTAAGCATGTGTTGTTGTTTTGCGCTGACAGTGCGCTCACCAGTATCTGGTCAAGAAAAGGCAGTCGTCAACGGACGTGGCGAGCTTCAAAAAGCAACTCTACGACATCTGGTTCCGTCTGTACCACCGTGACAGGAGCGGAGGGTGAGTTTTTGTCCCAGTACCATCGGGGAGTAATGTTATTAACTCACGTGTTAACATTCTTAACTGTCATACAAGCGTAAAAAGAAGTTACCCGCAGGCTAGGCTTGCATAGCAGTCTACATATTCACTCATTCAAACAGATAAACCCCAATGAGTCCAGACGAGAGTCCTATAAACAAAAAGGAGAAAAAAACCTACAGAAATAAAACAGATGCAAATGCAGAGCGATACTGTCACCTAGCGCGTTAAAATTGCTCGTCCTTTGTTCACAAATAAGCGTCCATACCTGCTACAGATGAGAGTCGCATCAAAGTACGAAAATAAAAAGGAAGTAAAAGCTTGCCAAAATAAAATTTGTATCAACACAAACAGATGGCTTCAAATGCAGGTCACCAGTTACAGAAGATCGTTGCTCGAACAAAACATCAGGAAGTAGAAACCAGTCAAAATAAATGTTCAGTAAATGCCGATAAAATCAAAAGCACCGTGCCAGTAAAAAAAGATCCAAATCAGTCATTTGTTCACAAAAAGTAGGTAATACCGGCTCTGGTTGAGTCCAATCAAATGAACAAAATACAGCATGTAGAAACTTGGACAATAAAAGTAGTTACCACAGATGAACTCAAATGTACCACACCAACTGCAGAAGATCCAAGTCAAAGTTCTTTGTTCTCAAAGTTTGTCAAGTTTGTTTCTCTGGATGAGAGGGAGTCAAACGGGAAGTGGCAGCCTGGCGAAATGGAATTAGTGACGACACAAACAGAAGGCTTTAAACGCATGTCACCAGTCACAGAAGATAAAAAAATCATACTCTATGGTTCACCAAAAGCTGAAAAGCTCAAATCAAATGCACCACACCAGTCACTAAAAGGCAAATCAAAGTCCTTTGTCGACTAAAAGCTGGTCAATACCATTCTGGCTAAGGGGACCTAATAAAAAACAAAAACAAAAAAAAAACAAATAGTAAGTAAAAACCATTCAAATTAAAAGTGGTACAGTAACTGCACTTGTACTCATAAGCGTCACACTAGCTGCAGAACATTTAAATCAAATGTCAGTGGTTCACAAAACGTTAGTCAATACTATTTCCAGCTGAAAATTCTATCGACAGGCTATAAACCTACCTAAATAAAATGAGTAAAAAGAAACGCAATGACTGAAATGCACGGCACCAATCACAGGAGACCCAAGTCCTAGTCCTTTGTTCACAAAAAGTTAGTCGGTACCATCTCCAGCTTGGCGTCCGATCAAAAGAACAAAAAGCAATTTAGGATAGCCACGCTTCTTCTGTTATCTTGTGATCATTTGCTGCTGGCTTAAATGAGGTACGGTGTGGTTCCGTGCAGGGAGGACTCGTGCGGGTTTGAGCACGTGTTCGTGGGCGAGACTAAGCAGGGCCAGGAGATTACGGGCCTTCACAACTGGGTACAGTTCTACTTACAGGAGAAGCACGGCCACATCGACTACAAAGGCTACAAAGCTAGGGACAACAAAGACACCGTAAGACAACCGCATCAACGCCGTAGCGACCGGGCGCTTCCGTTGACTGACGTGAAGTCGTCTTGCTCGTTCTTTTTCTGCAGCCCGACGAGGATGACCACGTGCTCAACCTGCAGTTCAGCTGGAAGGGCCTGGTCAAACCCGTGGGCGGGTCCTTCGTGGGGGTCAGCCCCGAGTTGGAGGTGGCGCTGTTCACCATCGTCTTCCTGATGTCCGGTGACAAGAGCACCACGCTGGAGGTGAAGGTGGACGAGTATGTGCTGGAACTGGTGGTCTACAGACACGGACGCTCCATCGGCTCGTCCTACCCAAAGCTCCTCAGTAGCAACCACAGTGACTTGTAGCTTGTTTTTGTTACAAAATCGATTACTTTCGTTTTCTCCCCCCCCCCCTCAAAATTGTACACAAAATACATAAAGTACCCTGTTTACAAAAACTTAATTGACACCGGCTACAACTGAGAGTCCAATCAAGGGAACAAATACAGTAAATAGAAAACTACCAAAAAACAAGCAGTAACAGCACAAACAAATGTACTCCAATGCACCATGCTAGTCACAGAAGATCAAAATCAAAACTGCTTTGTTCACAAAAAGTTGGTTAATACCGGCCTCTGATGAGTGTCAAATCAAGGGAGAAAACTACCAAAATATAAACAGTAACACCACAAACTGACTGAAATGCACGATACCAGTCACAGGTTATCCAAATAATGTGCTTTGTTCACAAACAGTTGGTCAATAGTGGCTCCGAATAAGTCCAACAACAGGAAGTAGGAAACTCACAAAATACAAGTACAGTGGGAAAAGCACAAACTGACTCATATGCACCCTGCCACTTATCGTCCTTTAGCTTGGCGTGCTTACATGCTTAATAGTTAGCCACAATGCTATCAGACACAGGCTCTTTACATTACTATTTGCTTGCCAAAATCAACTTGTTTAAATTACCTACTTAGTAAATGTATTGATCATATTGTACCGAGCAGCTTGTTCGTTTGTTATGTTGCAATAAATTCCAGTTCCTGCTGTTTTTATAGACAAGAAGCATTTTAAGCATTGTATCACGATAAGAAGATAAGCACTGCATCATAAAACTAAAGTGACTCACTGGTCCTGCATTTGTCACTTGTTTTTCCTCAAATTAAGTCAAACGACAAAATCAATAAGGACATGACAGAAGTAACAGAGAAAAATCAAGTTTTATTGTTTGTTTTTTTTTTAAAGATGGCTCACTATTAAATGTAAATGAAATTAACATCTGTGACCTTTATAAACAAACGTGAACATGCTTTATTATACAATGACGACTTATGATAGTTTCCATGTGCATGCGAGCATTGGAATGACACAGCTGTCACTTTACAGGCTTTATTTGACAAAATAATATGGCTTCTTTTTGGACTAAGGTTAATATAATGGCGCGTGTCGTTAGCGCCTCACAGCAGCAATACAAATTTCACACCATCTATTTTTGTTATTGTTCTAAATCAAGGGTATAAATTAGTGCTAATGAGTTAGAGATTTCTTTTGTGCGCTTTCAGGCGTAAACGACACGGATGTCTGTCCTACAGTGGGACCTCCTTTTGGGCTCAGCCATCACACAAGTGTGAAAAGAAGTTGCCACTATAAAGTAAAACCACTTTATGACACCTAGCCTGACTGATGTGCAACAGTATATATCATTAGCCACATGCTATTTCTGTTAGCATCTCCTTGTAAAATTGTTTGAAATATGTCATTAACTGTAGTTCTCATATTGCATAATAGAAGTTAAAGCCATATGGTTAGCCTTAGCCTAATAGCGTAATTGCCCAAGTCATTTTTAACTTACTGCCACAATAGCAATTAAAAAAAATGCCAACGTGCTTTGCTAAAATTGTGTTTTTTCTTGTCTGCGTAGACTCCCAGTCACGGTACTCCATAATTGGACTTGTTTGGATAATTTGTTGGGTTTTTCTCTTGTTTCCAAAAAACATTCAAAATGACTTGGGCAACTATGCTATGTAAATGGCTAACAACATTCCAAAATGGATTAAATTCACCCCCCCCCCCCCCCCCCCCCCCCCCGAAAAGAATTCTACACAAAAAACAGCATCAAATCAAAGAGACAATGCACATCTTCACATTATTTATTTATTTTTTTAACTAATTTAGTCAAAATATAATATTTTAAATAAAGCTTACAACAAGTGCATCCTGTGTGGGCTCACCAGGTTCCCTGCCACTACAATCTCAGCTATATGCAAATTATGTTAAATTTAATCATTTGAAATTGTACCACTTTAGGAAAGTTCCACTGTAATAAAATCAGTTTATTTGAAGGGTTTACATTTCTTTTAATCTGAAAAGTGAAAATGTTTCCTGTTGGATGGTTATTTCCGCACTTTTTCTTTTTCCACTGATTCCCTTCTGTGGTGACATCACCAAAAGCAACAACAAAAAACCAAAACTGATGCACACTGAACTCAAACCTCACAAGATTTGCCGACTTCACGCATGACGACGATTTGAACATTTAGACTTACGAGGTTCCACTGTCAGCTTTCTGCAGGGTTTAGTTTCGCTATGATTGTTTGTATGCGGAAAAATAAGATGAGTGCCAATATATTATTTTGAGACTTGTCTATAAATAGCTTGGAATTATTTGTATTTATTTTTTTACAGCAACGTGGATTACTTTGGTATATTACTGCATAGACGCCACTTGAGCTTATAGTCTTTAATGTGAGATGAGGTCACACGCTCGACCAGCAGATGTTGCTGTCAAACGCCTTATGACTGACCTGGCAAAGTAGCTAGTAGCTAGCTAGTAGTAGCCAATGTCCAAACTTTTTTTTTTTTTTTTTTTTTTTTAAGAGGTCTGAGAGGACAGGGGGGGAAGACACCTCCTGAGTGTGCTTGGTCGCCTTCTACCTGCACATCCACATAGCGTGATGAAGCTAAGTAGCGTAGCATCATGGCAGACTTGGTGGTGTCCTTTAGGTCTTGAATGTCTAGATAAGAAGCTTGGGGAGAAAATATCAGACGATGAGAAGCAGTGTTGAAGGAAACAAGTGGCAGTGTCGAGGGCACGTACCTGCGACCGCTCCACCACCAGCCAGCGCTCTGTGCTCGCCTGCATGTCCTGCCCGCCTAGTGGCTCGCGGAGGCGGACGCGGACTTCCACGCGACCGCCGGTGGGCTTGCGGCCATCCATCACCTGATAGGGAAGTGACTATTTAAATTAAAAAATAAATATTACACATTTTTTTCCACACAATTTACAACAGTTCCCAGGCAACGTAATAACATGTCTGTGGCATGCTTTTGTCAAATACCCCAAGGATCCATTGGTGGATGCAGCATTTCATCACCAAGCCACCGAATTACATTTGTCCCTTGTCAAGATTTCCTTGGTTGTTCAATTTCACACTTGATGAATGGGCAGGCTATCCAGAGACCCAACTATTTGTATACAAGCTACAAGCCATTAAAAGTGACTTTTCTACAATAGGTCCCTTTAAACACAAAGTCGTCATGACAGGTCACGGCTTTACCTCGACGATCTCCCTGATTTCACTGTGGGACTCCAGCTGCTCCAACTTCACGTGCGCCATCCCGATAGGCTTGTCGCTCCGCAGGAAGCCACTTTGCATCACACACACACACACGCACAGGAAATGTTAGTGGAACGAGCGTAGCGTCAAAGGTCATTGTTACATCAGCTGGTGGTGCTTTTGTTTTGGTAGAATTTTATTTTGTGTTTGGGTGCCAGTCCTTTGATAGGTCTCATCTGGAGATGGTATTGAGAAACTTTGGAGAACAAAAAAGGCTTTGTTTCTGATCTTCTGTGATCAATGTGTGCATTTTGACTCCATTAGTTTCAATTGTTACAGCCTTTGTTTTAATAGGCTTCTACTTCCTGTTTTTGTTCCTCTTCTCTTGATAGGACTCCTACTTTTCTCAACAAATGGCTTTGATTTGGATTGTTTGTGACACCAATGATTTGTGCTCTTCTAGGCTTCTTTCTGTTTTTGTTCTTGTTACCTTGAAGAGTCAGTAGTGACTAGCTTTTTTGGAACAAAAGGACTTTGATTTGGATGTTATGTGACTGGTGTCATACATTTGGCTCCAATGATTTATGCTTTTACTTTGGTTGGTTTCTACTTCCAGTGTTTTGTTCCTGTTCCCTTGATAGAAATAGAATCCCAAGCCATTACTGGCAAACGTTTTGTTCATATGTTTGTGCCGTTACTGCTTTAATGTTGGCAGGTTTCTACAACCTGTTTTTGTGTCTGTTCCCTTAATAGGAATCCTATCCAGAGCTGGTATTAACCAAGTTTCTGTGAAAAAGCGACTTGTTTTCACACATTCCAGTCCATCTCCTTGAGTGAATATGCAGACTGCTGCATTAACATCTCTGGCTAACTTTCTAGCTGCTGCACAAGACTCACCCCTTGTGCAACAGCTCCAGCTTGAGCCCTTTGGACGCCACCACTCTCCTGAAGCCGCGGTGGCTGCGGTTGATTGACAGGCTGAAGCTCTGGTTGTACTCTAGTCCAAGACAAAGAGGTTGCAGGTGTGGGTAATTTAGTTTTTAGGGAGTGAACACATACGAAGAGTCTCACCTGGACAGTTTGTGTTCTTGATGACGTTTGTTTTGTGTCTCTGCGGCTGCTCCTGGAAGCATAAACGGCAAACAGATGAGAAAAGTCCAAGGAGGAAATGATGAATATCTGAGCTGGCTCGCTCACCGTGCTGGGGTAGGGGAAGTCAAACTTTACATAAGCGTCAAGGTCGTTTGTTTGGATGCCTGCAGAGAGACGTGTCACACGCTTTCTTCAACAACCTATTTGTGTGTGTGTGTGTGTGTACATATATTTTAGTTATTCATTTATTTATTGTGTACGTGTACCACTGGGAGCAGGGAGATTCATCCCTTTCACGATAACCACCACCATCTCTGTGCTGCTGAGATCTGGGAACATCCTATGAGAATTGAAACATGGCATAGGTCTGCCTATCAATATGTAGCAGCTACCGACACATAGCATTTACAGAAACGTAGCAGCATGAAGCTCTGGCGGCTATCAAGGTGGAGGAGCTTTTAAGATAGCAGGTATGTAGCAGATATAATGCAGGATGTAGCAGCTCACGACACATAGCAGCTATAAATGGCGAGCTGCTATCAAGATGTTTTTAAGATGTAGCTGACAGTTACCATTTAATACTTAGAAGACACTGATATGTGGAAGCTAACGATATGTAACAGCCCTCAAGAGGTAGCAGCTATCAATATGGATCAGTTGAATGTTTGCCCACCTGACCGTGTGGAAGGTTCTGTCCTCAAAGTGATGTTTGGGGGGAGCCAGCCCCTTGGCTTGAGATGCCTTTAGGACCTCAATACTCTTTTTACACGACTCTGCCATCTTCTCGAACCTGATGCAGACAAAAAAATAAATAAACATGTTTATCCAGTAGAGAAGAGTGTCCTAATTGTTACTCCTTACTTGGTGGTCTCCGTGACGTTCCCCAGATGGGTGAACTGCTTGGAGTATGTCAAACATTTCTAACAGGAGACATAAAAGCGGTACAAAATGGTGCCAAACAGAGCAAGTGAAGGGACGGTTCATAGTCAAGCGCTACCTCGCGCTGCTCTTTGAGGATCTTGGCCAGCTGCGTGTAGAGTTGCTCAGCCTTTTCAGAGAGTCCGACGTCGCTGTGGTGTACCAGGACAAAATCGTCGTCCTCGTCACCGGGGGGCGACGGCACCTGTCAGCCATATTCTTGTTCAGACATTTTTAACTCAAGTCGATACAGGCGCTATTAGTAGCTTCTCACCGTGCTGATGTCCACGGCTTTGCCACTGCGCGCTGCCTCAGTCATGGCTTCCAGACCCTTGGCGGTGCGAAGGAAGCTCTTGGCCTGGACCATGTCGTTCTTCTGCTTGGCATGCAGCGCCGCCTTCATGTACTGCTTGCGTCGACCCTCCAGGAACGCCAGCTGCTGCGCCGCTGGAGAACCAAGAAGAATGAAAAAGTAGTAGAAGAAAAAGTAGAAGCAGACGAAAAAGTTGAAGTGGCCTATATGAATAAATAGTAGTAGTAATAGTAGAAGAAGCAGAAGTAAAAACACAATCAGTAGAAGTAGACCACGAAGTAGAAGTAGCCTACATGAATAAACAGTACAGTAGAAGAATATGAAGTAGGTAAAAACAGAAGAATCAGTAGAATTAGAAGTAGATGAAGAAGTAGAAGTACTAGAAGAAGACGAAGTAGTACTAGTCAAGAAAGTAGCGGTTGAAAAATAGAAGTACATGTAGTAGAAGTACACGAAAAAGTAGAAGTAAAAGTACATGTACAAATAAAAGTAGAAGTAGACCTACAGTAGTAGTGTAAAAGTTATGCATAATTTGACGTAGAAGTGGAATTACAAAAAGTAGAAGTACAAGCAGAAGTACTAGACGAAGAAGTTGGAGAAGTAAAAGTAGTCGTAGAAGAAAAGTAAAAATAATTTAAGTAGAAGTAGTACAAGAAGTAGTTGAAGAAGTACAAGTAGTCAAAGAAGTAGAAGTAGAAGATGAGGGATTACAAGTAGAAGTAGTAGTAGTGGTTGCTGGACCCCCTGCAGTTTGCCTACCGAGCGAACAGGTCTGCGGATGATGCAGTCAACATGGGACTGCACTTCATCCGAGAACATCTCGACAGTGCAGGGACCTACGCGAGGATCCTGTTTGTGGACTTCAGCTCAGCGTTCAAGACCATCATCCCTGAACTCCTTTCATCCAAGCTTCTCCAGTTCAGCGTCTCATCTGCCATCTGCCAGTGAATTTACAGCTTCCTGGCGGGCAGGATACAGCAGGTGAGGCTGGGAGAGACCACCTCATCCACACGCAGCATCAGCACTGGGGCGCCCCAAGGTTGTGTCCTCTCTCCCCTGCTCTTCTCTCTCTACACGAACGACTGCACCTCACCGCAAACTCTGTCAAACTCCTGAAGTTTGCAGATGCCACCACTGTCATCGGCCTCATCAAGGACGGTGACGAGTCTGCATATCGACAGGAAGCGGAGCGGCTGGAGCTGTGGTGCGGCCGACACAACCTGGAGCTGAACACGCTCAATACTGTAGAGATGATCGTGGACTTCAGGAGGCATCCTTCGCCACAGCTGCCCCTCACGCTGTCCAGCTGCCCTGTGTCAACCGTCGAGACCTTCAAGTTCCTGGGACTTACAGTCTCTCAGGACCTGAAGTGGGCGATCAACATCAACTCCGTCCTCAAAAAGGCGCAGCAGAGGATGTACTTCCTGCGGCTTCTGAGAAAGCACGGCCTGCCACCGGAGCTGCCGAGGCAGTTCTACACAGCGGTCATCGAATCAGTCCTGTGTTCTTCCATCACAGTCTGGTTTGGTGCTGCTACAAAAGAGGACAAACTCAGACTGCAACAGATTGTCGGTACACCCCTACCCACCCTTGAGGACTTCCACGCTGCCAGGACTAAGAGCGTGCAAAATCCTCTCGGACCCTCCACATCCCAGTCACCACCTCTTCCAGCTCCTTCCCTCAGGTAGGCGCTACCGATCAATGCAAACTAGAACTAGCAGACATTCCAACAGCTTCCTACAATTCCATTGCAACATGCTGCCAATTTATTTATTTTTTGTCTTGAGTTTGTTGTCACATTTCTGTCGGGCCAATTATACATTATTCGTGCACTCACTGTAGTAGTCTCGCCACGCTGCACTATTTGCATATCTGTTGTTGACCAATGCTGGCCACTCATGCCAGAGTAGCATCTGCACCACTTGCACACCGAATTGAGGAGTATCTGCAACATTTGCACAATCAACATTGTCCCAGATTATCGCACTAATAGTTACTTTAAACTGAATACATTCCTTGAAGTAATGACCTTTGCACAATGGTCATTGCACCGGACTTTTGCTATATTACTCATTCAAACTTCTCTAAGTGCTTTTTGCACAATTGTAAAAAAAATAAATAAATAAATTGCACCGGCATTGTTCTCTGTCAATTGACTGTCTGTTGTCATACTAGAGCGCCTCCAACTACCGGAGACAAATTCCTTGTGTCCTTTGGACACACTTGGCAAATAAAGATGATTCTGATTCTGAAGAAGGAGAGGTAGACGAAGTCGTAGTAGAAGACGACGAAGAAGTTGAAGTAAAAGTAGATGAAGAAGTAGACGTAGTAAGAGTAGAATTACAAGAAGTAGAAGCATCAGAAGTAGCAGAAGTACAAGTAGAAGTAGAACCAGAAGTAAATAGACGAAAAGGACAAAGATTTCAAGAAGAAGTAATAGTAGTAGTTGTAGAAGTTTAACCAGCAGAAAGGACGCTGTGACTGCACTTGGTGCGACTGACCTGCAGGTGAGAGATCTTGGGGAGATGTTCTCTCCGGTGAAGCAGATGGAGATCTTCTCCGACCTCGAGACGGAGACGGGACACTCAGTGTACTCTTCTTTGTCTAGAAAACATACGGCAGGCGTTTGCCCCTTTCACTGCAAAATTGCGGCGTCAGAGCCACCATCGAAGGGAATGCATTTTCCGTCTTTGCCTTTTATACAGAACCCAGTGAATTTCCACAACTGTGTGCCCTTTCACACAGTGACACAGCATCCCACAATCAGATAGTTGACACCAGCGGGCGGTGTGACGAATGAAATAGTTGACAGTGAATAATACCCTTGCACATTTGCCACCCAGGTCCTGACATTTCCTTGCATTTTTTCTTTCATGTTGTTCTGTAAAAATGGCATCCACATGGTACAAAGTCGGCAATATTCTGCTTTCAGATATAGTATCAGAGACAGGACGTCGCCTTTATTAACGGTATTCCGTAATGCTGGGAAAGAGGTGTGACATTTAAAACCTGACACTCACTTATCCCACCCTGCTGTGTTGAAAGCCATTGTCACTGTCCGACAACTATTTTACACGTCAGCGATCCCATGTCAAAGGGCTGAGAGATTAATTCAAATGTAATCGTGATTTTGATTTTGGCTTCTCATGATCATAAAAACATAATCGAAGATGTACGATTAATGTGCCAATTGGTGTGGTGCATGTCTCCAAGTTCCTGCTTCGTAAAAGCACCTGAACGTATCAGTGTTATTCTGCCCTCCCAAAGTGTGCTTTAAGCTATTTATTGAGACCCCAGTTGGAGTTTACGGTATAACTACACACAACAAAAATAATTACACACATTGTATATTTAAATAGAGGACAGTATACTTTAAAAAAACGACATTTTAATGCTAGCACTCAATGAAAAAACGTACCAACTGGCGAGCTAAATTTGGCGTTATATCACGGGAGGGATTTACCTTTAAATAATAAATATGCACATACAAATGCTGTCGTAACACGTACACACAGGCAATATAACAATACTCACAGGCATATGTTCTTCCTAATCTGTGAAAAACTAGATAAATTAATAAAGCTCTAGTACAATGTTCTTCTTCTACTCTTTTTATCTTACTATAAGTGTGTCCATGCATGCAACTCAACACACTGCCCCTAAGAGGCACACACAGCAGGTATTTTATTTTGATTTATTGTTTTTTATTGCACTTATTTTAATATATTATGATTTGACTTGTTACTCATTTATTTTCTGGTTGTTCTTTTAAGTTAATATTTAAAGTTCAGTTTCGGTAGTTGAATTAACACAAAGTTTTGAAATCAATGAATAATCGTACATTAAGATCCCACTTTGCTGAGTTCTTAAAATTCACAAGTGGACTAGAATTTTTTTTTTGTTAGGACCTCTGAGTGAAAAAGACTTGAATAAAACAGCCCACCTCCACTTCCTTCTCCTCTTCTTCTTCTTCTTCTTCTTCATCTGCACTCGCAGCATCATCATCAGTGGCGGAGAGCTTTGAGGCGGCCTCCAGCGCAGCAACCAATCCTTGCTCGACCGTCGTCACCTTCTGGCCCGGGATGGGAGGAAAGCCTGTTCAAAAATTTAAAAAAATCCCTTGTAGTTCTTAAATGTTGCGGGACGACATTCCCGAGGCACCACTCGAGAATGGCACCTGGCGGAACGGGGAGCTCGTCAAAGTTGACTGTTTTTCCCGCTTTGTGAGATCGGATGGCGCTCTGGTATTGCTGGTGGAAGAGAAAGGTTTCGGTTAGAGTGTGTAAACAGATGTTGAGACGCATAAGAAGTGCGTTTGTAATTTGCACCTTGGCGATGCGGTCGTGCATGCGGGCCTTGCGCTCGTCTCCGCCGGCTTTGGCCTGAGCTGATGCCTCGGCATACTTGGTACGCCTCTGCTCCAGGGCCTCCAGCGCGTCCCTAGGAGCCGGCGGGGCTAACGGGCGGGACGACAACAGTCAGTTGGAACATTTGGGATTCACATTGTATTACTATTGTGTTATTACAGTACCTGGAGATTCTGCGGCCGGTTGGGAAACATGGGCATTTTGCTTGACCGATGTTGCGCTTCCACCTGCACATTCTGACACAAGAAGGAAGGAAAAAAATAGAAGTTTTTAAAATATGATTGGTATTAAATATATTAACGCTGATTTAACCAACCTGGTGATGGAGGAAGGCCGCTCAGGTCGACAGCTTGTCCTTGTTTCAAGGCCTCGATGACGGAATCGAACTTCTGCATCAAAACGGGTATAAAAAGGATGTCTTTAAGCCACAAGTGATAATATCAACAAAATAAGGACAGATGTGGAAAGCCCTTGTCAAGAATTTTATTTTGATATTTGTTGGTTATCTTGGAAGTGGGCGGCACGGTGGCCGACTGGTTAGAGCGTCAGCCTCACAGTTCTGAGGAGCGGGGGGGTTCAATCCCCGGTCCCGCCTGTGTGGAGTTTGCATGTTCTCCCCGTGCCTGCGTGGGTTTTCTCCAGGCACTCTGGTTTCCTCCCACATCCCAAAAACATGCATTAATTGGGGACTCTAAATTGCCCGTAGGTGTGAATGTGAGTGGGAATGTTGTTTGTTTGTATGTGCCCCGCGATTGGCTGGCAACCAGTTCAGGGTGTACCCCGTCTCCTGCCCGATGATAGCTGGGATAGCCTCCAGCACGCCCGCAACCCTAGTGAGGAGAAGCGGCTCAGAAAATGGATGGATGGATGGATCTTGGAAGTGTTAAACTGCTGAGAAATTATTGAGAAGTGGTGCCACCAAAAAAAAAAAAAAAAAGCATTAGAAGTGATTTCATCTTAATTTTAATTGAAAAGCACATTGGCAATTGCGTCATCATATTAGGTGATATGGACAAAATAATGACAGACGTTAAAAAGCCCTCCCCCAAGACGCTTCATTTGAGGTATGACTTGACTCGCAAATAATTTTTTTTACTCATTTGCTCAAGGGCAATCACCATTAACAAACACACAAATACACATTTACTTTCGCATTGGGTTAAGATGTGCACTAAACTTTACACATCCTACTCCTACTTCCTCTTTTCATTCATCCATTTCATTGGTAAATAATAGGCTTTACACGATAAGGATTTTTGGGGACGATCACCGAGTTTAAAAAAAACGATAACGATGATTTGACCTAACGGCAGCATGTTTACGTACAACCGTTCATGCTACCACTCGCTTGCTAGGCTACATAACATTTTGTTGCCTTCTTGCGAGCTGTATCGTATTAAAAGTATGCGATCATGCCTCAAACAAGCCTTAAACGAACGTCCTCTCCTGTCCTGAACACCGGTGACCACCAGCACACGTAGTTCCCCATTTTGTCCTTATAATACCGTCGGCACGCTGCACTCTTGTTGTCGTCGCCATGGTAACGAGTGTATCCGGTCGCATTTGAGTTGACAAGATAAAACCCAATGATCGTCAAAAACGGGATGCGCTGGTATCGGAATACAAGATTTTATTGCAGTAGTCTGACAGTGCAATTGTGAAAGAGCAAATTTGTCTTGTAGTCTGATCCGGGCATTACGTGTTGTCTGTCTCAGATGTGTTGTCTCTTCCAGACCGCCGACATGTTTTTTTAAAATCAATCCATCCATCCATTTTCTGAGCCGCTTCTCCTCACTAGGGTCGCAGGGCACATACAAACAAACAACCATCCGCACCCACATTCACACCTACGGGCAATTTAGAGTCTCCAATTAATGCATGTTTTTGGGATGTGGGAGGAAACCGGAGTGCCCGGAGAAAATCCACGCAGGCACGGGGAGAACATACAAACTCCACACAGGCGGGGCCGGGGATTGAACCCGGGTCCTCAGAACTGTGAGGCTGACGCTCTAACCAGTCGTGCACCGTGCCGCCTGTTTTTTTAAATATTTTTTTTTTTAAATAACTTCATTGGCCGTCAGCTATTTACAGTACTACGTCAAAAGACACACGACAAGGCTAAAAATAAACTAGCTTTTGGATTCAAATATACTGTGCACGCGGCAACGCAGAGTAAATATCTTTTGCGGAGCCGATCAATGACGTCATTGCTCGGATCGGCGAATTATGACATTAAAGCCGATCAGGCGAGCCGCATAAAATGCTAAATATCGGCCGATACCGATCAGCCAGATAAAATCGGTGTAAAGTCTAGTAAATAAGTAATTTCAGGCTAACTTGGGAGTTTAATAAGTGGTGAAAAGCATATTTTGGCGTATTTGTGTCATCATATGCAGTAAAATGGACAAAACAACAGATGTGGCAAACCCAATCCAAGACATTTGAGGCGTGACTCGATTTGGTTTGTCACAAATATGTTTTCCCCATTAGCATTTTTCACGATGATCCAAACTTCGTCTTGGTGGAGGTAACGACGAAGACGACAACAACAGTGCAACAAGCTCATTGGCTTCATTCAACTGCACATGCAACTTGTTTGCACTCACCTTGCTGGTCCTGAAGTAGACCATGGCTTGCTCCGCCTCTCCCGCTTTCTTGGCTGTAAGGGCAGCCATTTTGTATTCTCTTTGCCTTTGCAGCAACAACGCAGCCACGCGCTCGTTCGCTGTAACGGTAATGAAAAGCAGGTGTCACTTTGGTGAGGTCATTTTGATGCTAGTCGTGACTAGATTTAAGTTAGTTAAGTTTCCCATTCTAAGGTTACACCTCACAATTTTCCCTTTTGCCATCATTGGTATCCTTCTGTGGTGGTGACACCCAAAAGATTTACTTGATGGTGGAGTTACATGCACACGGAGTTGAAGTCTTGTGATTGGCCGATGTCTCATGTGATAGGTTTGATTTTTGAAGCATCTCATGGTTTCCCCAAAGCCCGGTTTGAACCTTTCTTACTAACTTTACTTTCGAGAAGTCCGCTAGCCTTTGGGTTTGGGTTGCAGCTCTGAACACATCTTACTGGACACCTAATTAGTTCTGAGAAGTACAGAGAACTTATAGTTCCTAGTACTTTGTGTGGAAATGATGCTCTTGCTCACAGGTTTGTTGCTTTGTTTATTTGAATCCACATAATACTGACCATCTGAATTTGTGGTTGGTGAGGGGTCCGCCTGCTCCTTTGAAGGGTGGGCCTGCTCTGGTGAAGGATCCGTTCGTTCCTGTGACGGTTCAACAGCGAGTGTTGGTGTGGAGACGGGCGAGTGCTGTTCTTTCTCCTCGCCGTTGGGCGTGATGGTCTCAGCAGGCGACGGGATGGTTGGTGCGGCACTCAGGTCGGCAATCGGGGCTCCGGTGGCGACCGGCGGAGGAATCTCCTCCTCGCTCACTTGGCGCCCTTTCTTCACTGTGGCCAGCATTGTCTCTAGTGTCTATAATGGCAGGAAAATGTGAGCCATTACCGCCACAACCTACCAGCGGGAATATATCAGAAGATTAGACTGGTTAGACTGTTAGATTCAGTCACCTTCAGCCCGCGCTCAAGCCGCCGGGCTTTGGCGCCCTCGCCCGCCGTCTTGGCGTTGTGTAGCGCCATCTTGTACATAGTGAGTCTCTCCTCCAACGTGTGCTCTATGCTGCCAGGCGCAGCCACCACCTCAGGGACGCTTATTTCCTGTCAACATGGGTAGTGGAAAGTGAATTCTGACAAAAAAAAAAGCTGATGATTTTTGCATTTGGAGGAAGAGGGGCATAGCGCATCTGCATCACAGTCCGAGTTCATATCTCCTGGAGTTTGCATGTTCTCACTGTCCGCCCGTTTCCTCACACAATCAGAAAAATGCATGTTAGGTTTATTAAAGACTCAAAATTGTCCATAGGTGTGAATATGAATGGTTGTTTGTCTACATGTGCCCTGCAATTAGTTGGCAACCAGTCCAGGATATACCACGCCTCTCGCCCGGAAGTCAGCTGGGATAGTCTCCAGCTCACCCGTGACTCAAATGAGGACAACCCTGTTTGAAAATGGATGGATGGGGCAGGGTGCCACCAAATGGTGCTTTGATCAAAATATTGAATTGTGAATTAAATTCTGAAATCATTTTAGTTGAATTAAAGAGTGCTTTATTTATTAAACTTGAATGAAGGTATAGTGGTGCTTGACTTCCAATTTTAATTTGCTCCATCACCACGCTCATAAGTCAAAACACTCTTATCGCAAATCATCTTTCCTCATTGACATGAACAGAAAAGCATGTTCTGTTCCATCGCCCCAAAAAACACCAAACTTTTTTGTTACGTGATTTTTAATATAAAACAATAGCCCTTAACAGCATTCCACTTTATAAAAACATACAGTAATAAAATAATTACAAAGAATACAAAGAATTTGTGGATCTTGATTTCATGATTCAATGCCCATTGACATTGTGCTCCTTCTGGTGGGTGCACCTTGGCCACATGGGGTCAGTAGAATTTTGACATACATAATACCAAAACAAAACAAAACAAAAAAAGTTTGCACAACTAAGTGACTCAGAAAGCTGTAGTAATATTTGTCAATTATCACAGAGGACAAAGAATATATGCCTGAGTATTATGACACTGTGTGTCTACAAGTGTTGCTGCACTATTTGTGTTGAAATATTCATTACTTAAGAGGTCATAACTACCGCAACGTAGATGCCAATATAATTAGCCCTACGGCCTTTTGCAGTTTGTAGCTGAATAGAGTTCCTCGTTCCTGAATAGCTGAATTTGGTAAATGATGTGGTTTGGTTAAATACACAACAACTAATTCTGTTTCATGTTTAAACATTAACTGGGAGTGGCAATAAATAGCCATTTTTGAAGACTTTCGCTTCTCGAAATACACTTGTAAGTCGATGTATTACTGTACCTAAAACGACTGAAAGGTTCAACTAAAGTGATTCCATGTTAAATCAAACAGTGTTTAGTGTACCTGCGGCGAAGGTTCGACGGCAGCTTCCGCAGACGAAGAAGAAACAGCCTCGTCCGCCACGCCGCCCTCCCCTACAACTTCCTGTAGCTCAGCCTGGCGGGAGAAAACAGAAAGCAGCCAATGAGAAGGCCACGTGAAGCACAACTTAAGCAATAGTCAAGGCAAAAAGGCCAACCAGAAGGTCTTCGTCGTCCTCCACATTGTCGTCGTCTTCATCTTCGTCCACGTCCCGCATGCACAAGTCAGCCATTTTGGCGATGTCCTCCATGGGCAGTGGACCTGTTGAACAAACAGTGTAAAATTAAAAGTAATATTCGGAGTGCAAATCGCACAACATTGACGACAACACCACGATACTGCCATACTTCATATGTTGGAAAAAAATTCATGTATCATGGTGTCGATCTAAAGAAATAAGGATAAACGCGAAGAGCCAAAACTGACATTATTAGATAATGGACAATAGCGGTTTCAGATGTTCCTGCATCGATACCGATGCATTATTAGAAATCCCTCTTGTAGTGCACACCTAACAACTCAACTGCACTATATAACGCAATGCAGGTTAAGTGGTGGTATTATGTTGTTTTAACTCACTTCTTCCCTTCTGTTTGTTTCTTCCACTTGCAACAGGGGCTTTGCCTCCAGTGATGGCAGCCAGTTCGGCTTCCAAGTCCGGGTCGTCCAAACCCTCTTCGGCCCCCATCGTCATCATGTCTTCGGGGTCCATGCCAACAAACAGGCCCATCTAGGCAGCAGGGAAAGAGCTGGGCTTCACAGGCTTTTGTAACAGGGGCTCTGCGTCACTCTTGTTGTTGTTGTTGTTGTTCTTCTTACCTGCTTGGCTGCGGCGGCGCCCCTGCCTTTGGGGAGCGGCTCTCTCCTCTTCCTGCCGAACATGTTAGTTGAAAGTTGCTCGTCAACGATATCCCGCTGAAACAAACTACAAGACACGACGAGGGCAAGTGTGAGTAAACTAGTCTTCCTTCAGGCCGGCCTCGCTGTTTGACAATTCAAATCATGTGAGCGGCTGTCAGGTGCCTCACCCCCCAAACACAAACACACACACTTGAGTGGTGACATTGTTACCCCAGCGGCTGGTCGTCCGCTTACTTACGAGCTTCCGCCAGTATCGGTGTATTCGTGAACAGACTAAAAAGAGAGCGGCGGTTTAGCGAGAATAACCAGCACTCTTTGATAACTGTCGAAGTTGAGTGTTTGACTTCTTCTTCTTCTTCTTGATTTCCGGCAGACTGGGCACGTTTAGTGCACTGCTGCTCCCTACTGATCAAGTGATGTACAACTATACCAGCGTTCACTTTAATGTAGTGCTAAAAGCTTATAGTTTTGTATACAACCCATTGTAGGGAATAAGAAAGAGAGGCTTTCTAAAGCAATAAATCATTTTGAGACATTTTGCCTAAAACGATTCACTACTTTGAAGCATTGGACACACTTAAAAAGAGCTTTATCTGTTGGCTAAGTCTGCATATTGCTGTTCAAAGGAAGCATTGACAAAGCTTCTTTCAAGGCTTTCATGTCTCACCGTTACATGTATGCCTACAGATTGGGAGGTCAATTTGCATTTAAAAAAATAATAATTCTTATTTGTATAAGTTATATCAAAGTGTGTCAACTCCAGGCCTGCAGGCCAAATCCAGCCCGCCTCATCATTTCATGTGGCCCGCGAAAGCAAATCAGGCGCAACTTCCATATTCTTGCTAAAATCTTCACCAAAATTTCAAGCACTTTTTGCTTACCAAACCCGTCTTTACACTAACTTGAAAAACAGCTGAACAAACTATTATCCTTGAATTCTGATTTAAAAACTAGTTATTCATCAATTTGTTGTGTCTATGTAATAAAATGAGGAGGCTATGAAACATTGATATGGTTTAATGGCCTTCTGAGAGAAACTGTAACTACAACGGAGCCCGCACTAAAAATGAATTTGACACCCCTGTTATATCAAAACCAAATTTATTCATTTAGCACTTTTTGTACATTCATTCATGGCGTTACCTCACACTTTTTGAGTTGGCTAACCTCATAGCCTTTTGAAAGGGAAAATGGACGTAAAATGCTTGTGAAACAGGGATATTGACTGTTAGTCGCTGGCAACTTTATCTGAGGCATTGATGAATAACTGTTTTATTTTTATCAAATGGTCGTTGGATGTCGTGTGTCACGCAATTGTCACAACATCAATGAGGTGTTTTTGCAGTATACATTATGTAAGCTATAAAACCAACAAGCCATCTATCTATATATGCAAATTTAAGTATGCATAGGCAGCGAGCACCACTGATTTGTATCTACGCTACAGCATCTCACTGTGCATCACTATATTAAAAAAAAAAAACTATTATAAATTTTATATTTTTCTATCCCCCTTAGGCTTGTTTGTTGAAAATTATAGAGATATGCTGTATCCAAAAAAAAAAAAAAAAAAGCTTGACACTGCTATTGTTTTTAATGAAAACTCACTACATCCTAGATCAATAAGTACCCTGAACAGATTTGTCCTTTCAACAGGATAACTTGGGTACGGTGTTATAAAATTTCCTTCCTTTGCCTCCAGTATCCCAGGACTATTACAATTGCTGAAATATAATGTATTTAATTTTACTGCGACACTCCAGGATAAGCGGTAGAAAATGGATGGATGGATGCGACACTTTTAGGTGTATTTCCTGTTTTTCTCAGACTGGTTTCAGCAAGATCATCTAACCCCACACTGTGCCCAGCCATCTCCATCCTTTAAATCATTATAAGAATTACACTGATGTTGAGTGCTTTACCTGCTCGCCCACTATTTTATCAGTTACTGTAATTTGTTCAGTGAACTTGTTCTTGTTCGTCTCGATTTTGACAGGCTAGGCGAAATTATGGCCCACTGCTGCCCTCATCAGTTTGTTACTCTTATTGCACCTTTAGCTGTCTTTATACAGGTATTTGTGATGGTTTATTCCAGTTGGGTGGAAGAAATGTAGTTTATTCTTTTGTTTGTGTCATATATTTTACATAATTTATTTTATCTTATACATTAGAAATTGTCAACCAACATGGTGGTATTGGGTTTGGTTTAGAACGCGTCCCAAGCAGTTCATAAAAATATTTCTTCTTCCTTGGTACAATTGGCTGGTTGTCAGCAAACGGCCATTTTTGTAGTGCATCCCTCTACCTTACCGGAGTTTGGATCGAACGGCCATTTTTGTAGTCCACCCATCAACCTCACCAGCAGCTAATTACAATTTGACGAGTCAAACAGCCATTATTGTAATCTTTCCATCCACATCCATGAAATAAGTCATTTTTAAATGAGGTTTTCATACAAGTAGTGTGATATATTGTATTGTGAAACATTTATATAGTCATGGTAAAAAATATTACTGTACATAATAAAGAACTAACATTTAAATTTGTTTTACATTTAACATAGTACTACTCGTTTTTGCTGTAGGTAATGTTTATGTTTTTATATTGTGACAGGCAGGGGATATACAGGACTTTTGACCTTTTTACAATGGATATTTATGATCATAGAATATTATTTTTTGAACATGATGCAAATCCAAAGCTGATTCCCCCCCCTCCCATCATGGTTTCAGATGTGTATGTCAGAAATTCAGCAAAGACAAATGCTACATGCTAATTCATGATGATTTGAGTCAGCATACCGTATGAGAGTGGCAAGTGGTTGAGATCGTCACCTGCCACCATGGGGATCCCGGTTCAAGTCACTGACTGACACAAAAATGGGTGTGTGCGGGGGGGGGGACTCATCATTTGCTGTGGCCACAAGTGTGATGGGTTAAATGCAGAGGAAAATAAATTGTGTGCCTGTGCTTAAGGTAATAAAGATTATTCTTTTTTTAGTTTGCTACAACAGACGTGAGTAAGCACCTGATTGTCTCAATGTGAGGAGATTCTGACGGCAGTTTGATTTTAATAAAATCCTTCACAGGGACTAATAATAATAAGAAGACTGTACAGAAACATAAAAAAAAGGGAAGGGATACATTCTCAGGGCGTTCCAGCCAGGTCCATGTCACAGGGCGGGCAAACTTGCCGTGAACTGCATTCCAACTCATTCACGAATCTTTCCAAAAACTCTTGGAGATGGCTTAGAATCCAGTGCACTTTTTCTGCATTTTATTTCACGTTTATATTTATATATATGTATATAATTATGTATTTTTACATCTTTGTTATTTAAACAACACCAAAAACAGTGTTTGTCTCGCTTTTTTCCCCTCCAACTGGCTGTGGCATAATAAAGCATTGAAACCTGTAGTCTGATCATCGCCACTGTTCTTATTGTTTTTTTTTTTTGTGTAATCTCTGGAGGCTACAAGCTGCTTCTTCCGCCAACACACACACAATGTACACAGAGTCAATGCATGTGGTGACTGAGGAGTAAAGCTTTAGCAATGAAATCAACCAAAAAGCAGGCACTGAGCACCGAGTACAGGAAAAAAAAGATAAAAAAAAAAGGGCATCTGGTGCATCCGTTGTAGTCAGTGAGGTCCAAGCGCTTGGCCGTGAGTCTTTGGAGCTACATGACGCCACCTGACGGTTAAACGGCCTCATCTCATGTTTGAAAAATCTGACGTGTGTTCTTAGGAGATGATCTCCAGGATGTAGAAGACCAGCTCCATGACCACGGGACCCTCGCTAAGCTGGCATGCGCCGCCGTGGATGACGGGGATGAGCGCGCTGTCCAAGTCACTAAGGTACGCCGGAGGAAGAGGCTGCCCGTTGCTGCCCGCCAGGTAGCCCACCTGGAAAGGGAACAAAAACAAGTGAGACGCTACAGAAGATTTATGATGTCTGTGTATTGTAGAAATACTTTATCATGAGAGAAAATGATACCAAGGCAAGGCAAATTTATTTTTATAGCGCATTTCATACACAAGGTAACTATATTGATATTTTGTCCCTAACTCGTCATTAATTGCTCAACTACTGAACATACAGTGATGCCTTGTGATACGGGTTTAATTCGTTCTGTGTCCATGTTTGTAACTCAAAACACTTGTTTTTCAAATTATCTTTCCCGATTGAAATGAATAGAACAGCCATTAATCTGTTCCAGCTTCCCCCCAAAAATGTTTTTTTAAATGTGTTTTTAGTAAGAAAAATAGTATAATATAATATTGTACTTATGTACTGTACTATAAAAAAAACATCCAGTAATTACAATTTTAAAAATGTGAAAAATTCAACAGTTTTTGCCACATTTTTTGCTTCAATGACATTGTGCTGCTCCTTCTGGTGAGTGTGCCTCGGCCACTAGAGGGCAGTATAATACATACGTACATACAGGAAGAAGATTGTCACAACTGCTCAGTTGAGCTGTCATTTTTTGCCAATGATAAAGAATATATGTCTGTGACTGAGTATGTTCTCTGTCTAAATGTGCTGCTCCACCATTTGCGTTCAAAAATCCGTTGCTTAAAAAGGGTTACAAACGGACATTATTAAGGCATAGCTAAATGGTGGTTTTAAATACACAAACTGTAATTCTCTCTGTTTTATGTCTAGTTTGACAATAAACTTCAATTGGGAGTGGCAATAAACAGCATAAAGCCTCTTTTGGAAGAATTGAGGATAAGCGGTACAGAAAATGGATGAATGGATGGATGTCATTATCTGCCAAATTGCTACTTGCTGGGAAGTGAGTTGAGTTCACTGCCACCATACAACGGTCGCATCCCACATTTTTGCTCGCAAGTCAAGCAAAAATCGGCCAAACAACAGCTCGTATCTAGAAAAACCCCTAAGTCGGGTCACCGTCTCTCAAGGCACCACTGTACTTGGATAATCAGTAATAATAGCAATATTGAATGTTGGTGAATATTTTGTCCCAAATTTGTTATCAACGTCCGTATCAATACTGTATCATACTGCGATAGCAATATTTTGTTCCAAAATTACTACCATGTAATTCAAAGATTAGATGAATATGGATAGCTGATGGTGCCATCTCAATACAGTATCATGAGATACTCCAATATACCCACCGAAAAATTCTGAAAAAAATCTCAAAAGTCAAATAAAATTTGAAGCTCTGTCATCACATGTGATTTCAGCAAATCTTGTGAGACTCCAGCAAATCTTTTGAGATTCCAGCAATACCTATAAATTATGTCTATCAGAGTGAGTAGTTTTACTTCTTTTTCCACTTATATGACAGTCAGAATTTTGAAAATAACTCAACATCTGCCTGTATAGTCAAAGGATTTATGGTGGTCTGAACTGGTGTTACATCTGTTAAAAGTTTGCACTTGCACACGGTTATAAGACCTTTTTTGTGACTTTCGGCTCCTCTAATCAGTGCTCGCAGGTTTTGGGTGACCTTCCCGACACAGCCCTCCCACTCATGCACATTACCCACGTCATGGCCATAAGACCTGTTTATGTGTGTGCTTTGTTTTCCATATGTTTTGAAAAGTATTTTATTTTTTTATGCTACTTTGTGATGCTACAGAGCGGGATACAAAACAACAAGATAGCCGTTGAAAAATGCAGCGGTTTACAATGGACTTAAAGATGGGATTTGGGTTTTTGCTTTATTGAATTTACTGGCGAGTGCCCTTTTTGTGAGTAGTGTACCACTGTACCACTTAAATGTGTGAATGGTTGTTTGTCTAACTCTTGTTTGCCCTGCGATTGGTGGCGACCAGGTGTACCTTGTCTATTGCCCGAAGTCAGCTGGGATAGGCTCCAGCTCATCGTAATGACGAGAGGGTGCTATAGAAAATGGATGTTTGGATATAATACCTGGTCCGAGTCAAGTGTGACGCGCAGGCCCAGCTTGGCCTTGCCGTCCTCCTTGAGCAGCTTGAGGTGCGGGCACAGCGCCATGCAGAAGGCCCGTGCCACGTTCTCCGTCAGGCGGCTGTGGTCGGCCGGGTCGCTCAGGCCGCTGGGCTGGTCGTCACTCTGGAGGAAAAACACCTAGCGGGAGAGAGGAGCAAGATTTTTAGTTTTTATTTGACATACAACATAAAATAAATAAATAAATTATAATAAAACAAAAAAATGGAGATGCACATTTTCATTGGATTCTTTTGGGGATTAATGCAACAAAACGTTTGCTTTACCTCCGTCCAGCGGATAACTTTGCCATTGGCCTTGAACTCGGAGCCATGGAAGATCTTCACGCTGGCGATGGACTCCATCGACTTGCTGTCAATTGGACTGATGACGCTGAAATGAAACAGTTTTTAGGTCTTTAGGTAATCATATGACAGTAGAATGACACTTACATTAGCAATCTGTAAAGCACTCATCATGACCTTTCATTTGAGGTACGACTTGATGTGGTTTGCTGCATATTTATTTCTGACGTTATCACAGGTGAACTTTGACCTTCGGCAATCCCTTGAAAAGCAAGGTCAACAGTCACCCAAATGTAATCGGCTGAGGGCTAGCTACACTGCAAAAACTAGGCTTTAAAAACAAGAAAATAAAAAACCAAAAAAGTAATAAAATGAGGAAGGTTACCTAAAGTTGGAAAAAACTTTTTGTCATATGTTAAAACTGGGCGGCATGGTGGTCGACTGGTTAGGGCGTCTGCCTCACAGTTCTGAGGACCGGGGTTCAATCCCCGGCCCAGCTGTGTGGAGTTTGCATGTTCATTATACTGTATATACTGTATTTGTACGGCTTAGCAGCTTCCAACCAGAGCTCGCTGCCAACCTGGAAATGTCATTTTTTATTGTGAAAGCTCATGTGATACGACCTAGCTATTTTTGATTGGCCGTTACATCTCTGATGTTGCGACGTCGTTCACCTTTTGTATTAAAATTTTGTATCACAGCAAACCTAGTGGCCGATGAGTCAGCCATTCATAAAAACTAGTTGCAGGACCCCCCACACTACACGACAGTGCAGTCACGTTCGGTCGCGTAGCTCGGTGTGCGGTGGGCCTGAAAAGTTGCGACACCAAAGAACCTTTGTGGTGAATATCACACGTTTGGGTGCTGATTTGTGAGTCGAAGAAAGTGAAAAG